>NC_040043.1:21777816-21809777 GCF_003713205.1 Coffea eugenioides
AGTCCATTCATATGGAACAATACCTTTCTTATATTTTTAAAACGTCCCGTTAGCAAATTTAATTTTTCGGAGGTTCGTTTAAATGCGGAATAATGAGTACATGTGTTTTGAGGCGATATTCTATCTGAGAGTGCAATTATCTTGGAGAATTAAGAATGATCAATAGTAGATTAAGAAAAGTTAATTGAAAGATTAGATGTAAGTGAGTTAAAATTAGGCGTTTACCGCTCACGCGTCGATAGTTGTCCGAAAGACACGCTGATATAAATTAATTGGAGATTTAAGGAATTAATACTACACTTATGTGAGGACTCATGTTTTATTTCTAAAATAGGTATTTTTATGCTTAGTTACCCTAGTATTAGTTAGTTATATCATTGTTACAAGAATTTCTTAGAAATTTCGCTTTATCACGCACAAGTCGGAAGTTCACATTTTCGCGCACGCGACTAATTGGAGGATTTTAGAACTTATTGTTAGACTAATAAGAGTGAATAATAATAGTGTTAAAGGAAGTACATTAGAGGTTTAGTGCACAAGTGAAACAAACCCGAGAGGAAACGGGCACGAAACGTGCGCGTACGCGCACTATTGGAGACTATCTTGGACTAGGAGAGGAGCAACTTATCCACGGTTTCTTGGAGCTTTTTAGTGGCTGAAATTCTGGTCTTCAACATCCAAGAAGGTAGCAAATCACCCAACCTTTGAAACTTGATTTTTGAGAGTTAGATTGGACTTGGAAACTTGTAGCTTCATGTGGGTAACTTTGGTTGGTTGAAAATCATGTGAGTGGGCTCTATGAAATCCCACAATGGACTTGTTGGGCTGATATGATGATTTTGGATATTATTTATATTGATTAAGTGTTAGATTAGTGGATATATGTGAGAACCCGTAATTTTCCATTTTCTAGGTTTTATTATTTTTCATGGCTTGTTTTCTGCATTTTCGTGAGTAGGAAAAAAATTCTAGATCTTTTGAAGGAGCAGATATAGTTTTTAGATGATTTTTCTAGTATCGAATAGGTTTTGAGAAATTAAGAGCGTATACCGGACGTGGGACCCACTAGTACGAAAAGTTCGGAAAAATTCGGCCAACTAGGTTAAGTTTTGGATACTGGAATTAATTTACCGGGTGTTAAGAGATAAGTAGAGGATGTTAAGTGGATTGGTATAAGAGAGACAAAAGTTAGGCAAGTCATTAATGAGGTGACAAGTGTCACCATTTGAGTGGGTTTACTTTATGAACACTATTCATGGTCTTACCAATTGACCAAATAAATCAAAAAAAAAACTACCAAAAATTCACCATTTTCTCTTCATCTTGGCCGAGCTCCTTGAGCAACAAAAGAAAGAAAACTCTTCAAGTTTTTGGCTTCAATCTTGCTCAAGTTCAACAATCTAACCATTTAATCTTGCAATCTCTCCATAAAACCTCTTCACTTAGTGTTAGTGAGTTGATTTGTGGAGTTATTTGGAAAGCTAAGAGGACCTATTGCTCTCTCTCTCTTGTTTCTAAGGTGAGTTGTGAAGAACCACTTTCCTTCCTCTAATGATGCCTAATTTATGATTAGTGGTGGTATGAGATGAAACTTTATGGATTACATCTTGAGTTTTGGTTGAATTGGTGAAGTTTTCTATTTATTGGTGATTTTTCTGTTTTAATATGAACATGATTGTGTGGCTATCTATGATGATTGGAAATGATGTATAAGGACTCTAGGAGGTGGAAAAAGTGGGTAATTACAACCAATTTCTGTTTTGGAAGCAATTCTGGAAAATTAGGGTTTGATTAAGGTACATTCTGCCCGGTTTTGTATCTCATATTTATAGGCCGAATTGGCCTTGGATTAAAACATGAAAGTTTTAGGGAATGATATTTTAGAGGTACCTGCAAAATTTCAGGTCAATCCGAGTAGCGTAGCTTGAGAAAAGTCGAAATTACCCTTGCTGTCCTGGTTTTACCCGAATTTGGGAATTGCTTCTGTAATTGGTTATTTTGGCTAGGAATGCTTCCGAATTAGTTGTTGAGGCCTTCTGATGAAATGTAGCCCTGTTTCTTAAATTTCATCTGGTTTTGGAATTTCTGGATTTGGACTTGGATAGCCTGATTTATGATGTTTCCGCTAGAATGCGTTCTGTGAATCTGTTTTTGTGATTCTGGTGTAGTATCTTGCATTTTTGACCTAGTTACACTCAAAAATGGGTGGAGTGACCTTCTGTAATGTTGTAGCCCTGTATTTTAGCTTTGAAATGGTGTATCTTATACCTTCATCCGGTAATCGTAGTGCCTTGGGTACCATTACCGTAAAAAGAGGTCAGAAACTGTTTTTTTCAGGGCAAAGCTAAATCTATGTCTGGATTTTCTGGTTTTCTCTAATGCTTGTATATGCTTATGGAACCCTATTGGGGTCGTATTTGGCATTGGTTTATGACTCGTTATCGAGTCTCATTGTACTTGTTTGCATGTTTTAGGGCGTGACGTTGGTGCACGACGTTCTTTTGACGGAAGTGCATGAAACCTCATTTGCAAGCTTGGTGAGTGTACTACTCACTTGTGTGTTACTATATGGCTTTGAATGTGAATTGCTTGAAGTGAATTGAATGTGAATTGATTGAAGTGAGAGCGTACTTTATCACTCTCACTTATTGTTTACCATGTTATTGGAATGTTATACGACATGTTACATGAAATGAAAGTACATGGCTTGGTGTCGTTTGGACGAGTATCCAACGACTACAATTGTTATCTTTGAGCTCAACCCCATTGGTAGTTGATTGAATCGAGCCGGCCAGGGCTTGGTCGTGCCAATTGATGTGCCTTGGGGAAATGTTATATGGAATCTTGTAGTATGAGAGACTCTCGATTCCGGTTTACTCGAGTAATACCAAAGTGCAAGTGTTTGGAGTTCGGGCCCGGTAGGGGTATGTTGGGTGGAAGGAATGGAAGTAAAGTGGAGTCTACGGTTGGTTACTTTTGAATTGACGGAGAGTCAATGAAATTCGATCAAGAAATGCAAACGAGGGAAAAGGGCTCTTGAGTGCCACCCGTATCCTTTTATCACCACATGTGATGTGTGCCTTTGCTTACTTTTAATGTATTGAATGAAAAGCTTGATGCTTATATGTACTTGGTTGCTTGAGTGATAGTATTCTCACTGGGCAATTAGCTCACCCCGTTCCTTTTGTTTTCCTTACAGGAATATGACTGCTTTTGGAATGACTTTTGATAATTGGTTGCCGAATGAACTAGATGAATATCTCTTTTGTATAGTTTATGAATTGAAACCCTAAATGTGCCATTGGGACCGTTTTCACTTTTATTTTGGCAACCGTACATGTATTAATTTTGAGTAATTTTCATATGCCATTTTGGCTTGTAAATGCTAAATTTCAAGATGTGAATGTTTGCTTGATATTTGGTTGGGTTCTGACGGGTCGGTTACTATTCATGGCCGACTCCGGATTTCATTTTTTTTATTTTGGGTTATTTTGCCAGTTTGACTTGTTTACGCGCGTTATAAGTTCCGGAACGCAATAGATCGCTCTAAACTGCACCGTTAGTCCTGGCGAGAGTTGGGCAGGCAGTCCGTTAACCCCTTTGGTTCGCCTTAGGGGAAAGTGGGGCTGTCACAGGTGGTATCAGAGCTAGGTTTGAATTGGTCTGGGTGTAATAGAAATGCTCGATTTGAGGGTTCTTTGTTTATGGCCTTTAAGCTTATTTATGGTTAATTGCTCTTTTGGTGTAGGATGGCCGGACAGGGTGAGCCTAGTGATAGTCCTCTGGGCGAGAGACCTCGTGGAGTGCTCCCCGTGATACCATACCAGATACGGCCAGGAGGGGCTGTCATGCGTTGGAGCCCGTCTAACCGTCTCCGACGGTGTGAGTGTCGACATAAGTATGCTTACCCTAACGCTCTAGTGTTTGCCGTGGCCGAGGAGCGTAAGGAGTTGGCCGGAGAGAATGCGAGACTTGAGGTCGAGGTGACCCAGCTTAGGGCGGCCAATGAGAGACAGGCCGAGCGCATTGAGGGTTTGAAGGACGACGTACTTGAGGCAGAGGATAGGGTTGATGACCTCTGCGCTCAGCTTAGGGAAGTCCAAGAGTGCGAGACTAAACGAGCTCGCACGGTGAAGGTTCGAGCTGCATCGATCCTGAACCTTTGCCCGGATGTGGTCGAAGGCGTGAGTGACGAGGACTCATGTGCGGGGCCTGAGGCTGGGGTTGGATCCACTCCGTCAGGCGGGTCTAATAGCTCGTCGTCGGTCTAGGACAGGACTTCTAGGGTTTGTTTTGGATAGTTGGTTTTGTATATAGGATGGATAGGGAGAAGGGCCTTAGCTAATCGTTTTGTACGTTTAGATTAGCTACGTGTATATTTCTTTTGTTGAGGCCATTCCCTTGGGGATTGTCCATGTTTGTACTCGACTTAACTGAACTTGACTTGACTGATTGTTAATATGTGTGCTGTTTGCCTTGCTTGGAATGTATATATCTGTTTGGAAAGGTTTTGGGTTTTACTTACATGCATTGTTTTATATTGGTTTAGTACCTTTGTCTAGACCAAGTAAAGTTCATGGAAGGCACACGTAGTGGACGGGGGCATGGGCGCGGTAATAGACAACCCACACCGGATAGGGGTACTGGGGAAACCTCTTCTGGACCTAACCCTGACCCCAATGTGCAAATCGCTGCCGCTATGCAGCAAATGACTAACCTGCTCGCACAAGTGGTGCAGCAACAAGGCCAGAACCCAAACCCTAATCCTGAAAACCCTGGAAACCCTGGCAATCATGTCGAGAGCGAAGACAGAGCTCTCGAACGTTTTCAAAAGTTTGCTCCACCCAAGTTCATTGGGGGACCCGATCCGGATGTCGCCGAGAGGTGGCTTGAGAAGATGGTCGATATTTTTGCGGCCTTGCACTACACCGATGAACGGCAGGTGACTTTTGCCGTATTCCAGTTAGAAGGGGCAGCCCGTTCCTGGTGGAATGTGATACGACAAAAATGGGAACGGGAACAAACGCCCAGGACTTGGGTGAATTTTATTAGGGAATTCAACGCGAAATTCTTCCCTCCTCTAGTTCAGGAGAGGAAGGAAGATGAGTTTATTCGACTCCGCCAAGGGGCTCAATCGGTGGCGGAATACGAGAGTCAATTCACCCGTCTGTCTAAATTTGCGCTTGAGCTGATCATGACGAAGCAACGGCGAATTAGGCGTTTCATTCAGGGCCTAAACGTCGAAATCCAGAAGGACCTCGCAGTGGCGCAAATTAATGCTTTTAGCGAGGTCGTAGAAAAGGCTCAAAGGGTAGAGAGTGCTCGATTGCAAGTCCGGAACTTCCAGGCGAAGAAGCGGGGCTTTCCTGGAAGCAGCTCTGGACAAGGGGATAAAGGTACTCCCTCCAAGTTCGGACGCGGAGCTGGAGGTGGACGACAGTCAGGTTCCGGCAGAGGGGTTTAGTCTAGGGGTGGCCCAGCTGGGAGTGGCCAAGGCGGAAACTTCCAAAAGGGTTCAGGTTCGGCGTCCCGCGGGCCCTGTGGTTACTGCGGATAGCCGAATCACTCCGAAGAAAATTGCTGGAAGAAGGGAGGCAAATGTCTGCGTTGCGGAAGCGCAGACCACCAGCTTGCTACCTGCCCACTCTTAAAGCAAGACGGAAGGGGAACTCAAACCACACCAAAGACCAATTCGGGACCGAATAAGGGGAATGAGGCGAAACCTAAGGTGCCAGCTCGAGTATAATCCTTAGAACCTCAACAGGTCCCAGATTCCTCAGAGGTCGTAGAAGGTACGATCCCTATTTTCCACCGTTTTGCCAAAGTTTTAATTGATCCTGGTGCCACTCATTCCTTTGTTAACCCTGATTTCATGTGTGGCATCGATATAAAACCTGCTAGTTTACCATACGACCTAGAAGTTAGTACACCTACGGGGAATCAACGTTTGGTTACTAGTATGATTTATAGGGATTGTGAAGTGTGGGTAGGAGAGAAGAGATTATTAGGGGACTTGATAAGCTTGGTCATTAAGGGGTATGATGTGATATTGGGTATGGATTGGCTAGCCAGGTACAATGCCCAACTGGATTGTTAAACAAAAGTGGTAGAATTCTGCATTCCTGGTAAGGCGACCTTAATGTTGGATATAAGGGGTCGGTTTGCCTCATCTGCTTTGATTTCGGGCATTCGGGCTAGGAAATTGCTAAGTAGAGGGGCGCAAGGATTTTTGGCCTTTTTGATTAACAACCCCACAGATAAAGTGAAGGTAGAGGATGTGGCCATAGTGAAGGAATTTCCGGACGTGTTTCCTGATGAGTTAGTAGCCTTACCTCCGGAAAGAGAAATTGAATTCAAAATAGACCTGCTACCAGGATCCTCACCTATCTCAAAAACACCATACCGAATGGCTCCTGCTGAGCTCAAGGAGCTAAAGTTACAATTACATGACCTTCTGGAGCGGGGATTCATTCAAGAGAGTGGGTCTCCTTGGGGAGCTCCTGTACTTTTTGTGAAGCAAAAGGATGGTGGGTTAAGGATATGTATCGATTATCAGGGCCTGAATAATATTACGGTGAAAAATAAGTATCCACTGCCCCACATAGATGAGTTGTTCAACCAGCTGCAAGGAGCAGTGGTCTTTTCAAAATTGGACCTCCGACAAGGGTATTACCAGTTATTAATCAGGAAGGAGGATATTTCGAAAACTGCCTTCAACTCGAGATATGGGCATTACGAGTTCGCAGTTATGCCTTTCGGACTGACCAATGCTCCTGTCGCCTTCATGGACCTAATGCATAGGGTTTTTAAGCCCTACCTGTATCGATTTGTAGTGGTCTTCATCGATGACATCCTGGTCTATTCCAAGACGCGTGAAGAGCATGAGCAGCACTTGAGGGTTGTTTTACAAACCCTAAGAGACCATCAACTGTACGCCAAGTTCAGCAAGTGCAAATTTTGGATGAAGAAAATTGCTTTCCTGGGGCACGTAATTTCTCAAGAGGGTATCTCAGTTGACCCGGCGAAAGTAGAGGCTGTGACTAATTGGAAGAGGCCAGAAATCCCACAGAGGTCTGCAGCTTTCTAGGACTGGCTGGATATTACCGGCGTTTCATCAAGGACTTTTCCAAACTAGCCGATCCTCTAATCGATTTGACGAAGAAACATGGTCGGTTCTTATGGAACGCCCGAAGTGAGACAAGTTTTCAAAAGTTAAAGAAAAGATTGACCATGGCTCCAGTTCTAGTTTTACCTAACGGAGGTGACGGGTTTGTCATGTATACCGATGCGTCACGAGAAGGTCTGGGTTGTGTACTAACGCAGAACCGTAATGTGATCTCTTTTTGCCTCTAGGAAGTTGAAACCTCACGAGCAAAATTATCCGACGCATGATCTGGAGCTAGCTGCTGTTGTTTTCGCTCTTAAAAAGTGGAGACACTACCTATATGGGATAACCTTCGAGGTTTACTCCGATCACAAAAGTTTGAGGTATCTTTTCTCACAGAAAGAATTGAACATGAGGCAGCTACGGTGGATGGAATTTCTGGAGGATTACGATTGTACTATCAACTACCATCCAGGAAAGGCGAACGTAGTGGCCGATGCTTTGAGTCGCAAGGCGCAAGTAGCAGGATTAATGATTAAAGAGTGGAATTTGCTCGAGTCGGTTTGCGAGTGGAAACCCTGCCTTGGGAGCCATAAGGTGATTTTTGGTAATATTAAAGTGACTTCCCCCTTCTTGGAAAGGATTAAAGAAGCTCAAAAGGAAGATGCACTGGTGCAGAAATGGGGAGAGAAAGTGGGAAAATGAGAAACCACTGATTTCAATTTTGGTCCTGAGGGTATTTTAAAATACCGAAACCGAATAGTGGTGCCGAAGGATGAATCGTTGAAAACGGAGATTCTAGAGGAAGCTCATCGATCCAAGTATACAATCCATCCGGGTAGTAGTAAGATGTATCAAGACCTGAAAGGAAATTATTGGTGGGACAATATGAAGAAGGAAATTGCTCTGTACGTGCAAAAATGTCTCGTTTGCCAACAAGTTAAAGCAGAGCATCAAAAACCATCGGGCTTGTTACAACCCCTTGAGATACCTGAATGGAAGTGGGAAAACATCACCATGGACTTCGTTTCAGGTTTGCCGCGAACGCAGCGAGGACACGATGCCGTTTGGGTGATCGTCGATCGATTAACCAAGTCGGCCCATTTCTTTGCCGGTGAACATGAAGTATTCCATGGATAAGTTGGCTCAACTGTACATGGACGAGATTGTAAAGCTACACGGTGTTCCGGTGAGCATCATCTCTGATCGAGATCCACGTTTCGTATCTCGGTTTTGGCAAAAGTTCCAGGAGACTCTAGGGACGAAACTCAACTTGAGCACAACCTATCACCCTCAGACGGATGGACAATCGGAACGAACCATTCAAACTCTCGAGGACATGCTACGAACTTGCATTCTGGATTTTGGAGGCAACTGGGGTCAACACATGACCTTAGTAGAGTTTGCATACAACAATAGCTACCATTCGTCGATTCAAATGGCTCCATATGAAGCACTATATGGACGAAAATGCCGGTCACCAATCTACTGAGATGAAGTTGGCGAAAGGAAGGCACTGGATCCAACCACTATTCCTTGGATGGACGAAGCTCGAGAAAAGGTGAAATTGATACGACAACGACTCCAAACAGCTCAAAGCCGACAAAAGAGCTATGCGGACAATCGAAGAAAAGATTTGGAGTTCGAAGTTGGAGACCGTGTTTTCCTCAAGGTTACACCATTACGGAGTGTCACGGCGGGTAGAGGAAAGAAATTGCAACTGAGGTTCGTCGGACCTTACAAGATCCTGCAGAGGATAGGCGCGGTAGCATATAGACTAGAGCTGCCGTCAAGTCTCTCTCGAATTCACGACGTCTTCCACGTCTCGATGCTCAAGAAGTACTATCCCAACCTCTCCCATATCTGACAACCAGAAGAGATCGACATAGACGAATCGCTTGCTTACGAAGAGAAATCTGTCCAAGTGCTTGACCGGAAAGTCAAAGAGTTAAGAAACAAGCAAATTGCGTTAGTAATGATACTGTGGAAAAATCATGGGGTAGAGGAAGCTACCTGGGAAGTGGAAGAGGAGATGCGAAAGAAATACCCTGAACTTTTCATGAGTTAAGGTGAGAAATTTCGAGGGTGAAATTCTTTTAAGGGGGAGAGAGTGTGAGAACCCGTAATTTTTCATTTTCTAGGTTTTATTATTTTTCATGGCTTGTTTTCTGCCATTTCGTGAGTAGGAAAATTTCTAGATATTTTTAAGGAGCAGATATAGTTTTTAGATGATTTTTCTAGTATCGAATAGGTTTTGAGAAATTAAGAGCGTATACCGGACGTGGGACCCACTAGTGCGAAAAGTTCGGAAAAATTCGGCCAACTAGGTTAAGTTTTGGATACTGGAATTAATTTACCGGGTGTTAAGAGATAAGTAGAGGATGCTAAGTGGATTGGTATAAGAGAGACAAAAGTTAGGCAAGTCATTAATGAGGTGACAAGTGTCACCATTTGAGTGGGTTTACTTTATGAACACTATTCATGGTCTTACCATTGACCAAATAAATCAAAAAAAATAACCAAAATTTCACCATTTTCTCTTCATCTTGGCCGAGCTCCTTGAGCAACAAAAGAAAGAAAACTCTTCAAGTTTTTGGCTTCAATCTTGCTCAAGTTCAACAATCTAACCATTTAATCTTGCAATCTCTCCATAAAACCTCTTCACTTAGTGTTAGTGAGTTGATTTGTGGAGTTATTTGGAAAGCTAAGAGGACCTATTGCTCTCTCTCTCTTGTTTCTAAGGTGAGTTGTGAAGAACCACTTTCCTTCCTCTAATGATGCCTAATTTATGATTAGTGGTGGTATGAGATGAAACTTTATGGATTACATCTTGAGTTTTGGTTGAATTGGTGAAGTTTTCTATTTATTGATGATTTTTCTGTTTTAATATGAACATGATTGTGTGGCTATCTATGATTAGTGGAAATGATGTATAAGGACTCTAGGAGGTGGAAAAAGTGGGTAATTACAACCAATTTCTGTTTTGGAAGCAATTCTGGAAAATTAGGGTTTGATTAAGGTACATTCTGCCCGGTTTTGTATCTCATACTTATAGGCCGAATTGGCCTTGGCTTAAAAAATGAAAGTTGTAGGAAATGATATTTTAGAGGTGCCTGAAAAATTTCAGGTCAATCGGAGTAGTGTAGTTTGAGAAAAGTTGAAATTACCCTTGCTGTCCTGGTTTTACCCGAATTTGGGAATTGCTTCTGTAATTGGTTATTTTGGCTAGGAATGCTTCTGAATTGGTTGTTGAGGCCTTCTGATGAAATGTATCCCTGTTTCTTATCTTTCAGCAGGTTTTGGAATTTCTGGATTTGGACTTGGATAGCCTGATTTATGATGTTTCCGCTAGAATGCGTTCTGTGAATCTGTTTTTGTGATTCTGGTGTAGTATCTTGCATTTTTGACCTGGTTACACTCGAAACTGGGTTGAGTCACCTTCTGTAATGTTGTAGCCCTGTCTTTTAGCTTCGAAATGGTGTATCTTACACCTTCATCCGGTAATCTTAGTACCTTGGGTGCCATTACCGTAAAAAGAGGTCAGAAACTATTTTTTTCAGGGCAAAGCTAAATCCATTTCCGGATTTTCTGGTTTTCTCTAATGCTTGTATATGCTTATGGAACCCTATTGGGGTCATATTTGGCATTGGTTTATGACTCGTTATCGAGTCTCATTGTACTTTTTTGCATGTTTTAGGGCGTGACGTTGGTGCACGACGTTCTTTTGACGGAAGTGCATGAAACCTCATTTGCAAGCTTGGTGAGTGTACTACTCACTTGTGTGTTACTATATGGCTTTGAATGTGAATTGCTTGAAGTGAATTGAATGTGAATTGTTTGAAGTGAGAGCGTACTTTATCACTCTCACTTATTGTTTACCATGTTATTGGAATGTTATACGACATGTTACATGAAAGGAAAGTACATGGCTTGGTGTCGTTTGGACGAGTATCCAACGACTAGAATTGTTATCTTTGAGCTCAACCCCATTGGTAGTTGATTGAATCGAGCCGGCGAGGGCTTGGTCGTGCCAATTGATGTGCCTTGGGGAAATGTTATATGGAATCTTGTAGTATGAGAGACTCTCGATTCCGGTTTACTCGAGTAATACCAAAGTGCAAGTGTTTGGAGTTCGGGCCCGGTACGGGTATGTTGGGTGGAAGGAATGGAAGTAAAGTGGAGTCTACGGTTGGTTACTTTTGAATTGACGGAGAGTCAATGAAGTTCGATCAAGAAATGCAAACGAGGGAAAAGGGCTCTTGAGAGCCACCCGTATCCTTTTATCACCACATGTGATGTGTGCCTTTGCTTACTTTTAATGTATTGAATGAAAAGCTTGATGCTTATATGTACTTGGTTGCTTGAGTGATAGTATTCTCACTGGGCAATTAGCTCACCCCGTTCCTTTTGTTTTCCTTACAGGAATCTGACTGCTTTTGGAATGACTTTTGATAATTGGTTGCCGAATGAACTAGATGAATATCTCTTTTGTATAGTTTATGAATTGAAACCCTAAATGTGCCATTGGGGCCGTTTTCACTTTTATTTTGGCAACCGTACATGTATTAATTTTGAGTAATTTTCATATGCCATTTTGGCTTGTAAATGCTAAATTTCAAGATGTGAATGTTTGCTTGATATTTGGTTGGGTTCTGACGGGTCGGTTACTATTCATGGCCGACTCCGGATTTTTTTTTTTTTTTTGGGTTATTTTGCCAGTTTGACTTGTTTACGCGTGTTATAAGTTCCGGAACGCAATAGATCGCTCTAAACTGCACCGTTAGTCCTGGCGAGAGTTGGGCAGGCAGTCCGCTAACCCCTTTGGTTCGCCGATTCTGCCCTATTTGTATAGAGGCCTTGGTTCAATTTTTTTGTGGTTAAATTGCCTTGATTTTGATGTAGATATGTTGTATAGGTTGTGTGGAACGTTTCCACCAAAAATCACTTGATTTGGTTGGCCAAAAGTTGCATTTTAAATTCTTCAAACCTGGAAAATGTGTACAGAAGTACTCTGGCAGCGAACTTTAAACGACCATATGTGAGAACCCGTAAAACCCTAATTATTTTCCTAGGGTTTATTTTCCCTTAATTGCATGTTTTCTGCATTTTCTGGCTTAGAAATATTTTCTTAGTGGATTTTATGAGCAATTATAGTTTTAAGATGATTTTTCTAGCATTGGAGAATTTTTAGAAAATTAAGAGTAAATAGTGGATGTGGGACCCACTAGTGCGAAAAGTTTGGAAAAATTCGGCCAATAAGGTTAAGTTTCGGATACTGTTTAAAATTTATCGGGTGTTAAGAGATTAGTAGAGAGTGTGAAGTGATTGATGTGAGAGAGAAAAGAAAGATAGGAATGCATTTAAGGAGGTAACAAGTGTCACCTTCTCATTTGATGCCTTTTAAGAATTACTATTCACAATTTTGACTTTTTTGACCAAGGTTAAATATCTCAAAAAATTGCACAAAATTCACCATTTTTGCACCCTTGATGGCCGGCTCTCTCTCTCTCAAAGAAGAAGACAATTTCCTAACTTTCAAGCTTCCATAAGCTTCAATCTTCCATGAACAAAGGCTTAGACTAGATTCTACTCCATAAAACCTTATCTTCTAGTGATAGTAAGTTGTTTGGTGAACTTTGTTTGAAGCTCTAAGGTGGCCAACATCTTCCTCTCTCTTGGTTCTTGGTAAGTGAAGCTTGAAACACCCTACTACCTCTAATAATGCTTATTTTGTGCTTAATGGGGGCATGAGTGAAGGAATATGTGATTTACCCCTTGATTTGGCTTGTTTTGGTGAAGTTTTTAATTTATTGGGAATTTTTCTGGTTTAATTGGATTATGATGGTGTGATTGTTTGTGATGATGGGCAATGGACTATAATGGCTCTAGTGGATGTGAAATGTGGTTAAATGCAATCAATTTTGGATTTGGTGTGAAAATGGAAAGTTAGGGTTCTTAATTCTCCAATTCTGTCCGGTTTTTGATCATAGGGTTAGAGGCCGAATTTGACTTTTATCAAAACATGAAAGTTGTAGGTATTGATGTGATGGAGATGCCTGTAAAATTTCAGGTCATTTGGATCAATGTAGAATGAGTTATGACGAAATTACTGTAGCTGTTCTGCTTTGGACAGAATGCGAAAACTGCGATAGTAATTGGCCATTTTGACTGGAATTGGTTTGGATTTTGGAGTTGGTGTCTTCTTATGAAATGTAGCTGGATGTCTTAGCTAACTTATGCCTTTGGAATTTCTGCATTTGGACTTGTATGGACTGAGATATACCGATTACAGTTTTCTGTGTTTTGCAAACCTGTTTTGGTGATTCTGGTTTAGTGTTTGGCATTTTTGACCTAGTTGGGTCAGGAACTGGATTGAGTGACCTTCTACATTGTTGTAGCCCTGTCCCATAGCTTCGAAACGGTGGGTCTTACACCCCCATCCGATAATTGTAGTGAGAGTTGTGCCATTACCGCATTATGACGTCAAAACCGGTTTTCTTATCAAGGCCTAAGTTAAAGCCCTTTTCCTAATTTCTGGTTTCCTATGATGCTTATATATGTTTGCAAGACCCTATTGGGGTTGTGATTGGCATTGTTTTGTGACTCGCTATCGAGTCTCATTGCATTTGTTTACGTGTTCTAGGGCGTGACGGTGGTTCACGACATTCTCCTGACGGAAGTGCATGAAATAGCACTTAATTGATTGGTGAGTGTACTACTCACTTGTGTGCTATTATATGGCTTTGATATTTGAACTTGAGATGTTGTATGTTAATGGATTGATGTGAGAGTGTACTTTATCACTCTCACTTATTGTTTCACATGTTATTGGAAAGTTATTGGAAAGTTATATGAACTGATATATGAAATGAAATACATGACTTGATATCGATTGGACAAGTATCCAACGACTACAAATGTTATCATTGAGCTCAACCCCATTGGTAGTTGATTGAATCGAGCCGACAAGGGTTTGGTCGTGACAATTAATGAGCCTTGGGTAAAGTTATAAGGAATCTTGTAGTATGAGAGACTCTTGATTCCGGTATACTCGAGTAATACCACAGTGCAAGTGTTTGGAGTGCGGGCCCGGTAGGGGGATGTTTGGTGGAAGGAATGGGAGAGAAGAGGAGTCTACGGTTGGTTACTCTTCAACATTGACGGAGGGTCAATGAGGTTGGATCAAGAATGGAAGCGTGGAAATGGGCTCCTGAGAGCCGTCCGTATCCTTTTATCGATGTGTTTCATTCCTTAATTGTGTACTTGAAATGAAAGGTTATGCTATATGCTCTTAGTTGCTTATGTGGTAGTAACTCACTGGGCTTTAGCTCATCCCGTTCCAATTGTTTTCCTTACAGGGATGTAATTACTTTTGGGACTGATTTGGATAGTCGATTGCCAAGTTGAGCTAGTGTAAATGGCTTTTGTTTAGCTTGTCGAATGAAACCCTATTGTGTATTGGGTTCATTTTCTTTGATTGACAAACCAAGTATGTATATTCATGATAGATGGTTTTTGGCATGACACTATGGTTGTAAAAGTTGAATTTCAATGTATATATGCTTGGTTGATGTTTGGATGAACTTTGAATCGATTTGGATTTCAAACGGCAAAAGTTAAATTTTGAACGAAAAGTCACTGGACTGAATCCGGCCAGGAATCCGGCCAGAAACTGGCCGGATTGCCGGCCGGATTGGGAAGGATTTTGGAAAAAATTTTGGATTGCTCTCGGCCTTGTATCCGGCCGAGAATCCGGCCGTTAATCCGGCCAGATTCCGGCCGGATTCTGACGTGGCCTGCATTATTCATCTTCGGCGCAAATTTTCGTTTTTTTTATTTTGTGTTTTTAACTTGTTTGCGTGCTTCGGTATACTCCGGAACGTAATAGATCGATGTAAACTGCTCCGTAGTCCTGGCGAGAGCTGGGCAGACAGTCCGCTAACCCCTTTGGTTCGCCTTAGGGGAAAGTGGGGCTGTTACACCATAACTCTTTGCTTCGACGTCGAAATCGAGTGCTGTTTGTGGCATTTGAAACTAGACACTTCCAGATTTCTAACGGTATAAAATGTATCCCCCAATTGACTTGAGTGAGCCATACCAGTTCTTCAAAGTTACCTGTCCTGTTGTGTTACTCTGCTAGAGAGTCAATGAGGTGCTGGGACTTGTTGCTTGAATTCGAGTTAGCTATGGTCTAAATTTCAAAATGATTTCTTCTGATGATTTGTATCCTTATGAATTTAGTTTCCAACACCACTAAACATGATCAATTCCAAATTGAATTGAGTGAGTTATGGCCTAATTACAGACCTACACCAGAGAAAGAAAACCCTAATTTTGGGCTAGCCAATGGCTTATTTCGAATTGGGACTTGTTATTTTGAAACTTTTGGTGTTAATCACCTACTAAATGTATTTTGGATGTTTTTTAGACCTTTTCTTCATAAATGAACCATGTTTGAGATGATTTCATTGGCAAAAGGTTCGATAAAAGGAAAACGGTAGCTTAAGGCAGAATTGCCTTGTATATTCCTAGAACTTTAGTGGTCTTGTTAACTGACTTTCCGTATGAATTTTTCCATGAAATTTGACAAAGGAGTAGCCCTTATATGATAGTGTAATCATACCAAATTTGGTACCATTCCAAGTCTATTTCGATGCCCAACTGAAGTCCCAAAGTTTATGTTTCAAATCTGGAAAATTGCCCAATGGTCTTCATTTTGAACCAACTTTGAGCTGCTATATCTTGGCACTCAAAACTCCAACTTGTGTTCCATTTGTTTTGTTTTAAACTTTGATTGTAACTCTAATTTAGTCTCAAATTTGAGAGGCTAGTTCGCGTTCTGTGAATTTTGCCGAATTTCCAAAGTTTGCCAAACACCAATCCCGAATCTGTCTTGAGAGTCCAAATCATCAAATTTAAGCCGAAATTTGAGTGTCTTCCGTCTTGAATCATGGAAAAGTGTCTTCTAGGAACTTTTAGTATTTCAGAACTAGTTTCCAACAGTACCAAGTTTTTCAATTTTCAAAAAATGCACCTCAAATCTGAAATTTTCAAACTTGACGGGAATGGAGTTTTGGAGACTCTTCCCTATCCTCCAATACTAATTGATCATTTTGGACTTGTTTTCATGAAGGAAATCAGTTTTTCCTTGTGTTTTTAAACACCACTTTCGAACCTTGAATTTTGAGCAATTAAGGCTCATTTTCATGATACTCTCTAAGATTGTACAAGTGTGCAATCTTCTTTGATAATTGGGGATTCTAAGTGATAGTGTGTAATAGATAACTATTGTTTGCTCAGGCATTCAAGGGGATCTTCAAGAGGACCTCACAACGGACGCTTAAGTACTTGAATTGTGCCACACACTCTCCTTTTGACTAGGTGAGTGTCAAGTGTATGTGAACTTGTTACGTGCTTAATTGTTATTAGTAATTGGAGATTTTGAAAATGTTGAGTCGAGTGTGTACATTACCGCACTCGTTCTCATTTGAATAAATAGTGATTGAATTGATTGAAATAAAATGAATGGATTGAAATGTATTGAATGGATTGAATGAAATGAAATGGTATGCTATGGCTGCATTCGTCGTTGGAGTGAATCTCCTCGACTTATAGCTGAACTGATCTGAACTGAACTGGGGACGCCCAAACTCATAGGCCGACCTTGGACTCGAGCCGGCATGGGCTTGGTCGGGAACCTTGGTGAGCCGTGGGAATGAAATGATAAGCTTGATCTATTGGAGAGATCTTGCTTGGCCTACTCGTGCAGTAGCGCCTTTAACGCAGTTCGGGCCCGGTGGGGGGTTGTATGGTGGAAGGAGCTGTGAAGAAAAGTGGAGATCTACAGACTTAAAAATACCAACCCGGTTGACGGAGTGTCATCGCGGGAAGGTATTCGATCGAGGTTGGCAAAACAAGTGGAAATTAGCTCCTGAGAGCTACCATATCCTTAAATTGTTTCTGTTTACTTTTACCTACTTGAAATGTTAATTACTTGAACGTTATGGCTTTACTTACTGATTATCACTGCTACTTGGACTACGTGCTTGCATGTGTGTTTCTTGACCTCACTGAATATTGGCTCACCCCATTCGTTTGTTTTCCTTAATAGGAACCGGAATGGAAGTAGTAAGGAACCGCCGACTTGAGGCACTTTTGTATTAGGGTTTTGATTGTAATTGACTAGACGATCTTGGAAGTTTGTATATTTTGCGAAAAGTGATTGTATCTTGAATTGTGGTGTAAGACCGGATATTTATATATATGGAAGAGACTTCACTTTCTCACTTTATCTCGTCGTATTAGTTATCATTGTAATAAGCTTGAATGAGATTGTACCGAGTCCTGGCGAGAGTTGGGCAGGCGTCCCGCCGATACCCTTTGGTTCGCCTTGGGGAGAAGTGGGGGCGTCACAATTGGTATCAGAGTTTAGGCTTTAGATCTTTGTAATGTATCCTAAGCTTAAAAGTTTAGGATGCCGGACTGTGGAACTAGTTGGGAAGTTAAGTGACTGCTTGTGGGGATGAAAATTGGAACTTAGGTCTGAATTAATGGACAATGAGGAGTCTCGATCTTGTAAGAGATATGTGGGATAGTATGAGATGATCAAATCCAGTTTATTTAGTATACTTGGACCCATTTAAACTTTTAATTTTAATTGTAAGTTACGGAAGGTAACTGTGGTATTGAACCGCCTCGGGGATGCATTCCGGTCGCTATTGTTGGGGAGGACCTAGGGGAGCTCGTTGGAGGTATAACCCAACTCGTCGAACTAGGATTTCATGTGATTTTCAAAGGACTTACGTGTACCTAAATAACGTGGTGTTAGCTATAATCGATGACCGAGGGCGGTTGTCTAAGAAAACTGGGATTGTTCGAGAGGATAATCGAAAACTGAGGACAATTGTGGATGCCCAGACTACTAGAATTCCTGAAGTGGAGATGGAGGAACGTGAGGAGCAAGGAAAAGACAAAGGGTCCTAGTGAGCAGGTTGAAAAAGCAAAGAACTGACTTGGAGATTTGAGGACTCATGCGTTAGTTTTAAAATATTGGTTAGTTATTGTGGCGACCCCACTTTCCCCTAAGGTGAACCAGAGGGTTGGCGAGTCGCCTGCCCAGCTCTCGCCAGGACTCACGCAAGCAAACTGATCAAATAATCCGGTATAGCCTAAACTAAAATACAATTCGCCATCGGACATGCCCAACTTTAAACGGCTGGAATGTTAACACACATTAACTTCAAAGATAACAGGGCCAATAACATCCGAACTTTCACTCTTAAGATACAACTCAAACTACTTTAACGCAGAGATACCTTTATACATTACAAACCAAGAAGTGAAATCATAAAATATAGAACACTTTCGTACAAGTCAAAACATAGAATTTGCAATTTTCCAGCTTCAAGTGACAACCCAAACAAAGACACAAGGACAATCCGAAATAAAATTTACACAAATGAACCGATAAGTTTCAAGTCTCTCGATTTCCAAGACCTGTTAAGGTAAAACAAATATCGTGTGGTGAGCTAAAGCTCAGTGGTGCCCAAAACATGCAATCAAATCAATTACTTAGCAAATTGTAATTTCAACTTAAATTCAGCAAGTAGGAAAGCGTGTAACAGCACGGGGTAGGATACATGGGCTCTCAGGAGCCATTTTCCTTGCGCTTGATAAAAATTACCCGCAGTTGACCCTCCATCAACTTTCACTATCTAAAGTCCATGTAGATTCATTATTATTATTTTTTTTTATAGACTAGTCGAGGGATTCACCCAGCGACGTGGCGTCCAGCATGAGGTTATTATAGACTAGTCGAGGGATTCACCCAGCGACGTGGCGTCCAGCATGAAGATAGTGCAAGCAGGATATTCACGAAAATATTTCAAGCAAGCCACCACTCGAAAGAGCTAGTGCGGTAAAGTACACACTGCCCACTTCGATGGATCAGAAAACCATTTTTCCAATTATCACATATCAATCAAGAAAGCACTTTAATCAAGTAGGCATAGAACAAGCAGGGACACTCACCAAGAGTGAAGTTCAAAGGTCAAGCCGGGAATCGTAGTCCAAGTCCTCGCTAAATCCTAGAAATCCAAGTTTTAAGAACTATAAGTTTTACTAAGCAAACTCTTGACTTCAAACATATAAAAGATTATCTTGTATTAAACTAGTTTATTTCCCTGAAACAAATCAATAAATTTCTTAAACATCAAGACTAGTAAGGAATAAAGTGTTTCATGTGGTTTCTTTAAAGATATTTCCTTTCAAGGGTGCAAACTAGAACCAAAGTGGTTCAGACGGGTTTTCCTTGCCGAATAAGTTTTCTATGCCTTTTATTTGAAATTACTTAAATCTAGTATTTTTTTTTCAAATTTCCTTTAAAACAACTGGTCAAGAATAGTTTTAAGAAAACTTAAAGTTTAAGAGTTGGATACAAATACTCTCTAAAGGTAATAAAGCTAGTTTAAGCAAAATAAAAGAATTAACTAGTCGGCAAGGTTTTGAAAGTCCCAATATCTAACTTTCTAATGATACTACACTAAACTCGAATTCTATCCCTTGATATTAAAGCGGAATATTTCCACAAAATTTGATTTAAAGATACTTGAATTCAAAAGACTAGAACGGACTTCACGATTCCAATTCATTTGCACATTATATTCCAAGTCACCAATATAGCAAAAACACAATTCGAACATCAATTTCACTAGGGCTTCATCAATCATTAGCCCTAGGTCTCAACAGATTCAATTCTAATCAAAATCAACCAAAGGAAGTCCAAAGTATTAAAACAATTCCAACTCACAAATTGTGGACCTTCCAAATGCATTTCAACCAATCACTTGAATAAATTCACCAAAAATTAAATTATTGCAAAACTACTCAAATGGTCAAGAGCATCATCAATCATTAGCTCTTGACAACCAATTCTCACTTCAAACACCAATCCATTCAAAACAAGAATAAAAACTACAGCCCACTTGACTCCCAAGTAGTTCTAAAATTCAGATTTTCTTTTCTTGATTCGGTAGTCAAGAAAAACCCAGCAAAATTCAATCCAAGATGTCCATTAAACCTTTAACTTTTACTTGCTAGATTCACTAAACACATAGCTTATCATCTGTCCAAACCAAGCTAAAGTAAATAATACACAAATCCAGCAAATAAACTCACCAAAAGTCCCAACCAGTTCGGTCATGCTGGAAAATATTTTCCTTCAAGAATTGCTTTAGTTCATGTTCCACAAATCAAACAATTATGAAAATTATACTGTTGTAAAATAGATTTTTAATACTATCACATCCCAGAAGACACTTTTCAGAGATTCAAATCACAAATAGGCCAAATATTCGATCCAAATCAAGAATTCAGTTTCCTGAAGGAACAGGACATTCAAGCAGGACAGTCTACTTTGAGGAGTCACGGACAGCAGTACATATGGAGGAAAAATATGAAATTTCTACAGAACAAAGGCCCATGAATCTAGTTTCAAATGCCACTGACGGCACCTCAATCGGATTTTCCTACACCAAGATATAAGCATTTTACTGAGACTGGTCAGTGAAATCCGAAAATCTGGAAACTCATTTTTCACTTGTGAAAAACTCCTTTTTCTCTTTTAAAACCATAAGACTTTAATTCAGACCATCCATACATTTAAGTATGACATTCATACCAGCATATACCAAAGCAAATAACGCTTAATTCCAGTAAATTATTCCACCAAAAAGTCCCCATAAATCTGTCATCAGCTAGGATAAAATTTTCCAGCAATTCAGTGATCATAAACTAGCTTTTCCCTCTGTTAAACCAGTGCTTTAAATGCTCAAATTCCACATGCAGATGCTTGACCAACTGATTAACATTTCTAGCTCAAAATCAGATTCGAATAACGACTTCAAACATCCCAAAAATCCAAAAATCTGTCCAGCTAGCCACGGATGAACATGCATGTAAGCTGGTTTCATTTTATTTTATTTCTCTTGCTTAGCCGGACTAATAAATTCATGCAAAGCTTAATCATCTAATTTTAATTAGTCAAGCACCTAACTAAGTGAAAATCAACCACTTTCCAGCAAATTTCATGCTAAAATACCCGTGCAATTTCCAAAACATCTTCAACGGCTAAACTGGAAAAATTGTTTCAGCAGTCCATCAACTCCCATTAAAATTTCCAGCCATGCAACCGAAATCCTACCCATAAAGTTCACATGCAGTACCAAATAAAGAGCTGTCTATCAATTTGGATCCAAAACTAAGCTCAGATCATCACAAATTAGCAAGCTGAAGCTGAAATTTCCAACTCAAGCTCTCGGCAGCTTTAATTCTTTCCAAATCAGTTTTCTTGTAACTTAATTTTGTCATCCAACCGCACAACCCCACATGCATGCTTATAAACAACTTCATCAACCCATAATCAACTAGCTTAAGTCCAGAAATTACCTCAGCTTAAGGCTCAAATCACGCAACTAGCAGCTGCAAAAATCCTCTACTCTCGGCTGTCCAGAATTTCAGTCCGCAACTCTCCTTCTCCTTTGCTCTAGCTTGCGACTAGTATGAAGACAATATGGCTCCCAATCTCTTTCTAGTTTACAGACGAACGGAAAAGGATGAAAAGCTCACACGGACAGCAGCTGCAATTTTTCCTCTCGGCAGCTCACGCACGCGAGGATGGTTAGTCTGAATTCAGTGGTTGCAGCTGTAGTGGTTGTGACTGAATTGATCACGGCTAGTTGAGGGTGAAAAATGGAATGGAAGCTCCCTCTCCTTCGCTGGTTTCCTCACTTCGATGATTCCAAGGCAGAGGGTGTTGTTGTGGTTGAGGTGAGTTAGTGGAGAAAAGGAATGCACTTCGGCAGAGATGGAAATGTTGTGAAATGTTGGGCTGCTGAAGTGGGTAGTTAAGCCGCGAATGAGAGAGGTGGAACATTTATATATTGAGGTGCTGTGAGTGGAGTTGAGTCGGCAATGTTAATGGAAGGTGCTGGAATGAATAATGAAGCGTGGAAAGGAAATGGAACCGGCAGCAAATTGAAGTGCTTTGTTCTTAAGGTTGGCCGAGGAAGCTTTGGTGGTTGCATGGTGAATTTGAATTGGAGAAGGGCTGTTTTAGTCTTTTAGCATCTTGTTCAATCTTTCACTTAGGTCCCTCATCCTAAACTAATTCCAAAATTTACCCCAAATGTAATTCGAATGCCTACTAATATACTCGTCCCGCAAAAATTAAACTATCGAAATTTTAACGTCCTAAGTATACTTGGTATACTTATATCGATTTTATCTCTAGTTTATCGATTGCATCTTAGTACTAAGGTTCCTATTAACCTTGAACATTATTAACGATTAAAGTTTAGCTAACGGAATTCGAAGAAATTAATTATTAAACAAACGAAATAATTTACCTTCGAAATATTAATTTAATATAACAAAGCCAAGGAACTTAATTAGTTTAGCACAAATTATATTATTTATCACATAAAAATTGTTTTTACGCACTTATTTAAAGACAAGTAGAAATAATGCTAGAATTTAGTAAAGAGTCAAAGTGCAAGTGAGATATGCATGAATATATATATATTTATATATATATTATATATTTTTTTTTTTTTTTTCGGGGTTCTCACAAATTCTCACGTTTTCATATCCAAATGACCAATTACTAAAGAATTTTTCTATTGATATGATTGGCATTAGGCTCCTGAACAGTCTTGAATATTGTGATCATAATTCTGCACCTAGACCTCCAAATGACATGATTCTTGATACATTAGAAAGCTCACACAATTGCTATAACTTCAGTGCTTTGCATAAGAGTTGATTCAACCTTTTTCATTGAGATACTTGTAGTTCAAATCGGTGTTGGTAATAGTTTGTAATGAGTATGTTGAAATCCATTGTCCCACATTGAAAGAGGATAAAGTGCACGTTATCTATATGTGAATCATTGTCCTGTTTCCTTTACAAACTTGTTCCAACAATATTAGTTTGGAGGGAAAGTTTGGTGGGAAAGTTATTTTCAAGGTATATAAAATCTTGACAAGGGCACTTGGGGCTTTCTGATAGGGTGTCAATCAGAGGTAGTTAATGGCATTTGGCGGTTACATTTTGCAGACATATCTGTTAATTGGCTAACTACCTATACACCTATTAAATAAGGATTGCATCCTCTGATAGTGCCTTGGAAAGGTGCTTCAATTCTTTTAAATAGTAGGATTTTGACAGAATTAAATCGCTTTTACTTTTCATTAGATAGTTCTTAGACTTTGCTGTATTCTAGAGGTAATTTGTCTGATAGAGGCAAATAACACCTTAAGGAAAGTGCTTTCACGCCTCAAAGTCTCTGCACTCCTCCAGTTTAGTTTTGTTATTTACTACAGGTTTCCTACAATCTTAAGGTGTTATTTTCAACAATGGAGTCAAGTTCTGAATCTGCGTTCAAAGTGATGAATCAGGACTTCGTGAAGTTGGACAGATTCGACGGCACTAACTTTTCCCGTTGGAAGGATAAGATGATGTTTTTCCTGACGGCTTTAAAGATTGCTTATGTTCTGGATCTTTCTCTTCCTGAAATTCCAGCGCCCAAAAATGATGATTCTGATGAAGTCAAGACACAATGCAGAAAACGCGCAGAGGACGAGTTGCTGTGCAGAGGACACATCATGAACACTCTTTCTGACCGCTTGTATGATCTGTATACTGCAGTCAAGTCGCCAAAGGAAATCTGGAATGCGCTAGAGTACAAGTATAATACGATGAAACAAGGTGCGGACAAATTTCTGATTATGCAATATTTTGATTTTCGTATCACTGAGAATTCTTCTCTTATGGATCAGATTCATGATCTCCAAGTGATTGTGTCTAAGTTACATGATCTAAAAGTGGAGATATCTGAATCCTTGCAAGTTGGAGCAATTATAGCCAAACTTCCAACTAGTTGGAATGACTATAAGAAAAAGTTGCTCCATACTACTGAATCATTCACTATAGATCAGATTTTGAAACATTTACGTATAGAAGAAGATACCAGAAATCTTCAAAAGAAGCAAATAGAATCTGATGTCAAAGTGAATGCTTTAAGTGAGAAGAATTCACAGAATTTTTCTGGTTCCAAAAGAAAGTCTCCAGAAGCAAGTACATCTAAGGAGAGTCTGCTATAAGTGCGGCAAGGATGGACATTACAAGCGTGAATGAAAGGCAGATAGCAACAAAAGGCAAAAGAAAGACAATGCCAAAAATGCAAATCTGGTTGAACAAGATGTTGTTGAAATTGTTGCAATGATTTCACATGATTTCTTAGTTGCATGTGGCTGCTGCAACCAAATCATGTGACTGGTGGTATGATTTTGGTGCCACCGTGCATGTTTGTAATGATAAGTTCCAATTCAAGACTTATGAAGAAGTTCCTGATGGTCATAAAGTATTAATGGGAAACCACGATACAGCAAAGGTTCTTGGCAAAGGAAGAGTAGACTTGCAGTTTACTTCCGGAAAGAAACTTATACTGGCCAATGTACTTCATGTTCCAGAAATTAGGAAAAATCTTGTGTCGGCTGATGCCTTAAACAAAAAGGGGCTAAAGGCTGTACTAGAGTCTAATAAGGTTATCTTCTCTATGAATGGTGTATTTGTAGGCAAGGGATACTCTTGTGATGGATATTCAAGCTATGTATCAATAAAGATAATGTTTCTGTGTATGTTGTTGATGCTTTGATAAGAGTTTATTTTACGTATTTTTAAGCGCATTTTATTAGTCAATTTTGAGTTGATTATTTAGTTTTATAAATAAAATAAAGAGGTTTTTGGTAAAATTATATATTTTTGGTAAAAGTGGATAATATTGCATTTCTATTGATTTTAATGGTAAAAACTTCATTTTTATGCAGGAATGATGATTCAATCACCAAAGGATGTCAAATGAGGTAAAAAATAGAGATTTGGTGATGAATTCAAGTGGCAACAAGAAGAATGAAGTGAAAAACGTTCAAGTGAGGAAATGCAATACAAGTCAGTTTTCACACTCTTCAGTATTTTGACCATATCAGGAGCTACAAGTATCGGATTGAGGTGATCTTTATACCATTTTAAAGCTAAGAAAGAGACCTACAATTCGTATGAAGACATTGAAATCCATTTCTGCCATCTTCATGGGCAAAACGTTGGAATACAGAAGCTGCATTCTGTGGTCGGAAGTTAAAACAGAGGTTTGAACAGGTGACAGTATTTCGATCATATCTCAGGCTACAAAGCTCCGCTTTGGATGATTATTGAAGCATTGGAAAGCTAACTCAAAGGGCTACAACTTTTGTGTTTTGTACAAAAGCTAGTTTGGCCTTTATCATGGAGAAAATCGCAGTTGAAATAAGGCCAGAGTGAAAACGCGAGTAGACAAAACGCGAGTTTATGCCGCGTTTTGTGTAGGCGCGTTTTAAAGCCGAAATTCTGCAATTTGACTCAGTCAATTCTCTTGTGTTCATACCACTTTCCAGCTATAAGATGCAAGGGAATTCGGTGCACATGCTTCTGCAATAAAAGAGAAGACCAAATGAGTGTGGACAAAAAGGAAACATCATATCTTTGACTTCTTTTTACAAAATCTGAGTGGAGGAAATTATGAAGTGAGAGGAATGGAATTTCTACCACCTTTTATGCAGAAACACAGGGGAGAAGCCTGGCATCACCATACGTAGCTAGTTTTCCTTCTTGCAACAAGTTTTCTCTCTAGTTAAGAGTTCTTAGAGAAGCATTTGGTTTTTCACTTGTAACCATCTTGTACAAGAACATAGCAGGAATTGGAGAGCTTTACCTTCAATTGGCTAAGCTTTCTTTTACCTTTCTTATACTTGTACTTCATGATGTTTTGCATTAATAAACTTGTGAGTTTGATTGTTAAATCATTCATGAGTAGCTAATTTCCTTTATCTAGGGAGTAGATGAAGCTTATGGCCAAATGATATGAAGTGATTGTGATTTATGCTTGTTATGTCTTGTATTAACTTATCTACTTGTGTATGTTGGATTACTTGTTGTTGCTTGATCACCAATAGCAGGTTTATAGTTGTTTTTACTCATTGAGAAATGGTAAAAATAATGGAATGACATAAGTAGAGCTTGAGTAGTATATTCATGAGAATAGATATACATTCAAGTGGATAAAATCTATATTTCAGGTATGCACAAAACAGATTTAGTATTTTCCAAGAGATTAGGAAAAACTAATCTGTTTTAACCCATTATTATCATGAAAATGTGATTTTGGTATTGTTGGAAATGAATCCTTGGTTAAACAAGAGTCGTAACAAGTGTTAAATTCATTCGTTTTAGATCTTTTGTGTTATATGTGGAATCTACATCCCTAGATCTTAATATTTAGTGAATTCTACTTCTATTGTGAAATTGCATTTATCTATTTAAGAATTTTTGTAGTTGAATTAAATTCTGAAGTTTCTGCTCAAATTAATTGTAAGTCTAAATAATAGAGTAAATTAGTATCTAATAATTGTTTTAATTGCTCCTCGTGGGATCGACCCGATACACATCTTGTACTACAATTGCGACCTGTATACTTGCAGTCCAACGGGTGTAAATTCGAAATTAAACTTGCATTGATAGTAAAAATCCCGTCAAGTTTTTGGCGCCGTTGCCGGGGAGCGGCAATATTAGAGCCTAATCATCTTTATTAATTTAGACAGCTTTATTTTTTTTAGATTATATTTAATCTTATATTGTAATCAGTTTTTTTACCATTGAAGTTGCATAATATCCCTTATTTCTGTTTGTAGTGTATGCACCGGGAGTCTCGAGAAGTCGCACCTTTCGATCCAGAAATTGAGAGGACACTACGTAGACAAAGGAGGCACACACAACAGCAGGAGGAGCAAGAGATTTGGCAGCCGATAGAGGAAATTTTGATAGAACTACCATTTGAAGAAGAAATGGCTGAAAATGAAGCAAATAGGCGAGTTCTACGAGATTTTGCTCTACCGGGAACACAAGAATCTCAAACGAGCATAGCAAGGCCTACGGTAAATACTAACAACTTTGAGATTAAGCCATCACTTATCCAAATGGTTCAACAATCTCAATTTGGAGGTAATGCTGTAGAAGATCCTAACTCACACTTAGCTACATTCTTAGAAATATGTGATACAATTAAAATGAATGGAGTTAGTGATGATGCTATAAGGTTACGGTTGTTCCCATTTTCATTAAGAGATAAGGCAAAAATGTGGTTACACTCTCATGCTCCTAACACTTTTACCACATGGGATGATTTATCAAGGGCATTTTTGAATAAGTATTTTCCACCTGGTAAGACTGCTAAGCTAAGAATGGATATCACTGGTTTTAGTCAAATGGAAGGAGAATCATTATATGAAGCATGGGAAAGGTTTAGAGATTTGTTACGGAAATGTCCACACCATGGACTACCCGAATGGCTGATTATACAAACCTTTTATAATGGTTTATCTTTCTCCACTAAAACTATTATTGATGCAGCCGCAGGTGGAGCTTTAATGGGTAAATCACCCCAAGAAGCTCAAAATTTGATAGAAGAAATGGCCGCAAATAACTACCAATGGGCCAATGAAAGAGGTAATACGAGACGTCACGCAGGTATGATCGAAATGGACACTCTCAATATGTTGAGTGCCCAAATGAATAACGTGATGAAGTTATTGAGTAGACAAGGTGGAGTTAGCCCAAGTTCATCTAATGCTCACGTAGCTTGTTGTTCTTTCTGTGGAGGTGAACATGATATTAATGAGTGTGTTGATTCTGAGCAGGTACAATTTGTCAATAATTACAACCGAAATGCTCCAACTAATCCCTATTCGAATACTTACAATCCAGGGTGGAGAAATCATCCAAACTTTGGATGGAAAGATCAAGGCAATCAACAAAGGCCAACCAATCCGCCGGGATTTCAACCAAGGCAACCACAGGCTGAAACTAAACCAAGTTGGGAGATCGCGGTGGAAAAACTTGCTAAGGTGACTTCGGATAGATTCGAGCGAGTTGAGGGGCGGTTGGACCAATTAGCTGGGATGTACAGAAACTTGGAGGTTCAAATTGGTCAAATTGCCAATGTGATCAACAATAGAAACCCTGGTGAATTACCAAGTAAAACCGAAGTGAATCCGAGAGAGCATGTCAATGCAATCATTCTTAGAAGCGGTAAAACGGTTGAGGGATTCGATTTTGAAAATTCAGGTGGTGAAAAAGACAAGAAGCAAGCAATTGAAGGGGAGCAAGAAAGTCAAAATGATCATGTTATCATTGATATTGATGCACTTCATCCCAAATTAAATTCTAATGTGATACCTTTTCCTCACAGGTTGAAGAAAGATGGACAGGATCGGGAGTTTGAAAAGTTCTTCAAAATGTTTAAACAATTGCACATTAACATTCCTTTCATTGATGCTATAACACAGATTCCCTCTTATGCACGTTTCTTGAAAGACATCATGTCAAAGAAGAGGAAAATTGTAGATAATGAGATGATAGCATTAACGGAAGAGTGTAGTGCATTGATTAAGAATAAACTCCCTCCTAAATTGAAAGATCCGGGAAGTTTTTCTATTCCTTGCACTATTGGTCAATTGCATTTTTCTAATGCTTTATGTGATTTAGGTGCAAGTGTGTCACTTATGCCGTTATCGGTTGCCCGGAGATTGGGACTTCAAGAGCTAAAAGCTACCAATATTACATTGCAATTGGCGGATCGGTCAATCACACATCCCATGGGTATTTTGGAAAATATGCTCATAAAGGTAAGACAATCTATAATACCTGTGGATTTTGTTGTCTTAGATATTGAAGAAGATGTGAGAATGCCAATTATTCTAGGACGACCGTTTTTAGCCACTGCACGAACTATAATTGATGTAGAAAAAGGTAAGCTTATATTACGGGTTAATGGTGAGGAATTGGAATTCAATTTGGATAATAAAGAAGGGAATATAGAGCCTACTGCTCTTGTTTCTAATATGCCATATGATGAAAAGGTTAACCAAGAAAGGACCGAAGAAGTTAAATTTATAAATGTCCTTGGTACTAACTTTCATGGTGTAGGAACAAAGGAGGAGAAGATAAGGATGGAAGTTGGCTTAATAAAATCGCCAGTCCATGAAGAAAATGGTGAAAAGTTGAGCCAATTCAGAAAAGACAAGCAAAATCCACTCCAAGGTGAAGTTGAGCCTCTCTATGACAAGTCTAATATTCCTCCTTGGCATTTGAGGAAATTGGACTATGAAGATCAATGCATGGTTCACCACATGGTGGATTGGCTCGGGAGTTTCGACCCATGGGGAGAAAATCTCTCTCTAAATGCTCTAAAGTGATTCAACTTTTTCAGTCGAGCCAACGACTATAAACAAAAGCGCTAATTGGGAGGCAACCCAATATTTAGGTTATATTTGTTAACTTGGTGTGATTTTGTGGTTTGAATCAATGTTTTAGCTAAATTGTTGTTTTTGTAATGTAGGGTTGGCAATTGAAGGCAAGGATGACCAATTGAGTACAAAAAAGGCGAACTTTGATCAAACAACTCAACCCCTCGATTTGCATTAAAGGTGTTTTTGATTCATTATAAAGGGGTAAAATGCATGTTTTTAATGTTTTACATTTGTTCCAGTCATTAAAATTGGCAAACAAATGATCTATGATGCATTTTGAGTCATTGGGGTACCTTATGTAATTTTTCAAAAGTTGAAATTCTGCTAAAAATCGAAGCAGAAAACGGGTTTTCCAAGGAAACGTGACTATAAGTCGCGTTTCTCAGAATCGCGTTTTCAATTCTGCGCCTGCAGAACAGAAAACGCGCCTTTAAAACGCGACTTGAAGTCGCGTTTTGGAGGAAGTCGCTTTTTCTCGCCTGAGCAAAACTGGAAAACGCGACACAGATAAACGCGACTTTAAGTCGCGTTTTCATACGTAACTGCGTTTTCAATTCTGCGAGATTTGTGCAGAAAACGCGGATTTAAAAACGCGCGTTGAAGTCGCGTTTTCGGTTCATTTTTCTGCTTCAAAAACGCGATTTGCAGAACATTTCTTCACTTTTCCATTTTTCCAGCCGCGTTTTTCTTCTTCTCTTCTACCCAACTCACAAATCTTCATTTGTACTCCATAATCGTCTAAGCCGAATTGAAGATCATTTGGGCATTCATCCACCGCCCAATCGTGATGCAGAGGATGACGATGATGCCGAGGGGGATGACTGACTTGGCACACTGCAGAAGCTATCGTTAGTTGATGAACTTGCTTGCCTAATTATCTTAACTTGTGGAACTTAAGATGTTTAACTTCATTTTATTTTTCTGTTTTCTATGTGGTAGGTACTTGTATTTTGACAGTGGTTCGTGATTAGTGGCTGATAAGGATCTCAGCCATTGACTTGGGGAGTACTTCTTTCTTTTCTTTTCTTCTTTTGTTTCATTTCTTCCCTACACATTGAGGACAATGTGTAATTTAAGTGTGGGGGGAGACATATGCATGATACTTGTGGTTTTAGTTGTGTTTGATATAATTCTTGTGCTTAAATGGTATTTCTTGTGGTTGCTGGCAGGGAGTTTTAGTCCACTTTTAAGGGGAGACTCTGTCAAAATTTTTCCAAAACCTTATACATATATATGTTATTAACTATAACAAATAAATAAAATTTTGTCACTTATCCTTTTGAAATAAATATATGCGGTTTTGATACTTCTTTTCTCATGAAATTTGGAAATGATTTTTATGTGATTATAATTTTTACATCTATAGGAAAGTATATCTAGTAAAGTGGAGAAAATTATGCCTACATTTTGTATATTTGATGAAAATTCTTCTTTTTATCTAATTTTATAAGATAAGAAATTAATATGGTTAATAAGTGTCATACTCTTCTCATGATTACTCTTAGAGGGAATTTTATTATATATATATATATATTGAAAAAAAAATAATAAATAAAAAAAATAATAAATAAAATGGGTTATTCTACTCCAATGATTCTCATACCGAGTAACCGGGGGTTGGCATCTACAAATGTCGACATTCGCGTAAAAAGGTACTTGAATTAAGAATATGCAAAGTAACTTGAGTATGTGAAATGTTGAGTAACTGGGGATCTGCATCTAAAAATGTTGATCTTCGCGTCAAAAGGCATTTTTCACAACTTAAGTAATATTTATCCCTTAAAATATATTAAAAAAATAATAATAAAATAAATAAATAAAAAGTAAATTAAATCCCTCTTTAAGAAAAATAAGAAGTTGATCATGAGATTAGTTAGCATCTTTATTGACTATAGGAGTTGCTTGCTTGCGAAATTTGATAAAAATAAGAAGTTGAGTTGAATTGGTAAAATTATGGTATACTTGGCTCTTCTTTGCTTGATATTATGAGTACTTGAACTTAATGGAAAGATCACATAAGGGTTATTTACCTTGATTCAAGGAAATGGAGTTGAAATACTACATATGTTTATTTTCAATTTTTGGATCATTGATGGTTGGAATTTTATATTGCTTGAGGACAAGCAATGATTCAAGTGTGGGGGTATTTGATAAGAGTTTATTTTACGTATTTTTAAGTGCATTTTATTAGTTAATTTTGAGTTGATTATTTAGTTTTATAATTAAAATAAAGAGGTTTTTGGTAAAATTATATATTTTGGTAAAAGTGGATAATATTGCATTTCTATTGATTTTAATGGCAAAAACTTCATTTTTATGCAGGAATGATGATTCAATCACCAAAGGATGTCAAATGAGGTAAAAATAGAGATTGGGTGATGAATTTAAGTGGCAACAAGAAGAATGAAGTGAAAAACGTTCAAGTGAAGAAATGCAATACAAGTCAGTTTTGACACTCT
>NC_040043.1:21814277-21868356 GCF_003713205.1 Coffea eugenioides
GGGGGAAAAGAAGGGTCTGTGGGCAATTTGTGCACTACAACATCAGTTGAGATGCCAGTCATATCATCATAGGACCATGCAAAGACATCTTGGAACATAGTAAAAAATTCAAGCATCTCCTTTTTCTGCCTCTCATTCAAATGAATACTAATCTGCACCTCCTTAACCTCATTCTCAGTGCCAATGTTAACCTTTTCTGTTTCTTCCAGGTTCGGTTTTGGTTTTTCTTCATATTGTTCAAGGTCCTTTACAAAAGAATCGAATACCTCCTCATTATCACTCTCGCTTTGGAGTTCGGATTCACACACCTCCAAGTCGTGAGTGATATAGAGATTGCCATTATCGTATTCCAGAACTGTGATATCCAAAGGGTCAAATAATTTTATTTTTGGCCATCTGAAAGAATTAACGAATGTGGGATAATAAGCAAACAAACATACAACAAACAAATGAACAAGCAATATGAATATAAACAAGCGAATAAACAACGCAACATGACAAGATCAACTTGTGCATTTTCATAAAGACCTTTGATTGAAAGCAAATGGAAATGAAAACTTAACAATATTTACATGCGCAAATGTTAGTCAAAAAGTAAAATTGTTTTCATTGGCTATTTACAGATGCAAAAGTATTTTCATGAATTCATATGAATGATAAACCCCTTTCAGTTTACCGAAACTCCTTCCGAATGGGCAGAAACTCGGCTGTCCAATTGGGAATTGATCCTTCAGGGATGTCAGGAAATTCAGCTTCGTCTGGAAAATCGTCTTCAAATGTTGCCCCAACGAACAATTGGGACAAACTAGCTTCAATTTCGTCAACTGGGTTAATTTCTGACATGATCACCTCGGCTGGTCGTAGGAAAGTATAATGCAGGGGTGGAATGTCAAGAGCCCTTTGCCTTCCTTCTTTCTCCGCTTTCTTGCGCTCCTTCATTTCTCTGATATCCTTAGCAGTCGGTCGGAAGCCTAAACCAAACGAATCCTTTTTCTCAATAATCTCCACTGGCTTCAAAATTCCTTGCAGATCTCGTCCCAGCCCTTTGTCAAATTCATAGCCTCCACGGATCATCTCCTTAGCCATCATGACACTGGCCTTTGATAGAGCTCGCTCCTCCCTTGTTATCCAACTGACGGAGACAATATCAGTCGTGCTATGAGGGGTCATGGTGGCATTTCGGCTACTCTCTTCTTTGGACTCAGAATCGGTAATTACAAGGCAATCCTCCTCGGCAAAGATAGTTATCAGCTTGTCATTTACTACAAATTTCATCAATTGATGTAATGAAGAAGGCACAGCCCCAGACTTATGAATCCACGGCCTTCCAAGCAGAACATTGTAAACACTAGGAAAGTGCATGACTTGGCAGGTTATTTGAAACTGGGCGGGCCATATCTCGACGACTAAATCCACTTCTCCTATTGGCTCTCTTTGCGCTCCATCAAAACCTCGAACTATGGTCCCTGAAGGCCTCAGCTTTATGTCTTGCAACCCTAGCTTTTCCAAGGTGCTCCAAGGACAGATATTAAGTGCAGATCCATTGTCAATCAATACCTTTGGCAGCATTTTCCCATTGCACCTCACAACTATGTATAGGGCCTTGTTATGTCCAATACCTTCCACCGGCAATTCATCGTCAGAAAAAGTAATTTGTTTGGTAAATAACACACTTCCAACCACGTGCGAGAAATTATCAACTGAAATATCCTTAGGGATTTGAGCTTTAGTCAATACTTCGATCAGCGCGTCCCTATGCATATCTGATGAAAAGAGCAGGTCCAACATGGATATCTGAGCAGGTGACTTGCTTAGCTTCTCGATTACATTGTATTCGCTTCTCTGGAGCCTTTTAAGAAAATCCAAGGCTTCTTTCTCGGTGATTGTTGGTTTAGCAGGCGGCTCGGAGTTATTTGCTTGAATCGGAATGGTAGTTTCAAATGGACTTGCAATCTTCCCTGATCTGGTGACCACTGACACTTCCTTCTTCGCAATTGATTTTTCCCCAATCGGTATGACGGGCTCATCGTAGTTCCATGGCACTTGTTGCAGACTCAAAACAGGCTCCTGCTTCGGAAATTCAATGACTACTGGCTCCAAAGCCTCACTCTCAGCTGGCGTGAGATCCAAGATAAAAGGCTTTTCATCCTCTTCGAATGGCAATTCTATGACAAATGGTTGGTCTGTGACCCCAAATACTTCAGCTTCCCTCGCCAATTTTTTGACTTGTTCCACATACTCTGCTTCGTCCAGAATGACCCCAATGATATTAGCGTGTTCCGGCAAGGGGTTTCTATTTACGTTCGGCCCTTGTGTCTCCCTCTTTCTAATTACAATTTCTCCAGATTCAATCATATCTTGAACTTTATGCTTAAGAGCCTTGCAATCCAAAGTGGAATGTCCGGGTGCCCCCGAGTGATAAGCACAGACAGCTTGCGGGTTATACCAAGCGGGCATACCATATGGATAGGTAGGAGGGGGTACCATACCAATTTTCCCGGCGGCCTTTAATTGGTCATACAATTGGTCTAAAGGCCTGCCTAAATTGGTAAATGTACGGCTAGGGGGTCGGTTGTAAGGTTCAGTAGGTTGAGAATGGTTGTAAATAGGTCTATTTGGGGAAGGAAATCTTGGGTTATATGGTGGGCGAGGTCGGTTTTGGGGTGAATTTGGTTGAGAGATTTGGAAAGGGGCTACAGGTGGGTTAGGATAGCTTGGACGAGGTCGAGGGTGGTGAATATTGGTAGTATATACATGGTGCGGGTCTGAGTAGTAAGGGTAATGTGGTTGGTAGGTTGGATTGTGTTGGTATCGGGGTCGGGGTGAAGGGTTTTGGTTCCAGATAAAGGTTGCATCCCCCTCCTTCTTTTTGAACTGCGGTTTTTTCACATTGCTTCCTTGCCCTTGCAAAGCTTCCACTTGTGATTTCAGGGCAGAGACATTAACAATTTTTTCAGCTCTCACAAAGTCATCAAACTCCTCAAGTTTATTTACAATTGCAGCAAACGAACATCCGGTCATACGAAAAATTTCTTCGAAGTATGGAGGATCATGCGCCTTTATAAAAGTGCGAATGATTTCATCTTCGGTCATCGGGGGCTCAACCTTGGCAGCTATTTTTCTCCATCTCTTGGCGTATGTCTTATGATCTTCAGACGGTCGCCTCTTCGTGCCTTCCAAAGTGGTTCTAGTCGGTGCCAACTCACAGTTATATTCGTACTGTCTGATAAAGGCGTTGGACAAATCAAGCCAGGTCTTCACCTCCTCCGGCTTTAAATTTGAATACCAATCGAGGGCGTCGCCTTCTAGACTTTCCGGGAATAACCTCAACGGCAAGTTCTCGTCATCCACTGGTCTACCCAACTTGTTAGCAAACAAACGCAAGTGTGTCTTCGGATTGCCTGTACCGTCATATTTTTTGAACTTCGGGGTCTTGAATCCCACTGGCAGCTGCACATTTGGAAACAGGCACAAATCATCGTAGTCTAGCACCCCTTGCTTGCTTAAACCTTGGCTTTTCCGGATGAACTCATCGAAACGGTCCAACCGCTTAAGTAACTTCAGATCAATTGGGGCAGATGACTCCCCCACTTCCGGCTTGGTTTGAACAATGTTCTCCGGCACAAAAGGCTCTGCAGTAGTCTGATAAAAAGCGTGTGGATCTGGGGGCATGTTTGGACCACCTTGGCCACCTTGGGTTTGAAATCCCTGCCCATAGGGAGGATAGAACGGAGGATTTTGAGTGTAAGCATATTGCGGGTTGACAATTCCCTCAAATGTAGTTTGAATTGGAGGAATAACAAAGGGTAACGTGGTTTGAATTGGCGGAATAACAAATGGTTCGGATTGTGGTTGTCTGACGGGCGGAGACTCGGGTTGCACTCCGCTACCTACGAGCTCATCGATCAATTTCTTTTGGGCGGCCATTTCAGATGCCATTTCCCCAAATTTTGTAAGCAATTCAGTCAACTGAACTCCGGGACTTGTGACTTCCGGCTGGATAGTTGCAGCGGTCTTGTCAGACGATTCCGGTTGAGTACTCATGTCTACACGATTCCTTTGGGCTCTACTTCGGGATCGCGTTATGATGGGGCTTCGTCGAGAAGCTATGTTTAAATGTTACCTGAAAATATGAAATGGCGTGCTTTTAGATTTAGCCCTGGCTTAACCTTTTTAACAAAATAAAACAAAGAAAAAGAAAAAGACAAGAGTTAGTAGATGTTCCAAAAATTCGGATGCATGTCCTACGGGGGGACCCTTTTAGTGCCAAGGGTAGGCCTAGCATGATGCAACACCTTCGAAATGGGACCCGTTAATCAAACCTATTATATGAAAAACACTTTGTGAAAAGGGGAGAGATTCATTTCATTGCAGAAACCAGATACATCTGTTTACATCATATCGCGAAGGCGATCACGTACAAGATCACCAAAATTCCTAAGCCTATTTAGTACAGAGTCTTTACTTTCTCTTGCATATGGCATCTTGACACGTTCGGCTTGATCATATAATTCCCCACATTTCCGCTTCATTTCTTGACGCTTTTCTCGTTCACTTTCATACAATTGCTTGCTTTGTTCGGCCATCCCTTTGTATGCTTCCGCAGTCTTACTCAACTGCAGAATTTCCCTATCTTTCGCTTCGACAATGGCCTTCAACCTTTTCACCTCCTCAAATGGCTCATCTTGAATTTCTTGTGCAGCGGATCTTCCTACCCAATCTTCGTATTGCGGAGTGGTCAATCCCCTTTGCTTGAGTTCCGGGATGTATCGAAATCTCACGTCATCCGATAGTGTCACCCATGCCTCGATAATCTGGTCTTTCATAGGGAGCTCATTTGGGCACGTTCCTTTACTGAAAATGACGGTGAGCTTGCTCATATCAACCACTGGCGGCATTTCTTGTGTACGTCCTAGCTGTCTGAGGAACCTCTTTGGAGTGTATGCGGCGATTCCTTGGGTACCCAATAGGAGAACAAAATCTGACACTTTGGTGCGGAGTATCGGCCTAAGGCAAATTGTCCAGTCTAACACCCACCTAATGTCTTGGTCCGGCAACATCTCTAAATATTTGACCCACTCAACCGCATCGTTCGGCAGACCCCCTTCGTCGACTCGCTTATGATGCGTGATTACCCAATTATACCCAGCTACCGGCACACTTTCCGGGAACGGATGCTCGTCTCTTAAAATGTTCTAGGGCCCAGATGTGCAAAACTATATTAGCTCCGTAGAAGAACTTTTCCCCTTTCTGGCAGTTGGTACAAGCTAGAAAAATGTCCGCGAGGATGGTTGGGATTATGGTGCATTGTTTACCTCGGATTCCTGAAAAGAGGTCTTGCATAACCCTTGCTACCTTGAAAGCTATTTTCTGATCTCTTCTCGGGAAGAAATAAACTCCCGCCATAACTATCGCATACACCACTGGCCTTTTGCGTTCCCAAACATCCTTGGATGTGAATGAAAAGTCTTCCCTATATCTCTCGAACCCATTTCGTAGTGCAAAATGCTCGAACAAGGTGTTCACGGGGACTGCCTGATCTGACCCTCTCAATACAGCCTCCCTCAATCCTATGATCTTGTAAAATTCTATCTTGTCTGAAACGTATGGGAAAATCAAGGCGGTTCCATGCAAAGGTAAATTGAAGAGGCCGGCTATTTCCTCAAGTGTCACTGTCATGTGCTTATTGCCTACCCTAAAGGCCGAACATTCCGGATCCCACAGATGTACCAATGCCTCCACTAGATAGCCATTGAGCTTGATCTCCTTAAGGTCTCCAATTGGCCCTAAGTATTGAGCTACTTGGTGTAATTCGCTAGGTAGCATGAGGGCAGGCCATCTTTGAATCTCGACCGACGGTACCAACAACTGGTAGATTTGACGGGGGCACTCCATCTAAAAAGGGAAGAGGCGGGTTGTCAATTACCTTACCTACGGGTCCCATTCTCCGGTTTGGCAAAAATTTAAACGTGCAATCCCTTGAAGGGTTACGTACCCATGGGAACAATCAAGGTGAGTTTAATCCTAATGGCGGGATCCCCTAAATGGCATTCCCTTTCTAGAGTTCATGCATGATGCCAGGTTATTAAAGCGATAAAACATGCAGTTTGACATGAACTATGACCTAAGGAACCCTTTATTTGCCAGGGTAGGCCTAAAATAGCATGTCATTATTAATTTACGAATGCAATATACCAAAATCTTTAAACGTGCAATGGCCTATCTACAAGGGCAGGTTTTAAAAGAAGGTCATGCCAGACCTCCTATTTGCTAGGGTTTGTGAATGCAATGGGGACACAAAACCAAGAAAAGTTAATTCAGCCAGATAAATACACATAACACATTGTAGCAACGAGACAAAGCAACGAAATCAATACAAAGCAATAAAAAGGAAAAGGGGTTGGATCCCTCCCCTCGTGAATAATGTCCCTAGTTCAGGATTAGGCCGACTCTATCCTAGGCAAGCTATCGTGGATGCATGAGGTATTGGCTTACTAATGCATCTAGACTCGATAGTTTTAGGTCCCCGAGCCTTCAGACTTGGAAACCAAGGGTTATCAATCCCAAGGTTCTTTGTCGGTGGCTCGAGCGATTCCCCAGACATTGCTACGCACACATCGTGTCACGGCTACATGTCATGAGTGAATCTATCAAAAAATCCTCAACCTTCGACTAAAAGCTAAAGGTTATGAACCCAAAGCTTAAAATGGAAGGTTGAGTGACCCCTTGGATCAAGCTACGCACACATCGTGTCGCGATCACAAGTCCAAGTGAGTCGCCTAAAATCCTAATAGGGTAGAGTGGCGTGACAAGCCACTAAAAGAAAAATAAATGAGGGGTAAAATAATTAAAGCTTATGCGCGTATGCTAGTGCTCGTTTGGAGGGGAGGGATCAAGAACCCAACACAAGGCTCTAGGGTATGTCCCCCACCCAAATGCAATGTCAAGCGCGGAATTACATACATAAACCATTCATCAATCAAAACAATCATACGCCAAATGAGTAAGTGAGGGAGTTGGTATACGTGAGATGCAAAAATCCTAATAAAAGGAAAAATGCAATCCTAAACACCCAAATGTGATATATGAAAAGATTAAAAGAAGAAAAAGGTTGATTAAATCAAATTTGCTCGGACTCTCGAATGTCCCCAGTGGAGTCGCCAACTGTCGCGCCCCATTTTTTGATAAATAAATAAATGGTTTAAAAAAATGTATTTTTTGTGATTGGAAAATGAATTGTGAAAAAAAAAAATGGGTCTAAATGGGGGGTTGAGAATGCGACGATTTGACCCAAAATTATAGTTTAAAAAGGGTTTTTGAAATAAAAATTGGAGTCGCCACTTGGTAATGAGTTAAGGTGTACCAAGTCACCAAAAAATGAATTTTTAAAGAAAAAATAGGAAAAAGTAGTAAGAAACCCCTTTTAAACGACTCCTAGTCCACGTAAACCAAAAAAAAAAGGTTCGGGAGTCACATTTGACAAAGGGGAAGGCAAGGATAAAATCCAAGGCACCCCTTTGACCTAGCCAAGGCTAGTTGCGTGATTTAATCAAAGATTTTCTTGTTTTAACCAAAGAATTTATTACATTTGGATGACTACATGAATGCAAAACCTAGACCTAGGGGATGGGGGAAATTTCTCTTCAAAGGTTGAGTGGTGCCAATCACATTAATTGTGAAGCCCAATAATGATCCTTTGGAGAGGTCACACATAATCCTAAATGACGTAAAAATGAGTGGAATGCATGCCATGTGAAAATGTGAGGTGTGAAGTGAAAAAGTAATAAAAACAATAATGTGTAAGTGAAAATGTGCAAATGAGTGTACAAGGTAATATGTGAAATGATAATAACATAAAGTGCATGTGTGCGAGTGATATTATGAAGTGTATGTGTGCAAGTGATGATAAAAGTGTTCGTGTGCAAGTGAAGAAACATAAAGGTGCACGTGTGCAAAATGGGAGGAGAAATGAAAGTGTGATGAGGGTATAAAATGGTAGAGTGGATTTAAAAATGCATGAGCTTAGGGAATTCATGCATATTGGGTACGGGGAGACCTAAATCGTGACTCAATTTGCCCTTTTATAGAGGGAATACAAGCGTGCTAAGGCTTAGAAAAAGCCACACTCGTCTATATCCCATATTTAAGGGGACTCTCAAGCAAATGAACCCTATAACTAGCATGAAATGCAAAAATCCTAAAATGGAGGGAAAAGGGGTTCGGGGGGCATGCAAAAATGATAAAACTAAAAAGAATGCATGACATGTAATGAACATGCAAACATGTACTAACGAGGGGAAATCCCTAAGGGTCTAGCGTTGGACTAGCCCATTCTATGAATTCCGACTAGCGTTGGACTGGCGGAAACGTACATTCATCCATCACATTCATTCATGGCTATGGAAAGCGAGTAGACATGCCAAATACTCATAAACACATAGCACATAACATTTAGCATGCTCGACTAGATGCAAGGCCCTAACAAAGCAAATTAACACGTAGCAACTAAGCATGCAAGACACATAAGACGATTAAAGCCCTAACTATTACATTTGCTAGCTAGGCACATGACTTCGATAGGTCTTCATTGAATGCTCCTCCAAGCCCTATCTATTACATTAGGGAGACCCTACTACAATCTAAAAGGGGTAAAAGGAATAAAATAATTAAATCCCTAACTATTACAAGCCAAGAGGTGTACACATACCCCATAAAGAATAACTTAAATAAAAAGCAAAAATAAATGACGTAAATAAAAGAAATTAAAGAAAGGCTATGAAAGCAAAGTAGACATGTATATTCACATAACACGTAGGAGCACGTAGGAAAAATAACTCAAGAATATAGAAGTTACCTCCCTTGAGTTGAAGCTCTAACGTAGTGAAGTTACTAATGTACCCTCCAAAATAATAAAAGGGTCAAGGTACCACAAATAGTAAAGTATGACAAAGTCACCAAAGAAAAGGGTGGAACATTGAAGGTAATAAGACTATCGAAACAAAAAGGTAATAAGACAAATCGGAATCCGTCAAACATTGAATGTTTCCTCACTTTGCAACTTAGAAATGATCAAATAATGTATGAATTCCAAACAAAGGTGGAACATTGATCAAATTTCTAAAATGGCAAAACGACTAAAGACCCAATAGCAATCATTGATCAACCAATCAAGGTTACTTGAAAACATTTTTAGGAATTTTACAGGTCCAATGAGCAAGAAATGGTCAAGTAACCAATTTATTTCAGAAAATTCAAGAAAATAGGCAACCACATACTCATTTAGACACCAAGTTTCACAATCCATGCATTAAGCATCACCTTAGCAAAACATGATAACCAATGAAGGCAAGCAAGCAATTGAATTGAAACATTAGTGCTGCCAAAGACTCAATTGTGAACACTAACCAAGCATTCAAGCCTAATCAAACACTTTTAGGAACTTCAAGGGTTCAAGGGCCAAAAAAAGATCAAGTAATGATTCAAATGCAAAAATTTCACAAGGAAAAGAATCAGAGACCATTTCCAATACTTTAGGTGAAGATGCAAATACTTTAGGATTCAATTGCAAGAAATAAAAATATAATTGGGCCACAATGCAACAAAGGGAGACTTGGGGATCAAGGTGCAAAAATCAAAAGTTATTTTCATGCAACCAACATGCAGCTACGTGGAAACTTGTTTCTGCAACCAAAACAAACATTTCTGCAGCCAAGAGACCATCGCAATTTGCATTTTCATTTCATTATCTCAAGTAACAACATTTCTATTTCAAGCAACTAAACACATCACCAAACATTCATCTCACTTTCCACCATAAGACCCTTATGTTTAAACATCAGAAGTTCGGATAGGAGATCATGCAAAGCATCAACAACATTCTGCAATTTTCCCAGCCAACGGCCTTTCTTTCCTTTTCATGGTGCAGACCAGATTTTGATTCAAATACAAAGCTTTGATTAGATATCTCTCAAACCAACATCATAACTCAAACTAATCAACAAGCAACTTAACTTTAAACTCCCAATAAGCAAGAACAATAAAGGAGCTAATGCATCACAGAAATTCTGGACAAGACATTCATGCAGAATGGTTTGGCAATCTGAAATCTCTTTTCCAGCTCAAGTATGTTTAAACACAAACACCCAAAACCAATCTAAGTGTCATAACATCCATTTCAACATCCGAACCAACTAAAACATAGAAGAAAAGCCATGCAAAAATTGGAAAATTCTGAGCAAAAGGTTCGGCAATCCTGACTGGTTTTAAACACGATTCATGCGTTTCTTGTTCCTCACATGGACCGAAGTAATACTCAAACAAGAATTTATGACATTAGCTTACAAGAAAAATCCAGACTTGCATCCCAAAACTCAGCCTAAAGCAAACTACCAACCAAAGTTGGAAACTTTATGCAATTTCCTCTCGGCCAAAAACACCAATATGCAAGCTATCAACTCTTTACCCACTCCAGATTTTAACCAACCCAAAACAAGAAACCTTAGTCATATTGAAGCCAGACCAGAATCAACAAGGACACAGAAATGCAAACAAATAACTAAAGAAAAGAGCTTTGACCTTTAAAAGAAGAAATCGATACCTGAAATGAAGAAAGAGCTTGAACGATTCGGCAAACACTCAACGGAAAAGCGATGATGATGCGGTTGTCTTCTTCCAATCCCAAATCCCTTTTTGTTCTTACGGTTGAAAACCCTTCTTGTTTTGCTTTCTTCAGCAGTCTGCAGCCTTTCCCAGCAATCTTCCTTTCGTTTTCTCTATCAAGCTTACAGCTTTTCCTAGCCTTTTCTCTTCTTTCTTCCTGAAATTTCTCTCCTTTTCTATCAGACCTCCCCCCCAGAGATTTCCAGACACAACCTCTTTTTCAAAGACTCTCTACCCTGATGCCATCTTCTCTCTTTCCCTTTCGCCGATCTTTTTGTCAAAAAGAAAGAAAGAAAAACTCTTCCCGTAGCCTTTTCTTCCTCCCTCGACCTCTTTTCCCCTAGCTCTCTTGTAACCCTCTTTTTTCCAGCCGTCAACTCTCGGTTTTTCTTTCCTAGACGTTCCAGATTTTTCTCCCTTGTCCGACCTCCTTGCGACTGCCTTTTCTTTTGCTCTTTTATATGGAACCCAAGGTTCCTAAACCCTCACCCCAATGGTGAGGATGAAGGGCCTGTCCTTCCTTCACATCCAACCATCCAACGGGGCCTCTGTGCTTGTGCTTTGCACGCTGCAAAAAATTGCAGCGTGCATGCCGCAATACTTTTTTTTTTTTTTTTTTTTTGAAAATGAACCAAATAACAATAAAAGATAAAAATAAGTAGAAATGACTAAAATAGATAAATAAAGCCAAATAAAATAAAATTTCTATTTTTTCTTTTCCCTTCTTTTTTCATGATTTTTCTTTTTGAATCCATAAATGAAATAAATGTTCGTAAACTAATTAAAACAATAGACGTGAAACAGGAAACCCCTAAGATAAATCTAAAATTGAAACAACAAATCTCAAATTAAACTAATTAAACAAGTAAAATTCGAAACCAAAAATTTGGTGTCTACACAGTCGAGGTTTCCCCCATACCCCTAACCGGTGTGGGTTGTCTAGTTCCGTGCCCACGTCCCCGACCACTCCGAGTACCTTCCATAAGTTTTACTTGGTCTAGGCAAGAGTACTAAACCAAAGTAGTAACAAGGCAGGTAAGTAACACTCAAAATTTTCACAGTCACACATATTTATACAGTCCAAACAGGATCACAAACGTATACATACAAGCCAAGCAAGATCAAGCCACACACATATATACAATCAGTCGAGTCAAGTACAGGCAAGTCAGAAACAAGCATAGGCGATCCCCCGAGGAATGGCCTTTCTAGTTCACCAAATCCTTTCTAACCTAGGCCCTCATATCCTTCGTATCCGGGCGCAAGAATCCCATCTAAGATAATTCACAACTCGAGCCGGCCGGTCCCAAGAGTAAACCATCCTTATTAAAGATTCCTACCCGACATACATCCCTAGCTTCCTCGAGTCCCATGATAATGATTCGTACACTTATCACATGCCCGGTTCATAACTTATGCTCAAACGAGCACTTAGACATATTCATGAAATTAGGACCACAACACCACTTGGCCCAGTCTCACTCCGCGCAGAGACCACGCGAAGTGGCTCTGATACTAATTGTAACAGCCCCACTTTTCCCTAAGGCGAACCAAAGGGGTTAGCGGGCTGCCTGCCCAGCTCTCGCCAGGACTACGGATCAGTTCACGTCGATTTAATACGTTCTGGAACATACCCACGCGCGTAAACAAGTCAAAATCACCAAATAAAAAAACTAAAAAAAATCGAAGCCGATGATGAACAGTACCGTCCACATCAGAATCCGAAGTTCAACCAATCATCAATCCAACATATATACATCGAAATTTAACATTTACAAGCCAAAGCGGTATACCAAATTATCCAACAAGTTCATACATGTGCAATTAGCCAATTACAAGCCAACCATTGGTTGAAACAAAACACTTAGGATTTTCACCCACAAGGAGCTATTCAAAATATACATTTACATGAGCTCAACTTTGACAACCAACTAGCACAACCTTTCTCAAAATAGTCATTTTCCTGTAAGGAAAACAAATGGAACGGAGTGAGCTAAAGCTCAGTGAGTTACTACCACATAAGCAACAAAGAGCATATAGCATAACCTTTCATTTCAGTACACAATTAAGGAATAAAACAAATCAGTAAAAGGATACGGACGGCTCTCAAGAGCCCATTTCCACGCTTATATTCTTGATCCAATCTCATTGACTCTCCGTCAACGTTTATGAGTACCAACCGTAGAACCCACTTCACTCCCATTCCTTCCACCAAACATACCCCAATCGGGCCCGCACTCCAATCAGTAGCTTTTGGTAATACTCGAGTATACCGGAACCAAGAGTCTCATTACTACAAGATTCCCCAGTACAGTCCCTGTGGCATGTCAATTTTCACGACCAAGCCCTCGCCGGCTCGATTCAATTGACTACCAACGGGGTTGAGCTCAGTAGTACAGTAAGGCCGTTGGATATTCGTCCAAACGACACCAAATCAGTTTTCCATGAATGGAATTCAATATCTCATATAGCAAGTGCAGTATTTCAGTAAAACGGTAATCAGTCATTAACGGTATCACAAGGGGTGAGGGCGGTCAAGTACACCCTCACCTCAATCAATTCCAATAGCCAGATAAGCCTTCAAGGCAACAAAATCACATATAGCAAAGCCACATTGTAACATTCAAGTGAGTAGTATACTCACCAATTAAGCAAGTGAGGTTTCATGCACCGTCGTCCCTAATACGTCGTGCACTAACGTCACGCCCTAGAACATGTAAACAAATACCATAAGACTCGATAACGAGTAATAAAGCCAAGCCAATTATAACCCAATAGGGTTTCATATGCAAAAACAAGCATAATAGCAAACCAGAAATTTCAGCAAAGGGAACTCATTTGATCCAACAACAAAAACAGTTTTGGCCTCCTAATGCGGTAATGGCACAAAATGCGCTACGCTTATCGGATGAGGGCGTAAGACCCACCATCTCGAACCTAAAAGACAGGGCTACAACAATATAGAAGGCCACTCAGTCCAAATCCTAGCACAACTAGGTCAAAAATGCAGAAAACCAAGCCAGAACCGTAATTGCAGGTTCCCAAATCACACAAAACTGTAATCAGTCCAAGTCAGTCTATACAGGTCCACATGCATTGATTCCAAAGGCATATGATAGCTAAGACATCAAGCTACATTTCATCAGAAGACACTATCATCAAAATCCAAAGCAATTCCAGTCAAAATGGCCAATTACAAGTGCAGTTCGCACATTCTGATCACCCAGAACAGCAACAGTAAAAACGACATAACTCACTCTACACTACTCCAAATGCCCTGAAATTTTGCAGGCCCTTCAAAATCATCAATACCTACAACTTTCATGTTTTGCGCAAAGTCCAATTCGGTGTCTAACCCTATGACCCAAAACCGGACAGATTTAGGGGTTATCAACCCTAACTTTTCTCATTTCAATCCAAACCCAAAATTGGTTGCCTTTATCACTAATTCACACCTACTAGAGTCTTTATAGACTATTGCCAATCATCAAAGATAGCCACAACATCACATTCATATTAAACCAGAAAATTCCTCAAAAATATAAAAACTTCACCAAATCAACTCAAATCAAGAAATAAATCACACATTCCATCACTCAAGCCACCATTAGGCACAAAATAAGCATCATTAGATATAAGAGGATGTTCAATCATCACTTACCTACTAAACAAGAGAGAGGAAGTTGTAGACCACCTTAGCTTCTCCAAAAAAACTTCACCACACAACTCACTAGCACCTAATGGAAGAAGTTTATGGAGTAGAAACTAATTTATGCAAGTGGTTTGGAAGATTGAGCTAGTTGGGAGCTTGAAATTTTGAGAAATCTTCTTCCTTCTTGAGCTCTCAAGAGTCGGCCAACATGGAGTGAAAAATGGTGATTTTTAGTCAATTTTTAAGATATTTAACCAATTTTGGTCAAAAGTCAAAAAAAGTGAATAGTGTTCTTAAGTCAAAACCAATCACCAAGTGACACGTGGCACTTCATTAATGCATTCCTATCCTTTCTTTTCTCTCTCACATCAATCATTTCACACACTCTACTTATCTCTTAACACCCGATAAATTTTATACAGTATCCGAAACTTAACCTTATTGGCCGAATTTTTCCGAACTTTTCGCACTAGTGGGGCCCACGCTCATAATCTATCCGTAATTTTTCAAAAACTACCCAATGCTAGAAAATCATCTAAAAACTATATTTATCCATAAAATCCACCAAGAAAATATTCCTAAGCCAGAAAATGCAGAAAACATGCAATTAAAGGGGAAAACCCTAGGAAAATTATTAGGGAAATACGGGTTCTCACAGCATGAACCTAGAGGAATGCATCAAGTCGGGTACGGGAATGACTCCTAATTTCACGACTTTAATTTTCCCTTTGATTAGAAGGAAGAACTAGTGTGCTAAGGCTATTTTGTAGCCACACTCGCTCGTTTCCCTTATCGAAAGGGGACTCTCAAGCAAATGTACCCTATAACTAGCATGAGGATGCAAAAACCTAAAATGAAGGGGAAAGGATTGGAGGATCATGCCAAATGCTAGAAAACTAAGAAAAATGTATGAAATGTAGTGAAACATGCAAGTATGTACTAACGGGGGGGACGGCCTATTGGGTCTAGCATTGGACTAGCCCTTTACTAAAATTCTCTCACAAGCATTGGACTTACGAGAGCACGAGGGGACAAACATGACTAGCATTGGACTAGCCACGGTGACGTCACGCATTCATTATAAACCAAATAAATCATGTAAAGGCTAATAAAGCAAACCAAATAAATCATGTAAAGGCTAATAAAGCAAATAAACACATAAATCACATATTACACATAACACATAAGCATGGTATCTAGATGCAAGACCCTAAGAAAGCGAGTAACGCGTAGCACACAAGCATGCAAATCACACTAATGAACCTATTACATTGGCTAACTAAAACCCATGGGGAAGGGGAAAAGTGAATAAAAATGCTCTCCAAGCCCTATCTATTACAAGCCAAGAGGTGTACACATACCCCATAAATAAATAAAAGAATGACTTAATAAAAAGTAAAAGTAAATGAAATAAATGAAAGGAATTAAGGAAAAGCAAGGAAAGCAAAGTAGACATGCAATTCTCACTTAGCACGTTGGATCACATAGGGGAGAGGCAAAAATAAGGATTAGAGGGTACCTCCCTTGCATTGAGATCCTAAATGAAGTGAAATTGCTTATTGTACCCTCCAAAATAATAAAAGGGTCAAGGCATCACTTTAATCAAGAAATAATCACATGAAAAAACGAATAAGCACGAAATGGAATCAATCCAAGGCGTTTAAGGAGAAGGTGACCAACCCATGTAAAAATTAAAACAAGTAATGGCTCATTCGCGAAAGCTAAAGGAATTGGAAGGGCCAATTTGATTGATCTTTTAATTATTGGGGCCACGGTGAAACAAGAGGAGACTTGGGGGGTCAAAGTGCTAAATTCAGAAGTTATTTTCATGCAAAACATGCAGCTACGTATGGCTTAAACTTCTGCAACTAAAAGACACAAACAAAACTGCTGCACTCTAACGGGTTCCTCAGATGCAATCCCAAAACAACTGACACCTCATTCAATCAATCAAAGCTATCAACATTAGCTAAAGATCACCACCGAATTCAATAAGCCAACAACTTAGAATGAGGTAATGTAAAATCCATCAAACTTTCATGCAAAGTGACATGGGAAACAATCTGCAATAAGGTTTCATAAACTTATGAAGCTTTTCGGCAAAGACTTCAAACCAAACCCACCAAAACTATTGCTCAACACTCGTATTTTATCAACTCAAACCCACATACCTTCACAAGTTCTTAACTCAAATGTGGTTGTTCAGTTTTAATGAAAACCTCAGATGAAGCCCGAGCCGAGAAAACAAAGACAAAATAGCAAAAAACAGCAAAGGACTTCAGTCGAAACTTTATTTCAAGCAACTAGAGTCTTTTCCTCTTAATACAAATAGTCACAATGGATTAACAACATTGCAGCAAATCATCTTTTATTAGTTTCTCGGCTAACTGGTTTATGGACTTCACCATCCAAACACTAAATGAAAACGAAACTGGTCACATCAAAGGCAATGAACTCACAAAGCTCTGGAGCTTCAACAACCTTATGCGGTCAGATTTAACACCAAATTCAAACCAAACCCATCGACCCAATACGTTGGACCCCAAAACTCAGCACAACATGTAGGAGACAAGCCATTGAAAGTCAATCCAAGAACAAAAATGAAAGAGCATGCAATCTGATTCATCATACAAATAGCAGCCACAAACTCAAACAACGATTCATGGTACCAGCATTAAAACTGAACCTCTAGCCCCCCACACAACCAGCATTAAACAAAGCCTAACCACAGATCTGTACATGCCCAAAACAAACTGAATAGAGATCAATCAAAGTTGGAAACTTTCATTAATCTACTTTCGGCTAAGATCCAACCACACAGGAGCTGACTCCTTACTCCAAACACCAGATTTATCGTTACCCCAAACAAGTGCCATCAAACCCAAGCAAAAGCCATCAATCAACGTTGAAACAAAACAGAATCAGAAGACAGCAACGGAAAGCAAGTAATAACTAAAGGAGGCAGCTTTTAGCTATAAGAGATGAAAAACAATACCTGGAGTGCGGAAACTCAGATGATCTTCCCAAGTATTGAGTGCTGAAGATGGCTCTGTCACCTTCCCATTCTGCAATAGCCGAGAATCCTTCTTGCCTCGCTCTTCCGTTACCTCTTTCGCTATTTCCTTTTGACTCTCAAGCACATACACTCCCTCTCGCTCTCTCTTTCGCTCTTGTTTTGTTTCTTAGCCCTCTGCTCTCTCACTCTCTACCCCTAGCCACCAGCCCTCTCTATTTTCCAGCCGTCAAAACTCCCAGCCATTGTTACTAACCAACCTCCCCCGCCGTCATAAGCCTCAGATTTTCTCCCCTTGCTGCGTCTTTCCTTTGTTCTATTTATACCCAACCACCCACTCTCAAACCCTCACCTGAAGGGTGAGGATGAGAGTGGAGGTTTACCTGGGCATCCTAGGGCCCTCCGATGGGCGTGTGCTGCTCTCCTTTGCAAGCTGCATTTCCGCAGCTTTCATGTTAAAATTTTTTTCTTTTTTTTTTTCGGAATAATAATTTAACAAAATTAATAATAAAGCTAAGTAATAAAAAACAACAATTTAAGTAACATCACATCAAAATATACAAACTAAAAACAACAAAGTTGCCATTTTTCAATCTTTTTTCCTTCATTTTTCACTTTCATCTTTTTTCTTTTCTTTTTTCTCTTTTTTTTTAATCAAATTAGTAGATAAACTAAATGCTCGTAAACTAATAAAAATACAATAAGAGGCACGAAACAGGAAACAACCAAAATAAACCTAAAATTGAAACAAATAAATCTAAAATTAAACTAATTAAAAAAAATAAAATTCGAAACCAAAAATTTGGTGTCTACACAGAATATTTACATCATTTCCCGAAGGCAGTTTCGTACACATTCACTGGTACTTTTCAATCTATCTATTACAGCATCTTTGGATTCTTGGAGTAAGGACGGCTCATGCATTCCACTTGATCATACAATTCTCCGCATTTCCTTTTCAACTCTTGATGCTTTTCTCGCATTTCTTCGCACGACCTTTTGTTTTTCTCTGCCAATTTCTCAGTAGTTTCGACGGACTTTTTCAGTTACAGATTCTCCCTATCCTTCGCCTTGATAATAGCCAACAGCCTTGACCTCATCGGATTGCCCTTCTTGTGGTTCCTTTGTACGAGAGTCTCTAAGCCAATCCTCGTATTGCAGGGTGACCAAAACTTTTTGCTTGAGTTCTGGAACGTAAGCAATGCGTTCATCGTCGGGCAACATTCCCCAGCTTCAATGATCGGCACCTTCATTGGAACTTCACTCGGACAGACTCCATTGTCGAAAATGATAGTGAATTGGTTAGATCTGATGTAGGCGGTAACCCTTGGACTCGTCCTAACTGTCTAAAAAATCTCTTGGGCATGTAAGCCATAATGCCTTGAGTTCCTACTAATGGGATGAATTTTGATGACTTTGCACGTAAAACAGGCTTGAAGCAATCGATCCAATCCAAAATCCATCTAATCTCTTGATTCGACAGCTTCTTTAAGAAATCCACATATTCTGACGCACTTCTCGACAAATCATTCTTATCAATTCTCTTGTGATGGGTTGCTATCCAATTGTACCTAGCCAATGGTAAACTATGTAAAACGGGTAGTTTTCTCTTAAAATGTTCCATAGCCCTCATGTGAAGGATCAAATTTGGACCATGGAAGAACTTTGCTTCGCTCTGACAGTTGTTACATGCAATAAATAAGTCGGCTAAAACGGTTGGTACTATAGAGCATGATCGGTTCTTAATCGCAACGAAGATGTCGAACATAAGTTTAGTGATCTTAAAGGAGATCTTTTTGTCCCTTCGTTGAAATAAGTAAGTTCCAGCCATAACAAGTTGATACACCCACGATCTCTTTCGCTCCCACATTGCTGTAGATGTAAATAAAAAATTTCCAAAATGTCTCTCATGTGGGGCTTAAAAAAAAGAATTTTACTATTTTTGAAAGGTAAATAATAACGATGAAAATATTTATATTATGTGATTTTTGCCAAAATTTTGGTATCCTTATGTATCAAAATGTCATTTTATATCTAAGTTGAATTTTTATTATTAATTGCACGGTTATCGTTTGGCTAGCATTAAGTGTGAAACTTTGGAGTGGTGATGTAAAATTTAGTTTTAAGATGAAATCTAGAGCATGTAGAGACTTTAAAGAAATAGAAAAATGATAGGATAATATTGGTTGAGAAAAATCTAGTTATGGATAAGATATCGCATTCATAAGCGAGTAGGTGAGGTGGTCCCCCTACCCCACTTTAAAGGAAGAAACTAGACTTGAGAGGTCATTCTCTCTCTTCCCCCTTGAGCCAACCAAAATTTTGAGAGAGAGAGGGAGACTTGAGAGCTCTCTATTTCTCTCCTCCATCTTGCTCTTGAAGATCACTTGAAAACCCATCAACCACCACAATTTTTTCTTCTTCCTTTTCTTCTTTTCTTGTTGAGGGCCGAGAGAGAAAGAGAACCAAGGAAGAGAAAGAAAGTCGAGAGAGATAGAGAGAGAGAGAGCAACTAAGAGAGAAGAGACACCATCCATCTTACTCTTTGTGGATTTGTGGAAGAAATCACCAAGCAACCTAGAAGATTTGACCTTTCTTGAGGAAACTTGAAGAAGTGAATTTTGGAAGGAAGTTTTGAGGTTGAATCATACTAGATCTAGTTAGATCTTGAGGTAAGAATCAAAAAGCACCCTTAATCTTTAATTTCTAGCTATGAAAATCTTAGATTTATTTGATTTAAATAAGATCTATGGTAGATCTAGTAAATTTCTTGAAGTTATAACACTAGATGTTCTAGTGGTTAAAATACCAGCATAACTCTTGATTTGTGGGTTGGATTTACTTGAAAATTTTTTCATTGATAACTAAGGGCTAATGATTGATGAAGCCCATATGGATTTGAGTGAGTTTTTGCTGGCTAAATGGTTGTTTTATTGATGAAATTTTTGAGAAATTTTTGGATGGGTTAGCCGAATGAAGAGGGTTAATTTTCCACCTTCATTTTTGACATTTTTGTGTTCTTTTTGACTAAATTTCACTCAAGTGACTTGGTATTAGGTTAAACTATGTTTATATGTTGAATTGGAGTTGAAAGTTAGGAATTTTAATGGTTAAAAGTCACTTTATTTCTCTATTTTGGGCTAAAAACTATCCGGACAGCAATGGTGAATTCGAGATTGTTTTGCCCTTGATTTTGTGTTTTCATGCATCGAATTTTGGGGAAAACTATTCTAGATACATATTATTTTCATAAATCGAGTTTACGTGTCGAGTTCAAATGAATTTGGTTTAGTTTCGCGAATTGTTGGGACGAAACTTATTGTCTCTTTTTAGGTATTTATAGGAGTGATTGAAGATTGTGATATCGATCCTACCTTGGATTCTGAGCTTTGATTTATTGGTGAGTTTTCATGCATGTTATCTATCTTGAATTTACAAATATGACATAGATGTGAACTTGATGTTATGATTGAGCTGAATAGTATTCTGAATTGTTGAAATATTGTGATGTTACCTGGGTTGTTATCCCATCGATGATCGGTGATTGATTGTGTATGTTAATTCTTGGGAATTCCTAAATCCTATATGTAAGTTTGTCGATTCGAGCCAATCATGGGACTTGGTCGAGGAGATTTGACGAGCCATAGGAGAGTGTTTTATATTCACTGGACTTGGCGTTTAGACTTGTCCCTTTTGAAGTGAAAACTATGGTATGTTCGAGCAATACCCATTTTAAGTGTTTTGGATTTCGGGCCTTTAAGGTAAGTCGTTGGAAGGAGAATGAAGTAGGTGGAGTTCTACATAGTGATAATACTTGAAAGTCGACGGAGTGTCGACTACATGAAATAAGATCAAGATTCGTGGACATTGGCTCTTGAGAGTCACCCGTATCTTATCCCTTGATTTTGTTAATCGCTTTATTTACTCGCTTTAAATTGTGAATTTGAAGTGTAATTTGAACTGTTCTATGTGACCGTATGCCTTCTTAGGAACTCACTGGGCGTTAGCTCATTCTTTTCAATTTGTTTTCCTTAACAGGAATTGAGAACCTGAGTGAAGCCGCTGGCAGTTAGGGTGTGACCCTGTTTCTTTTGTAGCTTGTTTTGGATTGTTAAACTTTAAATTTGATATTTTGGAAGCTTGTAAGATGAACTTTGATTGTATCTTAAGTACGTTGGACCGTATTTCGTTAGTTGGGTTGTAAGCTGAACTTAGTTATGTTATAAGCTGTGGAATTGTTATTTCAAATACTTTGGAAGTATTTTATTTGATGATATGAGTGAGTCCTGGTGCAAGTTAGGCAGGCAGCCCGTCGAATCCTTTGGTTTGCCTTAGGGGAAGGTGGGGCTGTCACATCTCAAACCCATCTCTTAATGCAAATCGGTCAAATAGAAATTTCGCGTCTATGTTTTGATCAAACCTTTGTACTACAGATTCTTTTAATCCAGTAAAATGACAAAACTTAGCTTTTTCGGATGCAAGCGGGAATATTACTATGGTGCCATGCACCGATAAATTGAGTAGACCGGCTACCTCCTTAATTGTTACGGTCATTTCTCGATTTCCTATCCTAAAAGCTGAGCAACTAGGGTCCCACAGATGTCCTAAAACTTCTAACAAATAACCATATGACTGAACGTCTTTGAGATCTCCAATTGGCCCTAAATGAGATGCTATTTGGTGGATTTCACCAGGTGAAAGGAGTATGGGCTACCTCTGAATTTCGATCAGAACTACCAGCAACTGTTTGATTAGTCGAGGACTGTCCATCTGGATCATAAAGTCTGGGTCAAATACCTTACCTATGGGCCCTACCCCTCCAGTTTTAACGAAAGTTTTAAATATGCAAATTCCATAATGGGTTAGGTACCCAGGGAAGAAAGGGTTGGCATAATCCTAAAGTGGGATTCCCTAAATGGCATTCCCTTCTAAGATTGATGCATAATACCAAATTATCAAAATGAGTAAATATACGAGAACGGGGATTAAACGTGACCTACAGGAACCCTTTTATATTCCAGGATAAGCCTAAAAATGAAGTGCAATATTAAAATGCAATAACTCGTAATTTAAACGTGTGAGAATCTATCTACTAAGGTGGGCTCTAAAAGAGTATCATGCCAGGACTCTTATTTTCTAAAATTTGTGGATGCAAGAGAAAACAAGGAAATGTTAGTTTAACAAATAACACATAACACGTTGGAGCAATAAATGATATAAAAGCAGAAACTAAAGAAAGTAGGGTAGAACCCCTCCCCTTGTACCTAGTGTTCCTAGTTTGGTGAGATTGACTCTATCTTAGGTAATTTCTAACATGGATGCATGAGATTGGGGCTTACTAATGCATCTAGACTTGATAAGGTTTCAGACTCCTAAACTTTTAGATCAAGAGACGAAGGGTCATCAATCCCAAGACCTCTAGTCGATGGTTTGAGTGATCCTTCAGACATTGCTACGTGCACGTCGTGTCACGACCACATGTCTAAATGGATCGATCCTAATTCTAATAGGGAGGAGTGGTGTGACAACCACTAAAAAAAAAATAAGATGAAGGGTTATAAATAAATAGCATATGCACGTATGAAGTGCTCCTTTGAGGGGAGGGATTGACATTAAACACGCGCGAAGGCTCTAAGGTGATATTCCCTCTCCCACTTCTAATGGAAAAGCACGATAACATAAATGAAAATAAATAAATCATTTATAACATACACGGAAAGTGGTAGGCGGTCCTGTGTGTGAAATGCAATAATCCTAAAAAGGAAAAGAAAAAGAAAAATACTACCTAAAACATCCCAATGTGATATATACAAAAGGTTAGAGAAAGAAAAGAATCGACTAAACCAAGTCCTTGGACTCTCTAAACATCCCCAGTGGAGTCGCCAGCTGTCGCGCCCCATTTTTTGAAAAATAATAAAATCTAAGTTTTTAGGTGTTAGAAGAATGGATTTGACTTGGAAAATGAGTTTTTTTATTTTAGAGAATAAATAAACAAAAAGGAAAGGCCTAAAATGAAAATTAAAAAGTGCAATGGTTTAGACCTAAAATAATAGTCTGAAAAAGGTTTTTAAGAAAAAATAGGAGTCGCCATTTGGTATTGACTTAAGGTATAACAAATTACCCAAAATATGTTTTTTAAATAAAAAATGAACAAAACCCTTTTTAGACTACTCCAGGTTTTCAAAAAACAAGAGAAAAGAATTCGGGAGTTACGGTTGAAGAAATGGAAGGCAAAGATTTGATCTAAGGCACCCTTTCAATCTAGCCAAGGCTAGTTACGTGATTTAGTCGAAAATTTTCTTAATTTAACTTATAAAACTTATCACATTTAGATGTTTCTACATGGATGCAAATCTAGACCTAATGGATATCGAGAGGGTCGAAATATCTGTTCAAAGTTTAATTAGTGCAAATCACATTAATTGTGATGCCCAAAATATTCTTAGAAGAGATCAGGAATATGCAAAAATGAGATTCGAAGAAAAGAAAAATTATAATATATAAATATAAGTGACCTAAAAGGGAGGAATGCAACATAATGGGTATAGGGGACTAAGATTTGTGACTTCAATTTTTGTTTTCATAGAGAGGATGAGAGCGTGATAAGACTAAGAAGCCACACTCATACATTTCTCATATTTGAAGGATGACTCTCCTAATCTAATCAAGCAAATGAACTAACCTACTTCTAATTTTCCTAAATGGGATGCAAGTCTAATTATCATGATTCACACACATAGAGAGAAGGAAGATAATATAAAGGAAATATCATGCCAAATGAGGACAAGGATTCTAAAAGTGAAAATTATACATGAAATGCAATAAATGTCAAGCAAAGTATGAATTTTAGCGCGAAAACGGTCTAAAGGGGTCTAGCATTAGACTAACTCATTTCTACAAGTCTACACTATGACGCCCCCACTTCTCCCTAAGGCGAACCAAAGGGTATCCCCGGAACGCCTGCCCAACTCTCGCCAGAACTCAAGACAAAACCCGTTCAAATTTAATGAAATACCAACCACCACGATTGCATAAGTAAGAAAGTGCGGAAAACTTTCAACTTAACAATATACAACAATTATCCCAATCCTTACATCGGATCAAAAAGTTACGTCAAATCCCCAAAATATGCAATAATCCAGAGTCTAGCCAAGTACATTGAAAACTCTAATACAAAAGTTCATTAAAAAGGGGTTTCTCCGAGGTTCACTTCCGATCCTTTCCTGTTAAGGAAAATAAAACTACAGGGTGAGCAAAACGATCGTGAGGCCAAGAACACACATGCAGGCATGTTGTTCAAGCAACAATTCCAATTTAACAAGAAGAGCAACAATATTGCAATAAATAATAATTCGAGCGAGAAAAGTAAACAGAAACAATTCAAGAATATTGTAGCTCTTAGGAGCTAATTTTCACTTGCTTTGCAAATTTCATTCGTATATCTTCCCGTGATGACTCTCCGTCAACCGGGTCGATATTTTCAATCCATAGAACTCCACTTACTTCTCATGTCCGTCCACCTTACAAACCCCCACCGGACCCGAACGACGATAAAAGCGCTACTGCACGAGTAGGCCAAGCAAGATCTCTTCAATAGATCAAGCTTATCATGTTATTCTCATGGCTCACCGAGGGTCCCGACCAACCCCATGCCGGCTCGAGTCCCAAGGTCGGCCTATGAGTTTGGATATCCCCCATGTACATTTGAGAGTTGAGGAGATTCACTCAAACGACGTATGTAGCCATAGCATACAATTTCATTTCATTCAAGCATTTAATCATTTCATTCCATTCCATCAAGTCACTAATAATTCATTCATTTCATGTCAATCATGAGTCATTCTTTTCAAATAAGAACGAGTGCGGTAAAGTACACACTCACCTCCATTTTCAAAAATCTCCAATCAATTATAGCAATTAACCATGTATCAAGTATTCAGGAGTTCAAGTAATCATGCACTTGATACTCACCAAGTAAACAAGGAAGAAATGTCACTTGAAGTTCAGGTGTTCACCGTGGGATCCTCTTGAAGGTTCTCGTGCGAGATTGAGCAATTAATAGGGAACTATCATGTATAAACCCCAATTATCACGAATGATTGTACATTTGTACAATCTAAGAAAATTTCACGAAAGCGAGCCAAAGTTACTCGCGAATCAAGGCTCAAAAGTGGGGTTTCTAAAGCTCAAAAGAAATCAAGTTTTCATCTTTGAAATTAAGTGTAAAATGTTCAAGTGATATCGAGGGGAAAAGGAGAATTCGAAAAACTCCATTTCCTTAAGTTTCGAAAATTTCAGTTTTGATACGAGATCTTTGAAAAATCATATCTCACTCATTACAAGTCCAAAATTGGAAAACTTGGTGTAGACACCAAATTTTTGATTTTTTAAATTTATTGGTTTAATTAATTTAATTTTGCTTTATTTGTTGCAATTCTAGGGTTTTATTTTATTTTATTTTGTTCTAGTTCATTTTATTTTATTATCTATTTATTTTTGTCTTCATACTAAATTTCAACAAAAAAAGGGGAAAAATGAAAAATACAAAAATACAAAATAATGTGTGAAATAGGTGGAAGTTTGCATGCTAGACAAATGGAGAATATGCAATAGGGACAAGTGTCCCTTTGGATATTAGACAACAAGGCACCTAAAGGGTTAAATGGTAGACACTTGGAGGCCCAAAATTTAAAAAGAAAAAAAAAAACAAACAACAAACAAAGAGGGGAGATGACGGCTGATAAAAAGAAAAAATAGGGGGAAGCTATAGCGGGAGAGGAAGGGTTGAGAAAAGGAAAAAACACAGCTTTGAGAAAAAAAGGAGGAAACAGCGGCAGAGAAAAGACAAGAAGAAGGCTGAAAATCTGGACGGAAAGCAAGGGCTATGGGAAAAGAGACAACAGGCAGAACAAGCGGAGAACCAAAGAAAAGTCTGGGATTTTGGGGGGGCTGAAAAGAGAAAAACAGGAGCAGAAGGCAAAAAGAAAAAGGCCAAGCGGATGAAAAAGGAAAGGAAGGGGAGTTAAACAAGGAGAGGGAAAGAGGCAGCGACGGAGCTTGAAAAGAAAAGGGGGATTTCGGTGGTGAAAAACAGAGGAGGCCGAGAGGGGTTTCGGCTCAAAAAACAGAGCAAAGGAAAAGAACAGAAAAAGGGGATGAAAAGAAAAGCAAGGGAGGCGGCGGAGCTGATAGAGGGGGAGAGTTTTGGTGGCGAAAAAAAAAAGGAAAGGCAGCAAAGAAAAATAGAAAACAAGAACAATTAGAGAGGGGAGCTTCGGTTGGGCTGAAAGCAAAGAAAGAAAAAAGAAAGGCTACGGGCTGGTGGCGGGTTTGAAGGAAGAAAATGGCTGCTGAGGAGGGCGGTGAGCAGAGGCAAACCGAGAAAGCAAAGGGTTGTGTCAAGTGGTTCAATGACCAGAAGGGCTCTGGACTCATCATTCCTACTGACGGCGGCACAAATTTGTTCGTCCACCGCTCTGGAATTAAGGCCGGCAGTGGAGGGTTTCACAGTCTGGGCGAGGATGAAGCCGTCGAGTTTGGAGTGGAGCAAGGTGATGATGGCCGTACCAAGGCCGCCAATATCATTGGCCCAGATGACAGACCTGTTCAGGGAGAAAATGAGCAACGGAGAGAGGGGGAAGAAGCCAGAGAAGAGGCAAAAGCAGTGCGGACGAGCTGAATCTTGCCAGCTCCAGAATTTTCCGAAGCCGCTGCCGCTCGCGGGAAGCCACCACCACCGCCTGCAAATTCTTCACCAAGAAAGCATTGTAAGTCATTTTTGCCTTCGAATTTCAGTTTGCTTTTCAAGCACAAATGATGAAAATCCTAACCCCAAGCACGTCTCTTATAAATCTGTTGTTGCAATTTCTTGTCGGTTATCTGCAATTTCGAGCATATACGCTCTAAGTGATTGAATGGACTGTAGATTCGTTATTTTTGTGTGTTTCTGATAAATTTTTTGGAGCTAATTACAGTTTCAATTAAGCAAGAATTGCTGAAATTATCTATGCCCGTTAGTCATTTGACAAAATGCCCGACTGAAAATTATGCTTGGACGATGATTGGCTTGCATTTTGTGCGTGAGGAAAACAGATATTTGAAACATGATAGGGTCAGTTCAATGCTTGTTGAAACATGATAATTGATTATTAGGGTGAAAAGAAGAGTTTTTTGAGAAATCTTGATGTGCTTTCTTATGCATTCTTGTCGGTTTTCTTCTGTTGTGAATTTGAGTTGCATCATGAAATTGTTGGGAAAGGAAGCTTGTGTGAGTTTTATTTATCTTTTGGGGAATGGCGAAGAGTCGAAGTTTTGATGTTTTCGTCCGAGAAGAAAGCTGAAATGGTAACCGGCTTAATCTGTTTGGAGAAGATGATTGCTTGTTTGAGTTTAAAATTACAGTCTTTTTATTCTCCTTGTCTTTGTGGTTTAACCCCAGAAGTCTCGAAACTCCATAATCCGACCCCCAAGACCTTCATAATCCATTCAATTAGGTCCCTATTTTTGTTGCATTCGAACCCCCCAAGTTCCCCCTTATTCGGATATGACTCAGAAAAATTGAAAAAGTTGAACTTACTAATTCTTGTTTTAGCTAGATTAATTCTTGTTTTTAGGTCATAATTGGGGCTTAATAATTTTAGTTGAGTTGCTAATTTTGTGATATTTTGGATTAGAGGGATGTTTTGTTTGGATTTTCGATAATGGGTTTCGTTCTATTTATTTGGGTTACTTGGATTTGGGTTAGGTTTTTTATTGGGGTTTGTCCTGGGCTGAAGGGTGGAAGCCCATCTGTGACGACCCCACTTCTCCCAAGGGCGAACCCAAGGGTATCGGCGGGCCGCCTGCCTAGCTCGCGCCAGGACTCAAAACTTAAAGCTAATAAAACTCTTCTAAGCCACAAGAACACGATTCATAATATATACAACCACCAAAAGTCTATTTACATCTTCAAAAGCATCAAGCCAAACCGCTCTAATATACTATAACAATAACCAGCAAAAGGTAGACCCTAAGAAGGGTCCTTATACAAACCACCAAAACAAAAAAACAAACATCCTAACTGTTCAACTATTACAAGCCAATCTACCTATACTAGTATACGAGCCAAAAGTCCCCGCGTCGGCCCCTGCTAAGGAAAACAAAAGGAAAGGGGTAAGCTAAATGCTTAGTAAGTATTCAGGCCAGTTTGGTGTGTTTTCTTTGCTATGTGTTTGAGATATGTGAAAATGGTACTTAGGCGAGGGTGTACTTTATCGCACTCGACCTAAACCCTAATTTGAATGTGTAATTGTACTTGGCATATGTATATGAACCTTTTGGAGCCAAAACCCTTGAGCTTGTGGCTCGGGGTGACTTTCGAGTAAAGTTTGTGGAGTTTGCAAAGTTTGTGAGTTCGTGGGCCCGATCTAGGACCTGTTTGGACTATTCGAGCCGGTTAGGGCTTGGTCGAAGTTCAGTCCAACTTAGTCTGAGGTCACCAAGTTTGTAGGTTCATGTTATGAACCAATTTTGTGAATCCGGTTCACCGAGAAGGTGACCAAGTTTGTGACCCGAGCTTGTGACTCAAGCTCAAGTTTGTGATTTCGTTCGCCCGGGCAAGTTTGTGAGGTGACTGGCCAGTGAGGGTGATAAGGTGTCGGTGGGTGTATAAGTGAAGTTCTACGGACTATTATTTGCGGTCGACGGAGTGTCGGCAGGAGATCATACATGGCACATGAATTGGCTTTGGAGCCACCCGTATCCTTATTATATGATGTTGTTCTTTTCTGCTTTTGCTTTACTTTTATTGTGTAATTGTTGCTACGTGAATTTATGCTTAGCAGGTGGTATCAGAGCTTAGGCTTCAGATCTCTGTAGTGTATCCTAGGCTTGAAGTTTAGGATGCCGGACTGTGGGTTTGGTTTGCCATATTAGTGATCCTTGCGGGATGTCTCGACTTGATTGGTACAAGATGGAATGTCGAGGACGACATTCTTTTAAGGAGGGGAGATTGTGACGCCCCGAAAAGTATAAGTGTGAGAACCCGAAAATTTTCTAATTTTCTAGGGTTTATTTTATTTAATCGCCCGCCTTTTCTACATTTTCTTATTAGAAAAGTTCCCCAGATAATTTTTATGAGTAAATATAGTTTTAGATGATTTTTTCTAGTATCGGTTAGATTTTGAGAAAATAAGAACGGTTTTCGACGTGGGACCCACTAGTGCGAAAAGTTCGGGAAAATTCGGCCAATAAGCTTAAATTTCGGATACTGTGAAAAAATTTATCGGGTGTTAGGAGATAAGTAGAGGAGGTGATTTGATTGATGTGAGAGTGTAGACACCAAATTTTTGGTGTAATTTCTTTTACTTTTTATTCTCATTTGTCGTGGTTGCTTTTAGTTTTTTTTAGTTTCTAGTTTTTATTTTTATTTTTAAGTTTTAGCGTAGAAAAATCATGTAAAAAGAAAAAAGAAAATTGCCCACAAAATATGTTTTATGTCTTCTAAATTTAATTTTTGGCATTTTGGTTTATTTTTGTTAATTTATTTTGAAAAAAAAGAAAAAGAAAAAAAGAAAATGATGAAAATTGATGAAAAATGGAAAATTGTGTTTTTGTTGATTCTAGTTTATTTAGTTTCTACCCAATGTTAATTAAATTACTTTTTTTTGTTGTTTTTGTTGTTTGTTATCTATTTTTATTATCAGTTTTATATTAATTTCAAAAAGGGAAAAAATCAAAATCAAAAAAATCACAACTCCACTTCTGCCGAATCCATTTTTCCACTCCATATACTAGCACCTTCCTTCCTTCTGCCGGTTCCATTTTCCACTTCACATTCCAGCACCTTCCATCCTTATTGCCGGTTCCATCATCCACTAAGGCACATTACTCCCAACTCACTACAGCAGAAGAGAGGACTTCGGTTTCATTTGGTCGGCCACAATCCGAGAGAGAAAAGTGAGTGTCAAACCATTTCCTCTTTCAAAACACTAAAGCCGTGAGTGTTGTGTGAACCTGAGAAGTAGAAGTGGAGTGGAGAGCTTCGGTATTGACACCACCGACTGATGAGGAGCTGGAGTGATTAGTTACTTAGGTAATATCGACCAGAGAGACAAAGAGGGAGCCGCACCTTGCATCGGAAAAAAAAAGAAACTGGAGAGCTGCAATCTTTCTGGTTTTTGTCCGTGAGCTCGAAGGAAGAGAGGGAGAAGTTGTGCGTGAGTTCCCTTCGTTTCTTTTGAACCTCCACTAGCTGCAATCATCTTCCAACCAACACCATTTTCCATTTCCTCTCTGCACCAACTTACCCCAGTCCGCAACCAAACACTCCCTCTCCAGCCTCTGCCTCGTGATCATCGACCATGAAAGTGAGAGAGCTGCACCCGGCAAGCTGAGACTGAGAGTGAGGGAGAGCCGAAGTCTTTGCTCTGTTTTTTTTCTGTTCGTGAGTTAAAGAAAAGAGAGTGAGACTTACGGTTCTGCAACAATTCCATCCGTGAGTTGGGGAGGAGTTTGAGTGCCAAACTTCCTTCATCTTAGTTGCGAGCTTGAGCAAGAAAAAGGACGGACTAGCAGGCTGCATTCTGGTTAGCCGAGAGGGAGAAGTATTGCAGCCGCTTGTTGTGTGAGCTCGGTCTTAAGCTGAGCGCACAACAACATTTCCCTGCCTTGGTATCACCGACAAGGAGAAACCAAAGAACCATCTCCACCGCAAACCACGGCACTTCATTTTTCATCGTGAGGCATCCGAGAGCAAGGGAGGAAACGCGAGTTGAAATCTTCTGTCCGTTTTGTTCTGACCGTGAGCTGGAAGAAAGGCAGAGAGAAACCGTGAGCAAAACTTCAACCAGCTGCAACCGTTTCCAGCAACTCCAACATTCCACCTCCACCAGTTGAAGCCGCTACACCAAACCAGAACCAGCAAACCTGTCGCGTGCGTGAGAGCCGAAAGGGAGCAGAAATTTTTCAGATTTTCGTGTGTGGTCTTAGCTTGCTTTGAGGTAAATTTTCTGGACAAAAAATGGATAATCAGAGGTAGTTTAAGCCAGCCGTGACCTTGCATGTGTTAATTTGGGTAATTAGATGATGAAACCAAAGCTGTGGAAAATTTCTGTTTTGGTTAAAAACATTTCTGCCGAGGAGCTTGCTTGGAATTGTAGTTTTTATTTCTGACTTTATGCAACAATCTGAGTTGGATTAAGTGTCTAACTAATCAAAACCAAGAAGTTTAAGTCATCTAGTAATATGCATGTGAGGTTAGGCAGTCGGATGATGATATTAAGCCATTAGAAATTTCTGTTTTGGATGTTGATGTTCCAGCCGAGAGCTGAGATGAAAATGCAATTTTATTTCTGATTCCCTGTGATAATCTGAGCATGAAATGGAGCTGGACTAACTGGATTTTGGATGATTATTAGGATTAAGGCCTTGCATGATCATTTCATGAAGCCGGATGAAGAAATAAAAAGCTAAGGAAATTTTGTTTTGATGGAAAGTGACTGCCGAGAGGTTATCTTGCTAATGTAGCCTCATTCGGTTTAGTTTTTCTGTTTTGGAGCCTTAATCTTGATTAATTAGTAATGACAAGTTAATTAGGCCTGCATGTAGTTGACTAGTAAGTTTTAAAACAGGGGAATAAAAATTCAAAAGTGCAATCTGCCTTAAGGCAAGATCATCCGGACCAAACAGAAAAATTTCTGGAAATTTTGATGGTTGTGGATATTATTTGAACTTGATTTCTGAGCTGGAATTATTCATATGCTAGCTTGATACGTGCATAAGGAATTTAAGAGTTTATAAGCATGTCCAAACCAGAAAATGAAATAAAAATAGTAAGCTCTTAACATAATTATTCAACCGAGGTAAATTCGGATTCATGCCCAAGCACTTGCTGGAAAATGCATTTCAACTTGCCAAATCAGTTTTATATGTTCCAGATTTTTCAACTTGCTAAACGTACTTTATTTGTGTTTGCACTGGATTTTGCTCAGTTTTTCTTTCTATTTGTTTGGATGATGGCTTGCCGCCTAGTTTAAAGCCTTGTGTTTGGATTTGATTGTGTTTGAAAGCTGGATTTTGTAAATTGCCGAATTGCTGGATTTTGTAAATTGCTGGATTTTGTGTTTGCACTGGATTTTGCTCAGTTTTTCTTTCTATTTGTTTGGGTGATGGCTTGCCGCCTAGTTTAAAGCCTTGTGTTTGGATTCGATTGTGTTTGAAAGCTGGATTTTGTAAATTGCCGAAAGGATGTTTACTGCACTTTGTTTCTTGCTTTCGTGGTTATTACCTGCTTCTTTTGAGTGTAGTGGAGAAGGATACTTGACTCACAGTAGCGAATTGGTCAAACTTGATTTTAATAGGGATCTAATGGTTCAATTTCATAGTTATTAGTGGTTCTTTAATTTTTGTTTTTGAAGAATTTGTGTTGTTTGATTTACTATTAAATTGGTACATTAATCCTTTGTTTGGTGGTTGTAGCTCCAATTTAGAACCTTTTCCAACTTATTAGCACCACAAAAGGGGACGGTATACTTTCTTTTATCTTTTTTGTATCTCCCTATGTGATCCAACTTGCTAAATGAAAATTGCATGCCTACTTGGTTTTCTTAAATGTTTATTAATGCCTTTCATTTATTTACTTTTATTTCATTTTCAAATCTTTCTTTTATTTTCATTTATGGGGTATGTGTACACCTCTTGGCCTGTAATAGATAGGGCATAGCAAGTAATTTGGTCCATTTTCCCTTTCCCCTTTGTTTTAGCTAGTAAATGTAATAGTTAGGGCTTTAATCGTCTTATTTGTCTTGCATGCTTAGTTACTATGTGTTAATTTGCTTTGTTAGGCTATTGCATCTAGTCGAGCATGCTAAGTGTTATGTGCTACGTGTTATAAGTGATTTTGCATGTCTACTTGCTTTCTATATTTATAAATGAATGTGATGGATGAATGTACGTTTCCGCTAGTCCAATGCTAGTCGGAATTCGTAGAATGGGCTAGTCCAACGCTAGACCCTTAGGGATTTCCCCTCGTTAGTACATGTTTGCATGTTCACTACATTTCATGCATTTTTTTAGTTTTTATGGCATTTTGCATGCCCCTCGAACCCCTTTTCCCTCCATTTTAGGCCTTTGCATTTCATGCTAGTTATAGAGTCCATTTGCCTGAGAAACCCCCTTGGGTAAGGGAAACGAGCGAGTGTGGCTTCAAAATAGCCTTAGCACGCTAGTTTTTCCTTCTAATCAAAGGGAAAATTAAAATCACAAAAACTAGAGGTCATTCCCGTACCCGACCTGATGCATTCCTCTAAGTTCATGCATTTTCATATCATTTTCTCACTATTTTCCTCACTAATTATATATTTTAAAACCACATGTCATATTCACACACTCATTCACTTTCTTTACTTTTCACTTCACACATTGCACCTATTTTACTTATATATTTACTATTTTCATTCACTTGCACACGAGCATTTATATTTTTATTCATTTGCACACAAATAATTTCAAATTGCACACATGCACCTTTTTCCTACACTTTGCACACTTACACTCTCATTTGAGTCCTCATTTGCATCGTTCATGATTTTCTATGAGGTATTTCCTTATTGACCTTCACAATTCATGTGAATGGGATCAAAAGCCTCATCAGAGACATTTCTAGACTTAAGATTGCATTTCTCATCCATTAGTCATATCCAATTTGCAATACATACTTTGGGTAGAAAATATAGGAAAATAAGGGTTAAATCACGCAACTAGCCTTGGCTAGGTCGAAGGGGTGCCTTGGATTTTTATCCTTGCCTTCCCCTTCGTCAAATGTGACTCCCGAACCTTTTTCTTTGTTTGCGTGGACTAGGAGTCGTTTAAAAAGGGTTTTCTTACTTTTCTCTTTAAAAATTTCATTTTTTGGGTGACTTGGTACACCCTAACTCTATACCAAGTGGCGACTCCATTTTTCATATAAAAACCCTTTTTGAACTATTTTTCTTGGGTCAAATCGTCGCATTTTCAAAAGTCCCATTTAGACCCATTTTTGTTTTTATCAATAAAATTCATTTTCCCAAATCAATAAATTCACAAAAAAACAATCATTTTATTTTTTTACCAAAAAGTGGGGCGCGACAGTTGGCGACTCCACTGGGGACTTCCTAAGTGGGTCCAAGCATTTGATTTAGCCATTCTTTTCCTTTTTTCTACCCTTTTTATGTATAGCATTTGGATATTAGGATTGCATTTTCCTTTTCTAGGACTTTTTGCCACGTACGCGCATATCAAACTACTCCCTCACTCATGTATGTATGATTGGATGATTGGATGTATGATTGTACTTGCTTTATCTCGCGCTTTGCATTTGCATTTTGGGGGGGGTGTGTGTCACCCTTAGAGCCACGCGTTGGTTCTTGATCCCTCCCCTCCAAACGAGCACTAGCATACGTGCATACGCTTTAGTTTTTTTCACCCTTCATTTATTTTTCTTTTAGTGGCTTGTCACGCCACTCCACCCTATTAGGATTTTAGGCGACCCACTTGGACATGTGATCGTATCACGACGTGTGCGTAGCATGATCCGAGGGGTCACTCGATCTTCCGCTTTAAACTTTAGGTTGATGACCTATTAGTTTTTAGTCGAAGGTTGAGGATTCTTTTTAGATTCGCCCAGACGGGTAGCCGTAACACGACGTGTGCGTAGCAACGTCTGGGGAATCGCTCGAGCCACCGACAAGGAACCTTGGGAGTGATGACCCTTGGTTTCCAAGTCTGAAGGCTCGGGGACCTATGACTTATCGAGTCTAGATGCATTAGTGAACCCTAACCTCATGCATCCATGATAGTGTTACCTAGGATAGCGTCTGCCTTACCCTATTAGGGACACTATTCACGAGGGGAGGGGTCCAACCCCTTTCTCCCTTTATTGCTTTATTTCTTTGTATTGATTTCATTGCTACAATGTGTTATGTGTATTTACCTTGCTGAGCTAACTTTTCTTGGTTTTGTGTCTCCATTGCATTCACAAACCCTAGCAAATAAGAGGTCTGGCATGACCTTCTTTTAGAACCTACCCGCGTAGATAGGATCCTGCACGTTTAAGAAATTTTGATATATTTTGTTCATAAATGAATAATGCCATACCATTTTAGGCCTACCCGGGCAAATAAAGGGTCTCTTAGGTCATGTTTTGCATGTTTTACTGTTTTAATAAATTGGCATCATGCATAAACCCTAGAAAGGGAATGCCATTTAGGGGATCCCGTGTTAGGAATAAGCCACCTTGTGTCTCGGATATATAATCCAACGAGACTTGCATGTTTATATTTCTTGTACCATTCGAAGGGGTAGTGCACAAGGTAAGGTGGGATCCGATCATTTTCATGGGGCGATTTTTGGAATATGCGCGTCTAATAATCACTTTTTGGCCACTTTATCAAAATTGGTAAAAATCCTTGCGTAAAAGGACATTAATTTGAAGAAAAATTCACAAATGATTCCCCATTGATGAGACGATAAATATAGAGGCCAAATTTTGATTTTAGAAGGCTCATAGACTAAGGCATTGTAATTTTTTGAAACTACCCAATGGGTAGAGAACTCAATCGATTTTTGAACAAATCATCCATTTTATCCAATCCATTTTTGTCAATTCATTCAATTTTAGTTCAATCTAATCATTTTTGAATAAATTCATTTCATCCAATTCATTTGACCAATTTACCCCTTTTAGGGTCATCCGGTCAATTTTTGAATAAATCAATTCATTTGACCAATTTACCCTTTTTAGGGTCATCCGGTCGATTTTTGAATAAATCATCAATTCATTTGACCAATTTACCCTTTTAGGGTGATTTGGCCGATTTCATTAACTCCATTTTATTCATTTGGCCAATTTATCCATTTTTAGGGCGAAATCAAGTTGATTTTGAAGAGATCATCAATTTCATTCAATTCAGTTGACCAAGTCTATCTATTCGATCAATTTTGAATAAATCGTCAATGTTATCCAGCTTACCTATTTTTAGGTAAATCGGTCGATTTTGAATAAATCACCAATTTTATCCATTTGACTCGCTTTTTCCCCTTTAGGGTTCATTGAATAAATTAATCGAGACATGGCAATCCCTTTCACAAATCATTTTATGTGTAGATCAAAGCAAGCAATCCGTTCCGACTTCGTCCTCATGTTTTAGGGCAAATGTCTTTTCTCACTCCAAGTGGCCAAATTTTTCAAATCATTCCTCACACGATCAGTCGATCGGATCCATCAGGTATTGTATAGTGCCTGCTCTGGAGGACTGCATTTTCATGCTAGGCCTACCCTTGGCACAAAAGGGTTCCCCCATAGGACATGCATCCGAATTTTCTGAATATCTACTAACTCTTGTTTTTTCTTTTCTTTTTCTTTGTTTTTATTGGAATAACTAAGCGAGGGTTAAATCTAAAGGCAATCTTTCAAAATTTCTCAGGTAATATTTAAATATAGCTTCTCGTCGAAGCCCCATCATAACGCGATCTCGTAGTCAAGCCCAGAGGAGTCGTGTAAACATGAGTTCACAACCGGAACAGTCAGATAGGTCTGCTACTACCGCTCAACCCAAGACTGCAAGTTTGGGGATTCAGTTGACTGAGATGCTTACCAAGTTTGGAGAGATGGCGTCTGAGATGGCCGCCCAAAGGAAGTTGAATGATGAGCTAATTAGCAGCGGAGTTCAACCCGAACCTGTACCCGCCAGACAGCCTGAGCAAGAGCTGTTTGTCCTACCTTCGGCCCATGCCACTGTTACTCCATCATTTCCTATTGCACCCGAAGAAACTTTCACCTATCCCACCACAAATTTGCCATACACTTACCCTCCTCATCCTTCATTTTTTCTTACTCACACGCGAGGTCCACCACCCCAAATCACTTCAAATGTACCACCTGAGCCACATACCTTTTATCACCCTGTTGCTGAGCCATTCCTACCAGACCATATTGTTCAAACCAAGGCAGAAATGGGGGAATCTTCTGCTCCCGTTGATATAAAGCTGCTCAAACGCCTTGATCGTTTTGATGAGTTTATGAGGAAGAGTCAGGGGTTGAACAAGCAAGGAGTCCTGGACTACGACGAGCTTTGTCTCTTTCCCAATGTGCAATTGCCCGAGGGGTTCAAAACCCCTAAGTTTAACAAGTACGATGGGACGGGTAATCCCAAGACACACCTCCGACTATTTGCTAACAAGTTGGGAAAGCCTGTAGACGACGAGAACCTGCCTCTAAGGTTGTTCCCGGAAAGTCTGGAGGGGGATGCCCTCGACTGGTACTCAAATTTGAAGTCCGAAGAAGTAAAAACCTGGATTGACTTGTCCAATGCTTTTGTAAGGCAATATGAGTATAACTGCGAGTTGGCTCCGACACGAACCACGTTGGAAGGAACAAAAAGAAAACCCTCCGAGGATCACAAGACTTATGCCAAGAGGTGGAGGAAAATAGCTGCAAAAGTCGAGCCACCGATGACTGAGGACGAAATCATACGCACTTTCATTAAGGCACATGATCCTCCATATTTCGAAGAAATTTTTCGCATGACTGGATGCTCGTTCGCTGCTATTGTCAATAAGCTTGAGGAATTTGATGACTTCGTGAAAGCTGGGAAGATTGTTAATGTCTCTGCCCTCAAATCCCAGTTGGATGCTTTGCAAGAACAGGGGACTAGTGAGAAGAACCCGCAATTTAAAAAGAAAGAGGGGGAAACTGCCTTTACCTGGAATCAAAACCCTGTCCCAAGACCCAGACCTCGACAATACCCTACCTACTCAAACCCTTACTCTTACTATTTAAGCCCTCATCCTGTTTACCACACCAATATCACCCATCCTCGACCTCGCCCAAATTATGCCAACCCGCCTACAACTCCTTTCCAAATATTTCAACCAAGCTTTCAACAAACTCGTCATCGACCCCCTTACCACCAAAGATTTTTCCCACCAAATAGACCCACCTACAACTATCCCCGACCCACTCAGACCTACAATCAAAGCCGTACCCGAACTTTCACTAACCTAGGCAGGCCTTTAGACCAATTGTATGAGCAATTGAAGGCTGCCAACAAAATAGGTGTGATTCCCCCTCCAACTTACCTTCATGGCATGCCTGCTGGGTACAATCCACATGCTATTTGTGCCTATCATTCGGGAGTACCTGGCCACTCAACCGCCGATTGCAGGGCACTTAAGCACAAAGTCCAAGACATGATCGAAGCAGGAGAAATAGTGCTAAGGAAAAAAGGTGAACAAGGGCCGATCATAAGTACAAATCCTTTTCCTGAACACCAGGACACCTTCGAGGCATCCACCTCCAACGACGAAATTTGAAAATCCTGAAGGAGCTTTGCACAATTTGGATGGCCGAGTATCTTCTCTCACGAAGGGAATTTCGGTAAATCTAGGGGTTGTTATTTACTAAAGTTCACAAAAACCATTTCTTGCATATGTGAATAGCTTCATGAAAACATCTTTCGCAATTAAGTTTTTGTCTTGTTTCCGCTTTGATTAGTTTTTCCATTAAATGCACAATTTGTTTATTTGATTATTGTCCTGAATTTTAATTCTTTTAAATGGCCAAAGATGAAATTATTTGACCCTTTGAATATCACTGTTCTGGATTCCGATAATACCATTCATCCAAAAATCCCTTCATTGAGAAATCCCTTTATTAAGAATTCGTTCATTGAGGAAGCCTTCATTGAAAAATCTCTTCATTGAGAAAATCCCTTCTTTGCCAAGTTCGAAGCTGATTGATTAAAGCAGCGTCACCGACAATTGATTTTGATGGATGAAAAGCAGCTGAACGCCATGTGCCATGGCTAATGTTATCAAAGTGCGTGGCCTGTGTTCATAGCAAAAGGTCCGCCTCCGAGCCTTTAGAGAAGGAGGACAAAGAGTTAAAGCGAGATTTGCCAATGCAAGATGAAATCAAAGACGAATTTGGCCTAAACTGGTAAGGCCATTTGTCATTCAAAAAGGTGCTACCGAGTGGAGCACTTATCCTTGAAGAGATGGACGGACAAACAGTCTCTCAACCTATCAATTCAGACATGTGTAAGAAGTTTTATTTCTGATTATGCAAATTTCTTTTGGAAATCATGCAAGAGACGAGGCAAAAGTCAGGCCATCTTCCTTTCCAATCAAAACATTTCATCCCTAGTCGTCCCTTTTGAGCTATCAGAACAATAATTTTTTCGTTTGGCAGCCCCTGAGGATTGCAAACCCCACACTGGGGCAAATTCATTTTGAAAAGAGATGATCAGAAAGGGAAAGCCCTACACTGGGGCAAATTTATTTTTGGAAAAAAAAAGAAAAAAATGGAAAAGAAGGAACCCCACACTGGGGCAAATTTAGTTTTGACGAAAAATGCAAAAGTGAGAAATATGCAATGAAAATGCAAAGAAAGAGAAAATCCAATCAAACTGGGGCAAATTTCCTCGGTTTCGTTCAAAATTAGAGATAATTTCAAAATGATGCAATCTCAGGTTATTTCACACCTTTCATCAAACCTGCTTTCAAGCCTCAACTTTTCTTGAAAAACACCCCACCTGACCCCATTACAAAAGCCCAAAGTCCTGGCTTTCGTCACTTGCAGTATTTCTATTGGAAAGTTTGCTAATCAACTGACAAGTGATATCCATAATGCCTTCGCCTAAACTTCTAAGGGAAGTGCATTTTACTGATGCCAGAAATCTTCAACTCATACTCCTGAGTCGATCATGGTTGAGCTCTTTCATTTGCGTCTTTAGGTGAAAACCCGAAAGGGCACCTCAAAAGAAAAGGAGGAAAAGAAAAGGAAAAGAGAAAAACAAAAACAAAAACAAAACAAAAGAAAAGGAGTAGGGGGCAACCTTGGTGAAAACCCGAAAGGGCGCCAAGGTAGGATTTCCGCATGAGCAAGCACAAGGAGGAACAACTGGTGGTTTGATCCATTTGGATTTCGATTTCTCCTCATTTTGTCATACTTCTACCAATTTTGAATTCCAGAACAAAGATAGCCAGAGAATTGAATATGACATTTGTTGGCCAAAACTGTGTCATTTTGTAAAACATTCTTTTGCAAATACATTCTTAGGAAGCTCATTTTTCCAAATTACTTGCATTCATGGCATTTTTTTGTAGAATTTAAGCACAAATGGTTATGTGTGCATTCTTGTGCATATTTATTCTTTCATGACATGTGAATTTTCTTGCATACTTCATTCTTTATCTTTGAATTTTGGTGAATAACAATCCCCGTGGTTTATTCGAAGCATACTTGGGTTCAGTCATCTTTTGAAAAGGGTTAAGGTTCAACAAAGTCAGTTACGCAAGCTTCACAATATGGCAAAATGCACGCTTGGTTAGTCGGGAAAAATCAGAGACGTTTAGAAATGACAAATCCAACCAAGTCAGATGCCACGGTCAATTTTGACGAAGGCATCCAAAGACTCATGTTTACACGATTCTCAAGGACAAACGGATCAAATAATGGTGGCAATTTCTTTGTTTTTTCTCTCTTTTGCAGAAAATTGCATACACAGATGAAAGTAAGCACACCTCGCACTGGAATCGGTGTCGGAAAGAGTCCTCCGGTGAACAAAGGCAGATTGAAAATGTCGCAAGCAAATTTCATCAAAAAATGCAACAGCATGGCGATACAGAATCAACTCTGGACTCACATTGCAAAAATTCATCATACTGGGGCAAATTAATTTCTTGGAAAGATTTTCAAAAGTCAAAAGAAAAGCAAAAAGAAAAATCATCAATCAGAAATCAACACAAATTTTATCAAAAACATTTTCGGGTCAGTCCCTCGATCAAAAGTATTTTCGGGTCAGTCCCTCGATCAAAAGCTCATTCGGGTCAGTCCCATGATTCAAAGTTTATTCGGGTCAGTCCCACGATCAAAAGCATTTCGGGTCAGTCCCTCGATCAAAAGCATTTTCGGGTCAGTCCCTCGAAAAGCATTTTTCGGGTCAGTCCCAGATCGAAAGCATATTCGGGTCAGTCCCACGATCAAAAGCATTTTCGGGTCAGTCCCATGATCAAAAGCTTTTTCGGGTCAGTCCCACGATCAAAAGATTTTGGGTCAGTCCCACGATCAAAAGGGTCAGTCCCACGATCAAAAGATTTTCGGGTCAGTCCCACGATCAAAAGCTTATTCGGGTCAGTCCCACGATCAAAAGCTTATTCGGGTCAGTCCCACGATCAAAAGCATTTTCGGGTCAGTCCCTCGATCAAAAGCATTTTCGGGTCAGTCCCATGATCAGCTCGGGTCAGTCCCACGAGCAAAAGTTTATTCGGGTCAGTCCCACGATCAAAAGCATTTTCGGGTCAGTCCCACGATCAAAAGCATTTTCGGGTCAGTCCCACGATCAAAAGCATTTTCGGGTCAGTCCCATGATCAAAAGCTTTTTCGGGTCCCACGATCCGGGTCAGTCCACGATCAAAAAGCTTTTGGGTCAGTTCAGTCGGGTCACGATCAAAAGCTTATTCGGGTCAGTCCCACGATCAAAAGCTATTTCGGGTCAGTCCACGATCAAAGCATTTTCGGGTCAGTCCCTCGATCAAAAGCATTTTCGGGTCAGTCCCTCGATCAAAAGCATTTTCGGGTCAGTCCCTCGATCAAAAGCATTCTCGGTCATCTCGGTCAAAGCATTCCCTCGATCAAAAGCATTTTCGGGTCAGTCCCTCGATCAGTCAGTCCTCGATCAAAAGCATTCTCGGGTCAGTCCTCGATCAAAAGCGGGTCAGTCCCTCGATCAAAAGCATTCTCGGGTCAGTCCCTCGATCAAAAGCATTTTCGGGTCAGTCCCTCGATCAAAAACATTTTCGGGTCAGTCCCTCGATCAAAAGCATTCTCGGATCAGTCCCGCAATTAAAGCTTGTTCGGGCCAGTCCCATGATTTGAATTTCCTTCTCTAGTCAGTCCCAATTTTAAATTTCTGCTCGGGTCAGTCCCGTTTTACTTTCCTGTTTGGATCAATCCCATTTCAAAAAAATCAAAAAAATCAAAAAAAAAAAAAAAAAAAAAAAAAAAAAAATGTTAAAGAGGTCGATCCTCATTTCAGAAGCGTCCATTGCAGCCGAATAACGCAGGTAAGTATTTGGTGTCTACTTCTTTGTCTCAAGTTTTTTCCAAAACTCAGACAAAGAGGGGCAAACTGTAGACACCAAATTTTTGGTGTAATTTCTTTTACTTTTTATTCTCATTTGTCGTGGTTGCTTTTAGTTTTTTTTAGTTTCTAGTTTTTATTTTTATTTTTAAGTTTTAGCGTAGAAAAATCATGTAAAAAGAAAAAAGAAAATTGCCCACAAAATATGTTTTATGTCTTCTAAATTTAATTTTTGGCATTTTGGTTTATTTTTGTTAATTTATTTTGAAAAAAAAGAAAAAGAAAAAAAGAAAATGATGAAAATTGATGAAAAATGGAAAATTGTGTTTTTGTTGATTCTAGTTTATTTAGTTTCTACCCAATGTTAATTAAATTACTTTTTTTTGTTGTTTTTGTTGTTTGTTATCTATTTTTATTATCAGTTTTATATTAATTTCAAAAAGGGAAAAAATCAAAATCAAAAAAATCACAACTCCACTTCTGCCGAATCCATTTTTCCACTCCATATACTAGCACCTTCCTTCCTTCTGCCGGTTCCATTTTCCACTTCACATTCCAGCACCTTCCATCCTTATTGCCGGTTCCATCATCCACTAAGGCACACTACTCCCAACTCACTACAGCAGAAGAGAGGACTTCGGTTTCATTTGGTCGGCCACAATCCGAGAGAGAAAAGTGAGTGTCAAACCATTTCCTCTTTCAAAACACTAAAGCCGTGAGTGTTGTGTGAACCTGAGAAGTAGAAGTGGAGTGGAGAGCTTCGGTATTGACACCACCGACTGATGAGGAGCTGGAGTGATTAGTTACTTAGGTAATATCGACCAGAGAGACAAAGAGGGAGCCGCACCTTGCATCGGAAAAAAAAAGAAACTGGAGAGCTGCAATCTTTCTGGTTTTTGTCCGTGAGCTCGAAGGAAGAGAGGGAGAAGTTGTGCGTGAGTTCCCTTCGTTTCTTTTGAACCTCCACTAGCTGCAATCATCTTCCAACCAACACCATTTTCCATTTCCTCTCTGCACCAACTTACCCCAGTCCGCAACCAAACACTCCCTCTCCAGCCTCTGCCTCGTGATCATCGACCATGAAAGTGAGAGAGCTGCACCCGGCAAGCTGAGACTGAGAGTGAGGGAGAGCCGAAGTCTTTGCTCTGTTTTTTTTCTGTTCGTGAGTTAAAGAAAAGAGAGTGAGACTTACGGTTCTGCAACAATTCCATCCGTGAGTTGGGGAGGAGTTTGAGTGCCAAACTTCCTTCATCTTAGTTGCGAGCTTGAGCAAGAAAAAGGACGGACTAGCAGGCTGCATTCTGGTTAGCCGAGAGGGAGAAGTATTGCAGCCGCTTGTTGTGTGAGCTCGGTCTTAAGCTGAGCGCACAACAACATTTCCCTGCCTTGGTATCACCGACAAGGAGAAACCAAAGAACCATCTCCACCGCAAACCACGGCACTTCATTTTTCATCGTGAGGCATCCGAGAGCAAGGGAGGAAACGCGAGTTGAAATCTTCTGTCCGTTTTGTTCTGACCGTGAGCTGGAAGAAAGGCAGAGAGAAACCGTGAGCAAAACTTCAACCAGCTGCAACCGTTTCCAGCAACTCCAACATTCCACCTCCACCAGTTGAAGCCGCTACACCAAACCAGAACCAGCAAACCTGTCGCGTGCGTGAGAGCCGAAAGGGAGCAGAAATTTTTCAGATTTTCGTGTGTGGTCTTAGCTTGCTTTGAGGTAAATTTTCTGGACAAAAAATGGATAATCAGAGGTAGTTTAAGCCAGCCGTGACCTTGCATGTGTTAATTTGGGTAATTAGATGATGAAACCAAAGCTGTGGAAAATTTCTGTTTTGGTTAAAAACATTTCTGCCGAGGAGCTTGCTTGGAATTGTAGTTTTTATTTCTGACTTTATGCAACAATCTGAGTTGGATTAAGTGTCTAACTAATCAAAACCAAGAAGTTTAAGTCATCTAGTAATATGCATGTGAGGTTAGGCAGTCGGATGATGATATTAAGCCATTAGAAATTTCTGTTTTGGATGTTGATGTTCCAGCCGAGAGCTGAGATGAAAATGCAATTTTATTTCTGATTCCCTGTGATAATCTGAGCATGAAATGGAGCTGGACTAACTGGATTTTGGATGATTATTAGGATTAAGGCCTTGCATGATCATTTCATGAAGCCGGATGAAGAAATAAAAAGCTAAGGAAATTTTGTTTTGATGGAAAGTGACTGCCGAGAGGTTATCTTGCTAATGTAGCCTCATTCGGTTTAGTTTTTCTGTTTTGGAGCCTTAATCTTGATTAATTAGTAATGACAAGTTAATTAGGCCTGCATGTAGTTGACTAGTAAGTTTTAAAACAGGGGAATAAAAATTCAAAAGTGCAATCTGCCTTAAGGCAAGATCATCCGGACCAAACAGAAAAATTTCTGGAAATTTTGATGGTTGTGGATATTATTTGAACTTGATTTCTGAGCTGGAATTATTCATATGCTAGCTTGATACGTGCATAAGGAATTTAAGAGTTTATAAGCATGTCCAAACCAGAAAATGAAATAAAAATAGTAAGCTCTTAACATAATTATTCAACCGAGGTAAATTCGGATTCATGCCCAAGCACTTGCTGGAAAATGCATTTCAACTTGCCAAATCAGTTTTATATGTTCCAGATTTTTCAACTTGCTAAACGTACTTTATTTGTGTTTGCACTGGATTTTGCTCAGTTTTTCTTTCTATTTGTTTGGATGATGGCTTGCCGCCTAGTTTAAAGCCTTGTGTTTGGATTTGATTGTGTTTGAAAGCTGGATTTTGTAAATTGCCGAATTGCTGGATTTTGTAAATTGCTGGATTTTGTGTTTGCACTGGATTTTGCTCAGTTTTTCTTTCTATTTGTTTGGGTGATGGCTTGCCGCCTAGTTTAAAGCCTTGTGTTTGGATTCGATTGTGTTTGAAAGCTGGATTTTGTAAATTGCCGAAAGGATGTTTACTGCACTTTGTTTCTTGCTTTCGTGGTTATTACCTGCTTCTTTTGAGTGTAGTGGAGAAGGATACTTGACTCACAGTAGCGAATTGGTCAAACTTGATTTTAATAGGGATCTAATGGTTCAATTTCATAGTTATTAGTGGTTCTTTAATTTTTGTTTTTGAAGAATTTGTGTTGTTTGATTTACTATTAAATTGGTACATTAATCCTTTGTTTGGTGGTTGTAGCTCCAATTTAGAACCTTTTCCAACTTATTAGCACCACAAAAGGGGACGGTATACTTTCTTTTATCTTTTTTGTATCTCCCTATGTGATCCAACTTGCTAAATGAAAATTGCATGCCTACTTGGTTTTCTTAAATGTTTATTAATGCCTTTCATTTATTTACTTTTATTTCATTTTCAAATCTTTCTTTTATTTTCATTTATGGGGTATGTGTACACCTCTTGGCCTGTAATAGATAGGGCATAGCAAGTAATTTGGTCCATTTTCCCTTTCCCCTTTGTTTTAGCTAGTAAATGTAATAGTTAGGGCTTTAATCGTTTTATTTGTCTTGCATGCTTAGTTACTATGTGTTAATTTGCTTTGTTAGGCTATTGCATCTAGTCGAGCATGCTAAGTGTTATGTGCTACGTGTTATAAGTGATTTTGCATGTCTACTTGCTTTCTATATTTATAAATGAATGTGATGGATGAATGTACGTTTCCGCTAGTCCAATGCTAGTCGGAATTCGTAGAATGGGCTAGTCCAACGCTAGACCCTTAGGGATTTCCCCTCGTTAGTACATGTTTGCATGTTCACTACATTTCATGCATTTTTTTAGTTTTTATGGCATTTTGCATGCCCCTCGAACCCCTTTTCCCTCCATTTTAGGCCTTTGCATTTCATGCTAGTTATAGAGTCCATTTGCCTGAGAAACCCCCTTGGGTAAGGGAAACGAGCGAGTGTGGCTTCAAAATAGCCTTAGCACGCTAGTTTTTCCTTCTAATCAAAGGGAAAATTAAAATCACAAAAACTAGAGGTCATTCCCGTACCCGACCTGATGCATTCCTCTAAGTTCATGCATTTTCATATCATTTTCTCACTATTTTCCTCACTAATTATATATTTTAAAACCACATGTCATATTCACACACTCATTCACTTTCTTTACTTTTCACTTCACACATTGCACCTATTTTACTTATATATTTACTATTTTCATTCACTTGCACACGAGCATTTATATTTTTATTCATTTGCACACAAATAATTTCAAATTGCACACATGCACCTTTTTCCTACACTTTGCACACTTACACTCTCATTTGAGTCCTCATTTGCATCGTTCATGATTTTCTATGAGGTATTTCCTTATTGACCTTCACAATTCATGTGAATGGGATCAAAAGCCTCATCAGAGACATTTCTAGACTTAAGATTGCATTTCTCATCCATTAGTCATATCCAATTTGCAATACATACTTTGGGTAGAAAATATAGGAAAATAAGGGTTAAATCACGCAACTAGCCTTGGCTAGGTCGAAGGGGTGCCTTGGATTTTTATCCTTGCCTTCCCCTTCGTCAAATGTGACTCCCGAACCTTTTTCTTTGTTTGCGTGGACTAGGAGTCGTTTAAAAAGGGTTTTCTTACTTTTCTCTTTAAAAATTTCATTTTTTGGGTGACTTGGTACACCCTAACTCTATACCAAGTGGCGACTCCATTTTTCATATAAAAACCCTTTTTGAACTATTTTTCTTGGGTCAAATCGTCGCATTTTCAAAAGTCCCATTTAGACCCATTTTTGTTTTTATCAATAAAATTCATTTTCCCAAATCAATAAATTCACAAAAAAACAATCATTTTATTTTTTTACCAAAAAGTGGGGCGCGACAAAACTTATTCGGCAAGAAAACCCGTTTGAACCAATTTGGTTATAGTTTGCCTCTAGAGGGAAATATCTTTAAAAGAAACCACATGTAACACTTTATTCCTTACTAGTCTTGATGTTTAAGAAATTTATTGATATGTTTCAGGGAAATAAACTAGTTTAATACAAGATAATCTTTTATATGTTTGAAGTCAAGAGTTTGCTTAGTAAAACTTATAGTTCTTAAAACTTAGATTTCTAGGATTTAGCGAGGACTTGGACTACGATTCCCGGCTTGACCTTTGAACTTCACTCTTGGTGAGTGTCCCTGCTTGTTCTATGCCTACTTGATTAAAGTGCTTTCTTGATTTGATATGTGATAATTGGAAAAATGGTTTTCTGATCCATCGAAGTGGGCAGTGTGTACTTTATCGTACTAGCTCTTTCGAGTGGTGACTTGCTTGAAATATTTTCGTGAATATCCTGCTTGCACTATCTACATGCTAGTCTATAAAAAAATAATAATAATGAATCTACATGGACTTTAGATAGTGAAAGTTGATGGAGGGTCAACTGCGGGTAATTTTTATCAAGCGCAAGGAAAATGGCTCCTGAGAGCCCATGTATCCTACCCCGTGCTGTTACACGCTTTCCTACTTGCCGAATTTAAGTTGAAATTACAATTTGCTAAGTAATTGATTTGATTGCATGTTTTGGGCACCACTGAGCTTTAGCTCACCACACGATATTTGTTTTTCCTTAACAGGTCTTGGAAATCGAGAGACTTGAAGCTTAAAAATTGCATTTGTGTAAATTTTATTTCGGATTGTCCTTGTGTCTTTGTTTGGGTTGTCACTTGAAGCTGGAAAAGTGCAAATTCTATGTTTTGACTTGTACGAAAGTGTTCTATAGTTTATGATTTCACTTCTTGGTTTGTAATGTATAAAGGTATCTCTGCGTTAAAGTAGTTTGAGTTGTATCTTAAGAGTGAAAGTTCGGATGTTATTGGCCCTGTTATCTCTGAAGTTAATGTGTGTTAACATTCCAGCCGTTTAAAGTTGGGCATGTCCGATGGCGAATTGTATTTTAGTTTAGGCTATACCGGATTATTTGATCAGTTTGCTTGCGTGAGTCCTGGCGAGAGCTGGGCAGGCGACTCGCCAACCCTCTGGTTCACCTTAGGGGAAAGTGGGGTCGCCACAGGTGGTATCAGAGCTTTTATCGAGCTCGTGCCGGGAAAGGATTCTCGGACTGTGGGGATTGGCTTGTTAAGTGTGGAACAAAAGTCTATAGTTGGGAATATTAGATATATATGTCAGGCAGGAATCTATAATATGGATGATTTACTCTTGGGACTGGCCGGCTCGAGTTGTAAATTATCTTATTGTGGATTCTTGAACTTGAGTACTGAATTGTGGAGAGCGCGATATAAGGGGCTATATCTTGACTAAATTTACGGTATGTCTGGATGACAAAGGCTAGTAATAGCAATTGAGAGAGTTCATATTAGAATGTAAGAAATGAGGAAATCCATAAGGATGCGACGTGACAGGAATCCTAGAGTTAGAAACTAATATGATGGAGGAACCGAAAGAACGAGTGGGGTCTAGTGGGATTGTCTAGGACTAAACTAATGAAGGTTAAGTTGAATCTAAACTAAGGGTTGAGCTACTACCTATGTGGTTATAATAATTTGCGTATTACTGAATTGTTCCCTTTCATGTTTGCAAAGATCAAAGTTTGAGTTATGTATGAAAATATTGAATGCACCGTGAATTGTTTGGTTTTTAAAGTTGTATGAACTTTGGTATGTGAATATATGCTTTAAGTGTTTTATCTTCTTTCTCTTGGTATTCATGTTGATTTCACTTAATAATAACAAGTAAATAAATAGCAACATCTTCGTTTGATCACTTTATTTTATCAATAGGCATAACTAGGCTATGGATCTCCGAGTTAGAGGTAGAGGACGTGGGAGACCAACTAGGCAACATCCTGAGGGTAGTGGTGATAGGGAACCTGAGGTCAATCAAGACCATGGTCAGGGCAACGTGGCCGGAGATACAGTGGCCACCGCAATCAATAGAATCACTGATGTGTTAGAACGTATGACTGAGCACCAAGCCCCGGGAGCAGTGCATCACCAAGGAAGTCCAATCGATACTGAGGACCAGGCACTAGAGAGATTCCTGAAGTTTGGACCACCTAAGTTCTACGGAGGTCCAGAACCTGAGGTAGCTGAAGGTTGGTGGGAGAGTGTGACAGCCCCACTTTCCCCTAAGGCGAACCAAAGGGGTTAGCGGACTGCCTGCCCAGCTCTCGCCAGGACTACGGTACAGTTTACGTCGTTCTATAACGTTCCGGAACATCCCATTGCACGTAAACAAGTCAAAAGAGTCAAAATAAAAAAACGAAAAAAAATTTCCGAAGATGAATAGTGCAGGCCACGTCAGAATCCGGCCGGAATCTGGCCGGATTTCCGGCCGGATTCTCGGCCGGATACTAGGCCGAGAGCAATCCAAAATGTTCTCCAAAACCCTCCGCAATCCGGCCGGCAATCCGGCCAGTTTCTGGCCGGATTCCTGGCCGGATTCAGTCCAGTGACTTTTCGTTCAAAATTTTCCTTTTGCCGTTTGAAATCCAAATCGATTCAAAGTTCAGCCAAACATCAACCAAGCATATATACATTGAAATCCAACATTCCAAGCCAAATCGGCATATCAAAATATCCAACTAATCCATACATGTACAATAACCAATTACAAACCAAACATTGGAGGAAACAAAACACTTAGGGTTTCACCCTCAAGGAGCTATTCAAAATACATGTACATGAGCTCAACTTGTCATTCAACTATTACAATCTTTTCCAAAAGTGTTCATTTTCCTGTAAGGAAAAACAAATGGAACGGTGTGAGCTAAAGCTCAGTGAGCAACTATCACAATAGCAGTTAAGATCACATAAGCATAACCATTCAAGTCAAGTATACAATTTCGAAGTAAAGCAATTCAGTGAAAGGATACGGTCGGCTCTCAAGAGCCCATTTCCACGCTTACATTCTTGATCCACGCTCATTGACCCTCCGTCAATGTTAAAAGTACCAAACCGTAGACCTCACTTCACTTCCATTCCTTCCACCCAACATACCCCAACCGGGCCCGCACTCCATTTCAGTAGCTTTTGGTAATACTCGAGTTTACCGGAACCAAGGGTCTCATTACCACAAGGTTCCCCAGTACAGTCCCCGTGGCAATTCAATCTTCACGACCAAGCCCTCGCCGGCTCGATCCAATTGACTACCAAACGGGGTTGAGCTCAGTAATGCATTATGGCCGTTGGACATCGTCCAAACGACATCAATTCAGTTTCCATGAAATGGAATTCACTAACCAATATATCAAGTTCAGTAATGCAATAAGACGGTAACCAATCAGTGACAATATCAAAGGAGGTGAGGGCGGTCAAGTACACCCTCACCTTGATCAATTTCAATATCCAAGTAAGCCATTAAGGCATCACATAACATTTAACAAGCCACATAGTAATCCATCAAGTGAGTAGTATACTCACCAAGCAAGTAAGTGGTATTTCATGTACCACGATCACCAAGCCGTCGAGCACTACCTTCAAGCCCTAGAACATGGAACACATACAATGAGACTCGAGAACGAGTCACCAAACAATGCTAAACACAACCCCAATAGGGTTTCACATGCATAAGTAGGCATGATAGCAAACCAGAAATTAAAATATGGCCTTAACTTAAGCCTCGATAGAAAAACCGTGTTTGATCTTATAATGCGGTAATGGCGTCAAATTCACTACGGTTATCGGTTGGGGGTGTAAGACCCACCATTTCGAAGCTATGAAACAGGGTTACAACAATGTAGAAGGGCACTCAATCCAGTTCCTAGCTTAACTAGGTCAAAAGTGCAAAATACTAAACCAGAATTACCAAAACAGGTTTGCAAATCACCAAAAACTGTAATCAGTATATCTCAGTCCATACAAGTCCAATTGCCGAAATTCCAAAGGCATATGTTAGCTAAGTCATCCAGCTACATTTCATCAGAAGACACCAACTCCAAAATCCAAACCAATTCCAGTCAAAATAGCCAATTACTATCGCAGTTTTCGCATTCTGTCCAAAGCAGAACAGCTACAGTAATTTCGTCATAACTCACTCCACACTAATCCAAATGCCCTGAAATTTTACAGGCATCTCCATCACATCAATACCTACAACTTTCATGTTTTAAGCAAAGTCAAATTCGGCCTCTAACCCTATGATCAAAAACCGGACAGAATTGGGAAATTAAGAACCCTAACTTTTCAATTTCACACCAAATCCAAAATTGATTGCATTTAACCACATTTCACATCCACTAGAGCCATTATAGTCCATTGCCAATCATCACAAACAACCACACCATCATAATCCAATTAAACCAGAAAAATCATCATAAAATGGAAAACTTCACCAAATCAATTCCAACCAAGATAAAAACCAGAAATTTCAGCACTCTTATCACTAGTAAGCACAACATAAGCATCATTAGGTGTAGTAGGGTGTTTCAAGCTTCACTTACCAAGAAACAAGAGAGAGGAGGATGTTGAACACCTTAATCCTTCAAACAAAGTTCACCAACACACTAACTAGCACTAGAAAGAAAGTTTTTATGGAGTAGAACTAACTTAAGCACTTGATTTGGTGGATTTGGACTTGTTAGAAGCTTGAATGTTGAAGAGTTTTGTCTTCCTTGGAGCTTGAGAGAGCCGGCTATGGTGGAGAGAAAATGAGGGAATTTTAGTGAATTTTTTTGAAGATATTTACTAGTTGGGTCAAAAGTCAAAAATTTGTCAAAAGGTGAATAGTGTGTCTTAAGTCATAACCAATGAGAAAGTGACATGTGGCATCTCATTAAATGCCTTCCTATCTTTCTTTTCTCTCTCACATCAATCACTTCACACACACTACTTATCTCTTAACACCCGATAAATTTTTCACAGTATCCGAAACTTAACCGTATTGGCCGAATTTTTCCGAACTTTTCGCACTAGTGGGTCCCACGTCCAATATATATTCTTAATTTTCTAAAAACTCTCCAATACTAGAAAATTCATCTAAAAACTATAATTACTCATAAAATCCACTAAGAAAATATTTCTAAGCCAGAAAATGCAGAAAACATGCAATTAAGGGGAAAATAAACCCTAGGAAAATATTAGGGCAAAACGGGTTCTCACAGAGAGGATCTCTGATATTTTCGCCGCCTTAAATTATACGGAAGAAAGGCAAGTGACTTTTGCAGCATTCCAGTTTGAGGGAGTTGCTCGTTCCTGGTGGAACTTGATTAGGGTCAATTGGGACTGGAATCATACTCCTAGGACCTGGGCGAACTTCACAAGGGAATTCAACGCCAAATTTCTTCCTCCTCTCATCCAAGAGAAAAGAGAGGATGATTTCATCAAGTGTAGGTAGGGGGCGATGAGTGTCGCCGAATATGAGATTCAATTCACGAAATTGTCCCGTTATGCTCCGGAATTGGTAGCTACGGAGCAAAGGCGTGTAAGGAGGTTTGTGCAGGGACTGAACGTGGAAATTCAGGAGGGATTAGCTGCTGTTCGAATAGACACATTTGCTGAAGCTGTAGAGAGAGCTTAAAGGGTTGAAGTTGCCAGAGCTCAAGTAAAAACTATCCAGGCTAAGAAAAGATTTGCACCTAGCAGCAGTCGGGAGCCGACTTATGCAAATGCTCCACCGGCCAAAGTGGGTCGAGGATCAGGTGGAGTAAATAGTCATGGGGCACCACGAGGCGCTCTAGCGAAAGGAGCTGGTGCCAGAGGTGTCGGAGAAAGAGATAATGGAACCAGCGAAGGACCAAGTGGAAGGAACCAGCCTAGGAACGTTCCACAAGGAGGCTGTGTGACCACCTCTCAGGTAACTTGTGGGTATTGCAGGAGGGCTGGTCATACTGAGAAGGAATGCTGGAAAAAGGGAGGAAAGTGCTTGAGGTGTGGTAGCAGCGAGCACCAAATTGCCGGTTGCCCAAAAATGCAAGAAGGTGAGAATTTTGAGGACAAAATTCATTTTAAGGAGGGGAGGATGTGAGAACCCTGAAAATAAATATAAATATCAGTGCATATTTCATTTGCATTTTTAATTCTCTAATAAATTTTAGCATTAAATCTAATTGTTTTTAAATAAGTGCGTAGAAATAAATTTTATGTGCATTTTAGATTTTTAATAAACTTTATTATTATTTGATCTTAAATAAGTGTGCAAAAATAATTTATTATAGATTACAAATAATTCTCGACGTTGAGCGTGCCATTGTTTTTATTTAATTCATTGAGTTCAATAAGTTAATTTTAAGTATTAATAACGATAGGTGTTAAGGCGAAAGTAGAATCAAGGCGAATCGTTTTAAGTCAAAACTTTTCTATAATTATACTTAGGACGTTAAAATCTCGATAATCGAATTTTTGCGAGATTACTATACTAGTAGGCTATCAAATTGCATTTGAGTAAAATTTTGGAATTAGCGTACGAATGAGGACTTAAGTGGAAGGTCGAACAAGATGATTTAAGACCAAAATAGCCTTCCTCCATCTCAAAATCTACCATGCAGCCATGGAATTCTCTCGGAAGCTTTAAATTCCAGCACTTCAACCTTGCCGGTTCCATCTACCATTCTATTCTCCACTCCAAACACTCCAGCTCTCTCCACGGTCGGCCATTCCACTACACTAACTCCAAACAACCACAAACACTCCAGTACACCAACACCAAGACACCACAACCCTTCACCTCGTAAACATCGACCGGAAGTGAGAG
>NC_040043.1:22172856-22397857 GCF_003713205.1 Coffea eugenioides
CGAGCGATTTAATAAAATAAACCCTAGAAAATTAGAAAATTTCCGGGTTCTCAAACTCATTTTTTTTTTTCGGGGCGTCACACAAATTCCAGTGTAACCCAGTCAAATTCCCAATTCACAGAACCAAATTTCAACTAATAGACCAGCTAACCGCACTACCTTTAAATGGCCATATCTCAAGCTACCAAAATCCGTTTAAGATGTTCTTAGAGGTGTTGAAAATCTAAGACAAAGTACTAAAACTTTCATGTTTCGACTAAATGCTAGTTTAGTACGTATCCAGGTGAACAAACGCAACCAACTTAGTGTACTGTCCAAACTGTCCGCTGATTTTACTCCTAGGGCAGTCAGGATATTTTCATCTTTTCATAGGCTATGTTGCTCCGATTGATCTAAAATTTTGTAGGTAACCATAAAATATCATTCTCTACAACTTTCATGTTTTGTGCTAAGCCTAATTCAGCTTCTAACATGATGAAATAGAATCAGGCAGAACTGAAGCTACAATTTCCAGAAATCTGGAATTTTGCTATATTCAAACTATAATTCACATTTTTATCTTGAAACTACCACTACCATCTCCTTTACAAGATTATATACCAGATATACACATCATACAACACCTAACCCACAAGAACCCTAACTCAAAAGTCATCCATCTAATCATCAAAATCACTTGGAACAAGCATCACAAGCACAATACTAACATTAATACCCAACTTAATCATGATTAATGGAGAAAGAAAGGTTGATCAGCCATTATACCTCAAGACAAGAGCTTGCAAGAATGATCCTCCACCTTTCCTTGAAATTTTTTGTTCCTTAAGCTTCCCAAGCTTCCAAGCTAGTGATTGATCGGCTTAGTTTTTCTTGTTTGCACTAAAAAGGTTAGATTCAAGGTTGAAGATGGAAAACTCTCTTCACTCTTCTCCCTCTCCTTACTCTCAGCTGACCAGAAAAAAAATGAGGAAGAATGAGCTCAAATGGAAGATAAGAAGGCAAGACAAAAGGTTGGTCAAGGAACCATAGGTGGTTGACACTTGTCATCACCAAAACCAACTAAAATTTTGTTTTCTTTTCCTTGCATTTTGGCCACATATTTCGGTTATATGGCTGAGGATGAGGGGGGGATATTTTGCAAAAATATCAAGGGTATGTGGTGGTAGGGAAGTGATGGTCAAGTGGTGGGTTCAATCGGTAGTGATCGATACCCGTCGGTTTGAGCCGATTTCTTAAATCACGTATACTAGGATTTTTAACTTATAATCACTAACTTATTATTATCACTTCAAATCATATGATATTTCCTCATCCAAAAGTCACTCTTACCTACCAAATTTGATCTTCACTCCATACCAAATAATCATACTACGAAAAAAAAACGTGAAAACCCTAATTCGCTCTAACTAGAAAACGAAAAGTGAAACCCTACTTTCTAGGTTCATTTGCACTTATTGTGGGGTGATTGAGTAGTAGGGCTATTATAAAGTAATAATGTCCAAATAAAAGGAAATTTAAGAAAAATGTGCGGGATTTTACAATTCCATTGATTACAATTAGGGTTCCGATTAAAAATGAGAAATTTAAGAAAATCGGTTAGTCACAAGTAAACTAGATTTTTTTTTCTTCTTTTGATTAGAATTTAGGGTTTAAAGAAGTCGGGGTCTCACAAATTCCTTATTAAATAAGGAAGAATGCACACAATCTTTAAAATTCAAGTCAATGTCCTTATAAGAGATTCACTTTATCGAAAATCAAAATTCAAAAGTGAGGATTTTAAAGTTACTAAACAAACTCATATTCCCCACGAAATCGGATTCAAAACAATATACCAATATCAAGATAAGAAGTCAAGTTCCCAAAATTTCATTTTCTTAGAAATTGGCAAATTTCAGCTTTACGCGTCAAACTTAGAAAAAATCAGATCTTACACTCAGTAGGTCTAAAATTAGAAAACTTAGTACTGTTGGAAACTAGATCCAAAGTAGTAAAAGTTTCTTGAAGACACTTTTCCAAGATTCTAAACGGAAGATATTCAAATTTCAGCTCAAAGTGGCTGATTTGAGCATACAAGACAGTTTCAGTCATGTTTTTCGGCAAACTTTGGAAATTCGGCAAAATTCACCGAAAGTGAACTAGCCTTTGAAATTTGTAACACATTACGAGTTCCTAACAAAGTTTCAAACAGGACAAACAGACTAAATTCGGAGTTTTGAGCATTGATAAATAATAGTCTAAAGTCGGCTGGAATTTGAGCACAAGTCAAGAATTTTTCAGATTTGAAAAGCAAACTTTGGAACATCGTTTGGGTATCGAATGGTCTTAGAATAACACCAAATTTGGTACAATTCAACTTCCAAATGAGCACTACTCCTCTATCAAATTTCACATAAAAACTCGGACGGGAAGGTAGTTAAAAAACTACCAAAGTTTAGGAAATTCTTAAAGCAAATCTGTCTTATTGCTTTCTTTTTATTTTTCAAACATTTTTCCCAATGAAATCAACTCCAATTCTATCCATTTTTGAAACCAAGGTTCTAGGAACACTTAATAAGCATTTGACAAGCAATGGACATCAAGATTTTCGAAACAAAACGTCCCAAATCAAACCTAACCAGTCGGCTAGCAAGACGAAAGGGTTTTCCAGATTTCCAACTTTGGCACAGTTTATAAATTGAACCATATCTCACTCAATACAACTTGAAATTGATAATGGTTGGTGGCGTTGGAAACTAGAATCCAAAATCTACATTTCATCAGAACAAGTCATTTTCAAAATCAATTCATAAGTGAGAGAAAATAGAGCCACAAAATGCAGCTCCTACCTTCTCTCGGATAGACCATTACAACAGGACATCAAACTTTTCCGAATCACTACGGCTCACTCATTTCTAACTATAAAGTGAATTTTATACCGTTGGAAAGTTACCAATGTCTAGTTTTAAATGCCGCAAACGGTACTCGATTTTGACTTTTGTACAAAGAGTTATGTTCGATCAAAGTGGTACTGTTCAGACTGCCAGAACACATTTTCCAGTTTTCTTCAAATTTTGAAATTTCATGTTTTGCTTAACCAATTCAAATGATTTTTGGTAAAAACTTTCTACACACCATATAGAACATATATCAACCAATTTCACAGCAAAACAACCCACAAAAATTTGAAAGGCAGGTACGAAAAGCACTGGACAGATTCGGCCAATTCTAGTTCCTCTAATTTCTCAACTTTCTCTCCATAATCTTTTCATCTACACACATAACATTCATATTCAAACAATTACACCTCAAGCCCGCTACCTAGAGGTCATCACAAGACTACTAGCCTAACATTTAAAGCAAGAAATTAAACTTCCTCAAGTCCTGTACTTAGATCAAGCTTTAGGTTGCAAACCCTTGCAAATAAAGCTCCAATCTTTGAAGAAAAATGGAAGGATTAGAGGAGATAATGGATACCTCTTGAACTCTTGAAAAACTAGAAATTTATCACCACAAAAGCTCCAAGAAAACTGCAAGATGAAGCCTTTCACCAAGCTAGAGTTGTTCTCCAAGTGATATGTGAGGACTTGTAAAATCCCTTATATTTTTCTTAAAATTCTTTTTAATTTGGAATTTATTACTTTACAGTAGCTTTACTATACATTCACTTCCCCAATAGCTACAACTAATCATAGAACCAAGGGTTTCTTCTTTTCTTTCATCGTTAAGATAAACTAAGATTTTTACGTCTTTTCGTAGTATGAGTAATCGGTACGGAGTGTGTACTCAATTTAGTGATTAAGAGTGAGTTTTAGATGATAAAGAATTGTGTGATTAGAAGTAATAATAATAAGTTAGTGAATTATAAGTGAAAACCCTATTACGTACGAGTTAGGGAAAAACGGTATGAACCGACGTGTACCATTCACTACCGATTCAACACACCACTTGACCACCACTTTATTAACTTAATCTCATTGTCATTAGTGTAAAAATATCGGCCCTAATTTTCCTAGTGAGAGAGCCAAAATTCTTGACTACAAAAAGAAAGGAAAAGAAAAAAATTCAAGATGAAGTCTTGTGGTGACAAGTGGAAGGTATCCAACCATCTTTGACCCAAACTAAGGCCAAGCTTCTTAACCTTTCTTGGACTTCATTCTTTCTTCATTTTGCATCCATGGTGGCCGAACCTTGAGGGAAAAAAAAGAGAAGAAAACTTCATCTTCATCTTGGGGCTTAGCTTATTTTGAGTGAAAATCAAGAATCTAAACCGATTAATCTCTTAGTTGGACACTTGGGAAGCTTGGTGTACTACAAGTTTGGAAGGAAAGGTGAAGGATTTCTCTTGCAAGCATCTTAAAGAGGTATTATGGCTGTCTTCCTTTATCTCTTCCTTACTTTTGCTTAAGTTTGTATAGCAACTCATACTTGTGGCAAATGATAGTTCTTTTGGTAGTTTTGATGGATATGGTGGATTTTGAGTTAGGGTTTGAGTTGTTCAGTTGTATTCCTTGTTGTTTAGAGAGTATATGATGTCTATAATCTTGGATAGGGAGTTGGGATAGTGATGTAAGACATGAATGAGCATTTTCTACTTTGGTTTCATCAAATTCCAATTTTAAGGATTGAAACTGCCCTGTTCTGAGCAGCATCATTCATCTATGTTAGAGGCCGAATTAGGCTTAGGTTAAAACATGAAAGTTGTAGGAAATCATGTTATATAGCTTCCTATAAAATTTCACCTCGATCGGAGCACTGTAGCATGTGTAATGACAAAAATACCCCTAACTGCCAAAAGCCTCATTTCGTGGACAGTTTTGAGATTTCATAGGTTTGGCTTCGTTTTTTACCTTGATCCGTATCAAATCAGCCTTTGGCCAAAACACAAAACTTTTATCCCTATGTTTCATCTTTCCAACGTATCTCAAAACGCCTCAAACGGAATTGTGTATCCTGAGTTATTGCCATTTGAATTCAGTACTGACAACCATACTGACAAGGACATTCTTGTTCTGTAATCTGTAAATTCGACCTAGATCACTTGTGAACTGGGTTGAGTTGTCTTCATGGAAGTTGTAACCCTTTGTCTTAGCTTCGAAACGGTATAAAGAGTACCCCAATCTAATAAACGTAGCTCCAATTGTGGCCAAAATTCTATAAGATGTTAAATCTGTTGTTTAGCCGTTTGTCCTCAAAACTGATTTTTGGTTGTTTTACTAGACGTGTGTTGTAACTGAATGATATTGAGCCTATTGAAAGGCTATTGTGGAGCCTAATTGAAGGGATATGTTGGTAACATTGCTTGTGTATGTTTTGAGACTGAATTGAGAAAAATATTGAAGCCATAAATAGCTGGAAAAATAGCTAAATATAAAGGGCATGCCGCCCAAATTTTCACTCGAGCACTAGGTGTGTGTACTTGTGATTCGAGCGAAGAATTGAGGTTGAATTGAATTTTTTGAATTGAATTTGAATTATCTAGGTTATTCGATTCCTCTTTTGCAGAGGTATATAAGTTAAAATTTGGCCGAAACTCGTACCCTTGGAAAAATAAAAGTAGTGACCACGCAGAATATGTTTTTCTCGTCTTTTAGACTCAAATGCAAATTTCAAAGTTTTAGTTGCTTCTTTAGCAACACTAAAAGAGCGAGTATGAATTTTCTAGAGTTTGATACATAACATGAATCCTATCTGAATAAGTTTCATTTACTTGATCTTCTTGAAACGAAACTCCTATGTTTCGAACCTTAGTTGATTTCAAGCTTTTAAATGATATTGTATCGCAGATTTGAACTCCAACCAAGGAGTTACACCTGAATGTGATTTTTGACAAGCACTACATCTTTGGTGAATGCTTCCAAATACATGATTGAACTTGATATTTGATTTACCAACGTGATCGGATAACATTTGCTTGCTTTGGTCGAGCAAGTGTGTACTTTATCGCACTTGATCTAACTCAACTAAATACTTGATATCTCATTCATGCTTATACAAGTGACTTGATTTGCATTGACCTGTACTTGTATTTGTACTTGTGCTTGACTTGTAAGTGCTGAGCGGCAATATGTACAGCACTCGATGCGAGTGGGAGGTACCTCTCATTCCCGTCTCCGTATTTGGGAACCCCAAACCCCACTGGCTAGTTAATCGAGTTGAGTCGGCCAGGGTTTGGTCGATTAGATAACGAACCATGGGTATCTAGTATTGTCGAGTGGAGTGTTATCTTCTCGACTAATCGGTATACTCGAGTATTACCACCAGTGTTTAGTTGGTGTTCGGACCCGGTAAGGGGTTGAATGGTGGACGGATTGGTGTGAAGCGAAGCACTACTGGATTGGTTACTTTACTTGAAAGTTGACAGAGTGTCAACTAATATTGGATCAACCTCTGGTGAAGCAATGCGAATTTGGCTTCTGAGAGCCATCTGTATCCTTATACGTTGATTGTTATTCGTAGTGTTATTGTTTCTTTTAGAAAAAGAATTTTACACTCGCTCATTATGAGATTTGCTACTTGAAGTGTTATTGCTCACTTTTATGAACTTGTTATGCTCGCTACTTTGTTACTTTGATACGTGCACTTTTAAATAATAGTCAACTTGCTATTTGGAACCTCACTAGGCTTTTAACTCATTCCACGCCATTTGTTTTCCTGACAGGGGATACGAGCGAGGCGTGAGACGTGTACAGACTAGCGTAATCTAGTTGTTTTGAATTTTGAGATTGTACTCAAGTTAGCACCCGACCAGGGTTGTTTGTACTTGGATTGTAAACTCGTTAATGTATTTGGGCATGTTTGAGCCTTACAGTTGGATCTAAACATCAATGTATATATCAAGTTTGAATTTGTTGTGTTATTTAGTTTCTATGGATGTAAGTTATTATCTCTGTTTATCTCAATCCGTAACTTTTGATGATTACAAAACAAATGGATGTTACTAATTTTCTCTGATTAGATCTTTTCAGAATTGGAGCAGAATAGGTTCCAAGGCTAACATATGCTGAAATAGCTGTCGGACGCACATAAAGACTGCATCGGCCGTCCGACAACCATTGAGTAACTTCGGACGCATGAAGAACCCACTCTCGGACGTCCGAATATGATAAGCCAAATCCTCTAAGCTCATTGACCCCGATCGGATGTACAACACTTGAGTACCGGACGTCCGACAGACGTTGCGACACTTCGGACGTAAAACATTGAAGGCACCGGACGTCCGAACGAATTGAAGAAGAATTTTCAGTTTTGCATCATACCTTCGAACGCATATTCTGGAGGTACCGGACGTCTTAAACATTTCAAGAAAACTTCTTGAACTCTCTACCTGCGTTCGGACGCAGAAAACTAGCCTACCGGATGTCCGACACCACCAACGGCTAGTTGACTCTTCAGCTGCTTTCTATCCGTTGGTAGCATTAATTGAAAAATTTTTTTGTCTCTTATAAATAGAACAAAGTCAACCACTTAAAAAGAAATTTGCACATTGAGACTACATCAGATCTTGAGTGATTCAAGTGTGAGAATACTCTTTAAAGAAAATTTATACTCTTAGTTGTGTAACTTTCGATAAACTTTTCAAGTGTGTTTCTATTTCTTCAATAGTGTAGTTTTGTGAGGGTTATCCGAGTGATAGTAAAACTTCCTTGCTTGACCAAGTGCGGCTTGGGGCTAGAAGGAAGTGATCCTTCCTTTGTACACAAGAGATTGGTTGTAAGTTGATCAACTTGAAAAAACTTGCTATATAAAGTGGTATTCAAACTCAAATGGAGTTTGAAACTTGATTTGCTATTCTATCCTTTTACTTACTGTCTTGCAATATAAATTGTCTATCTCTTCTACTTCCAAGCACTTGTACTTTCTCATCAATTGCTCCTTTGTGTGGTCCTTTAGAAAAAGAAGGCAAATTCTCATAAAATGATTTAGATCTTGGCAAATTTTTTAAACCTCCTAATTCACCCCCCCTCTTATGTTGTTTTCGATCTTTACAATTGGTATCAGAGTTTGGTCTCCTAGAGATTAAGCTCAATCGGCTTTGGAGTAAAAAAGACAACCAATAATGCCATATTTTTTGAAGGACAATCCATCACTAGACCCCCAATGTTCAATGGATCAAATTATGTGAGTTGGAGGGAGAGAATGATTATTTTCTTACAATCTATTGATATTGAGTTGTGGTTTATTGTCAATGAAGGTTCATATGATACCTCTATTATTGATGAAGTTACTTATAGGCCGAAACCAAAAATAAGGAGTGAGTTGACTAGTAATGATAGAACTCATCTTACCTTAAATGCCAAAGTTATGAATGTATTATACAGTACTTTAGATTCAAATGAGTCTATTAGAGTCAAAGACTGTAGATTTGGAAAAGAGATTTGGGATAAACTCAGAGAAATCCATGAAAGAAGTGAGAATATGAGAGAACAAAAGAAATCCATTCTGGTCACTAAGTATGAATCCGTTAAGATAAAACCTCATGAAAATATTGACAAGATGTATTGCAGATTCAATGATCTTATTAAGGATTTAGAAGTACTTAAAAAGGATTACTCTCTAGGTGAGAAAAATAGAAAAATTCTGAATGCATTATCCAAGGATTGGGAGAGTAAAGTGACTGCATTGAGAAAGCTAAAGATCTAAATACCTTACCCATTGAATCTCTTATTAATTCTCTAACCTTTTATGAGCTGAAACTCAAGTCCAAGGTGCAGGAGGAAGAAATACAAAGGTGAGAAAGAGTATTGCTCTAAAAATCTCACAAGATGAAGATGATTTAACCTCCTTAAATGAAGATGACATGGAAGGTGATGACAGTGATATTGCACTCATCACGAAAAGCTTCAAAAGAATACTCAACAAGAGTAGATTCAGAAAAGGTGGACCCAACAATTCATTCCCAAATCAGTTCAACATCTTGAGAAATAAAGGGAAGCTAGAGTTCAACGAAAAGCAAACTGATAAGTGCTTTGAATATGGTCAACTTGGACACTACGCAAATGAATGTCCAATAAAGAAAAGGAAGAAAAGCAAGGTTGAACGAAAACCAAGATTTAACAATTTTCAGATTACCTGGAATGACTGCAATTCAGAAGGTGAAGTCGAAAAAGAAGAGGAGTCTACCCAAATAATTTTCATGGCTATTGGTGATGAAGAGCTAACTACTTGTAACTCTCAAACTGATAGTGATAACGAATCTGATGATGATGTTAACTCTTTTATGGAAAGAATCCATAACAGTTTGAAAGAATTCTATGTTAGAAACAAGGAACTAAAACAGAAGATTAATTTTCTGATTCAAGACAATGCAAGCCTTTTTCGACAAAACAAATGTCTGAAAAATACAAATGAGAACCTGAAAAGGATTGAAAATGATTTGCATGTTGAACTTGATAGAAAGACAAACTTCTATGACATGCTAAAAAATGAACAAAGTAGCTTGAAAAGAAGAATGGATGATCTTAGTCAGATGTTTCAACATAAGAAACAAAACTGTTTTCAAAGAAATGATACAAAATCTCACTTTGGTACTCATCAGAAAAGGTTGAATCATAGTGCAAATGAGTTTACTATCTATAGAAAAAGGCAAATCAGATTTATTAAACCTGTTCATTTGAATAATTCATTAACTATGTGTAGTTTCTGTTGTCAATTTGGCCACATAATAAGCAATTGTTATGTTAGGAAAAATATGAGAAATGACATGAGATATATGTGGATGGTTAGACATAATGCTAACTCTCAAGGACCCAAAAAGTAAAGGGTACCAAATATTATCTTGTGGATCTTTGTGTAGGTGAACCTGGTGAACATTGTTAAGAAATCAAAGTGGTTCATAAATAGTGGATGCTCAAGACATATGACTGGTGATCCATCACAGTTCATCAAATTCAAACCAAAAGCAAGCGGAAAGGTAAATTTGGAGATAATAACAAAGCCAAAACTGTTGGAATTGGTGATGTTGGTAAGAATGGTCAAACATTTGTTCACAATATTCTTTTAGTTGACAATTTGAGATATAACTTGTTAAGTGTTAGTCAATTATGTGATAGAAATCTGCTTGTGTTATTTAAAAAGCATGAATGCCTTGTTCTTGACTCAAAGTTCAACACTGTTTTCAAAGAAAAAAGAGTTAATGACATTTATGTAGTTATCCTTGAAAAAGTTGATTCCTCTAGCCTTAGTTGTCTCAAAGTAGCAAATGAGGACCCCTGGCTGTGGCATAGAAGGCTCTGTCATTTCAATATGGATTTGCTAAAAGAAATTTCCAAAAAGGAACTTGTTAGAGGGCTGCCTAAGATCAAATTTGAAAAGGACAAAATTTGTGATGCTTGCCAATTTGGAAGACAAGTCAAAGTGTCTTTTAAACCCAAGAAATGTGCTAGAACTTTTACATCTTGATTTATTTGGTCATACACAAACTACCAGCTTAGGTGGCAAAAGATTTTACTTTGTTGTTGTTGATGATTAATCTAGATACACTTTGGTGATGTTTCTTACACACAAAGATGATGCTTTCAAAAACTTTGTTTCACTATTTGCAAAAGTTCAGAATTTGATTGAATTGAAAATCATCAAAATCAGAAGTGGCAATGGTTCAGAATTTCATTTTTATGGCTTTCCAGAATTTTGTAACAACAATGGTATTACACATGAATTTTCAAATGCAAGAGTTCCCCAATAAAATGGGGTTGTTGAAAGAAAGAATAGAACTCTTCAAGAGACTGCTAGAACCATGCTAAGTGAGTGTAATTTACCAAAATACTTTTGGGTTGAAACTATAAATACAGGTTGCTATACCATGAATAGAGTTCTTTTAAAACCAATCTTGAACAAAACCTCCTATGAGTTGATGTTTGATAAAAAGCCTGTAGTTGGATACTTTAAACTCTTTGGTTGCAAATGCTTCATTTTAAACATCAAGGAACATCTCGAAAAGTTTGATAAAAAAATCTGATGAGGGAATTTTCTTGGGATATTGTGAAAATAAGAGAGGTTTTAGAGTCTACAATCGAAGGACTTTGGTTATAGAGGAAGCTATACATATCACTTTTGATGAATCTAATGGTGACATTTCCATAAGTAATGGTGAAGATGATGATGCAGGTATTCAAGAAGAACTAAAGAAACTCACAATCACTGACCAAGGCATTGCTTCACCAGAAAATGATTCAAAGGAAGATGAAACTCAAGACAGTCCAGTAAGGGAAGACAGTGACAGAGATACTAGTACACCTAACGATCTTCCAAGAGCTTGAAAATTTGCTCAGAACCACCCTAAGGAGCTCATCATTGGTGATCCATCCGAGAAGGTCAGAACTCGTTACTCCTCTAAACAACTAATGGATAATTTTGCATTAGTTTCACACTTTGAACCCAAAAATGTTGTTGATGCTTTGAAAGATGAGAACTGGATTTTAGCTATGAAAGAGGAGTTAAATCAATTTAAAAGGAACAATGTGTGGACATTACTTGCTAGACCAAAAGATCATTCTATCATTGGCACAAAGTGGATTTTTAGAAACAAAATGAATGATAAAGGTGAGGTAGTAAGAAATAAAACCAGACTTGTAGCCAAGAGATATACTCAAGAAGAAGGAATTAATTTTGATGAATCATTTGCACCTGTAACTAGGCTGGAATCAATTAGAATATATTTGGCCTTTGCATGTTTCAAGAACTTTAAATTATTTCAAATGGATGTTAAAAGTGCTTTCTTAAATGGATTTATTGATCAAGAAGTATATGTTGATCAACCTCCTGGTTTTGAAAATGAAATTTATTCAAATCATGTATTTAAACTCTCAAAAGCTTTGTATGGACTAAAACAAGCTCCAAGAGCATGATATGAACGTTTGAATGATTTTTTGATTAAAAATAATTTTAAAAGAGATATTGTGGATACTACTCTTTTCACTAAGTAAATTTCACGTGATCTTTTAATTGTGCAAATATATGTGGATGATATTATATTTAGTGCTACTAATGAAAGCTTGTGAAAGGATTTTTTCAATATCATGCAAAAAGAGTTTGAAATGAACATGATGGGAGAATTAAATTTCTATTCTTGGACTCCAAGAGGTTCAAACCCAAGATGGAACGTTCATCAACCAAACAAAATACACCAAGGAGCTGCTTAAAAGATTTGAAATGGAGGATTCAAAGTAGGTTAGAACACCTATGTGCACATCTACCAAATTTGACAAGGATGAAGAAGGTACAAAAGTTGATGAAAAGAATTATAGAGGTATGATTGGTAGTTTGCTTTACTTAACTGCTAGTAGACTAGATATCATGTTTGTTGTGTGCTTATGTGCTCGTTTTCAGTCTTGTCCAAAGGAATTTCATTTAAATGCAGTAAAAACAATTATTAGATATCTAAAAGGAACCTTGAATTTTGGTCTGTGGTATCCTAAGTGTCATGAACTTCCTTTGTGTGGATTCTCTGATGCTGATTTCGGCGGTTGTAGGGTTGATAGAAAAAGTACAACAGGTATTTGTAACTTTCTTGAAAATTGCTTAGTATCCTGGTTTACTAAGAAACAAAATACTATTTCATTATCTACAACTGAAGCTGAATATGTTGCCGCTGGAGCTTGTTATGCTCAATTATTGTGGATGAAAAACATATTGAATGATTTTGGATTAATGTATGATTGTGTGTCTATGTATTGTGATAACACTAATGCAATAAATTTGACAAAAAATCCCATCCAACATTTTAGGACAAAGCACATAGACATAAGGTATCATTTCATTCGCGATCTTGTCCATAAGGGTGAAATTTGTGTTCAATATGTCTGTTCAAAAGATCAAATTACTGATATTCTCACAAAAGCCTTACCACTAGATCAATTTGTATTTTTTGAGAACAAAATTGGGCGTTTTAGAAAAAATACTCTAAAAATTCTCTGGTCACTCTTTATCGGACGTCCGATATGTTAGAACGGAGGTCCGACAGTGTTTTTGATCATTTACCCAGAAAATTTTGGTTCGGACAGAGGTGTCCGACGCTCTATTTCGTTCGGCCATCCGACACTCAAAAATTGAGTCTTATAAGAAAGCCCTCTACGTTATTCAGTTCATTCTTACCCTTTTGTCTCGGACGCAACTCTTCATATTCCCTCAATTTCAAAATTCAAATTCATCTCTTCTTGAAACAAGTACCAAGAAATCACTCTGATCGACACCTTCACATACCTATTGCGAGTTTATTGCGTATCATAACTTCCCCCAACCGTCAACTGCACTATAAATCCCAATTCTTACCCGAAACCCTAATCACAAAAATTTCTCCCTCTGTGGATAGTTCGTGCATCCACTGTAGTTCATACTGCACTCCTCATCGTTTGATACTTATTTGTATCACATTACACAACAAAATCACACTGCATTGCAATCATGGTGAGGATTAGAGGAGGATCCGTGAGTGCTGGACGCACCTTCAAGTTTCGTGATGAGGAGGATGAAGATGTTCAAGTTATCGAACCTTCCATCAAATCACCCAAAAAGAAAACTGGAAATCGTGGTGGAAAAACGAAGCAATCTGCAAGGAAAAAGCAGAATACGCAAATCAGAGAGCCATCTGTTGAACCATCCGATAAGCAGATGGAGGAGCATCAATTTGAAGGGTATCCAGTAAGTGGTAATGAAGAGGAACTGGAGCAGCCTACCAATATAGATGTAACCATCATGAAATCACCCAGGAAAGGAAAAAGAACTGCCAAAAGGAAGAGCATTGCTCAACCCAAGGGAAGGCAAATTGCTGATCCCTCTGGGAAATAGCAGGATGCAGAGAAAAATGTTGGGGAACAGCAGATTGATGAACTATCTACCAGGAAGTCACCAAGGACAAGGTCTGGTGTCCAGGGTACTGTACCAACTACCCAGCTGTGACAGCCCCACCTCCCCCTAAGGCAAACCAGAGGGTTCGGCGGGCCGCCTGCCCAGCTCTCGCCGGGACTCAGTCGATCACTAAAATCCTCAAACAAGTACAAGAATAAACCTCAAATATACATCACATGGTCCACAAATATACATCCAAGTCTCCAATAATTACATGTCACAAAAGCAGCGGAAACAATTCCCAACTATACATAAAATGATTCCAAATCCAAACTGTACAACATAAAGGCCATCCAATCACGCGCACAAGTACTACAAGCCTTCCTTCGCTTTGAGCCCTGTGGAGGGGAATAAAATATTTTTGGGGTGAGCTAGAAGCTCAGCGAGTAACCAGCAAAATCATTAAGCAAATATATTTCACAATGTTGCATTTCGATGATTTCGATGATGTCATGATTCAGAGATCAAATGTCCGTTTAGTGCTCTCGTGAGCCGGTGAAATCATTGCACTAGAACACCCAACGCTCAAATATTTCATTTAACATTAACTCACGAACTCACGAAAGTGGGAGCAACATCGGTGCTCCAGATAACCATGAACATGAACCATAAACAAGGTGGAGACGTTGGTGTCCAGCACAAGACTTTCCCAGAACTCATTGAAGCCAAATCATGTCATGAATTCACATGCAAGCACGCATGATATGCAATCGAATAATTAATGCAAGAAACATTTCACAAGTACTTTGGAAATAGTTTAGGGTCACTCACCTCCACGGCTCTGAAACCATCCATCATATAGCATTGCCTTGCTCAAATCCAAGTCTTAGATCACAAACCCAATGCAACAAGTCCCTTCAAAGTTCGGACAGCATTTTCCCATAAATTCATCCTTTCCATCCTACAATCAAACCCAACCACATAGCAATTAACCACAATTGCTCAAAACCAGAAAACAGTTTTGACTTCCTTTTGCGGTAATGGCACCAAAGGCGCTACGATTGTCGGATGAAGGTACAAAACCCACCGTTTCGAAGCTAAGAACCAGGGCTACAACAATGTAGAAGGCCACTCAGTCCAAATCCCAGCACAACTAAGTCAAATATACGAAATACTATACCAGAATTCCCAAAACAGGTTTGCAAAACGCAGAAAACTGTAATCGGTATATCTCAGTCCATACAAGTCCAAATGCCGAAATTCCAAAGGTATATGATAGCTAAGACATCCAGCTGTATTTCATCAGAAGACACCAACTTCAAAATCCAAACCAATTCCAGTCAAAACAGGAAATTTCTATCGCAGTTCGGACATTCTGTGCACCAAAAACAGCAACAGTAAAAACGGCATAACTCACTCTACACTCGTCCAATTGCCCTGAAATTTTGCAGGCACACTAAACTCATCAATACCTACAACTTTCATGTTTTGAGCAAAGTCCAAATCGGCCTCTAGCTATGACCTAAATTTTCGGACAGAATAGGGGTTCATGAACCCTAACTTTGCACATTTCATTCCAATTCCAAAATTGGTTGCATTTAACAACAATTCACACCCACTAGAGTCATTTCCAACCATTAAAATTCATCATACAAGCCCCCAACATCAAGATCCTATTAAACCAGAAAAATTCCCAATAAAATAAAAACTTCACCAAAACAAGCCAAATCAAGAAACAAATCATATATTCCTTCACTCATGCCACCATTAAGCATAATATAACCATCATTAGGTATAGGGGAGAGGTTGTAGCATCACTTACCAAGAAACAAGGGAAAGAGAGATTGTGGACACCTTTGCTCTTCAAAACAACTTCACTACAACCCTTACTAGCACTAGAAGGTAGGATTTTATGGAGTGGAATCTTGTTTATTTGGTTGATTTAGATGATTTGCTAGTAGAAAGCTTGAAGATTGAAGAGTTCTTCTTCTTGCAAGAGAGTGAGAGAGAGCCGGCCAAGGAGAAAGAAAAATGAGGAAATTTTGTGAATTTTTGATATTTAATCCTTTGGTCAAAAAAGTCAAGAAATTGAATAGTAATTCTTAAAGTCCAACCAATGAGATTGTGACACTTGTCACACTCATTAAATGCATTCCTATCTTTCTTTTCTCTCTCTCATCAATCAAATCTCACTCTCTACTTATCTCTTAACACCCGATAAATTTTTCACAGTATCCGAAACTTAACCTTATTGGCCGAATTTTTCCGAACTTTTCGCACTAGTGGGTCCCACGTCCGATATACGTTCTTAATTTCTCAAAATCTATTCGATACTAGAAAAGTCATCTAAAAACTATATTTACTCGTAAAAATAATCTAGAAAATTTTCCGGATACAGAAAGTGAGAAAACAAGCCATTGAAAACAAGAAAGCCTAGAAAGATTATAAAACCTAACAAATGGAAAAAAATTACGGGTTCTCACACTCTCTCCCCCTTAAAAGAATTTCGTCCTCGAAATTCCTTATCATATATACAGCCAGTTAAGTCAAGTACAAACATAAACGATCCACCGAGAAATGGCCTTTCTAGTTCACCAAATCCTTTCTAACCTAGGCCCTCATATCTTTCGTATCCGGGCGCAAGAATCCCATCTAAGATAATTCACAACTCGAGCCGGCCGGTCCCAAGAGTAAACCATCTTTATTAAGGATTCCTACCCGACATACATACCTAGCTTCCTCGAGTCCCATGATAATGATTCGTACACTTATCACATCCCCGGTTCATAACTTACGCTCAAACGAGCACTTAGACAAATTCATGAAATTAGGACCACAACACCACTTGGCCCAGTCTTACTCCGCGCAGAGACCATGCGAAGCAGGCTCTGATACCAACTGTGACAGCCCCACCTCCCCCTAAGGCGAACCAGAGGGTTCGGCGGGCCGCCTGCCCAGCTCTCGCCGGGACTCAGTCGATCACTAAAATCCTCAAACAAGTACAAGAATATACATCACATGGTCCACAAATATACATCCAAGTCTCCAATAATTACATGTCACAAAAGCAGCGGAAACAATTCCCAACTATACATAAAATGATTCCAAATCCAAACTGTACAACATAAAGGCCATCCAATCACGCGCACAAGTACTACAATCACGCGCACAAGTACTACAAGCCTTCCTTCGCTTTGAGCCCTGTGGAGGGGAATAAAATATTTTTGGGGTGAGCTAGAAGCTCAGCGAGTAACCAGCAAAATCATTAAGCAAATATATTTCACAATGTTGCATTTCGATGATTTCGATGATGTCATGATTCAGAGATCAAATGTCCGTTTAGTGCTCTCGTGAGCCGGTGAAATCATTGCACTAGAACACCCAACGCTCAAATATTTCATTTAACATTAACTCACGAAAGTGGGAGCAACATCGGTGCTCCAGATAACCATGAACATGAACCATAAACAAGGTGGAGACGTTGGTGTCCAGCACAAGACTTTCCCAGAACTCATTGAAGCCAAATCATGTCATGAATTCACATGCAAGCACGCATGATATGCAATCGAATAATTAATGCAAGAAACATTTCACAAGTACTTTGGAAATAGTTTAGGGTCACTCACCTCCACGGCTCTGAAACCATCCATCATATAGCATTGCCTTGCTCAAATCCAAGTCTTAGATCACAAACCCAATGCAACAAGTCCCTTCAAAGTTCGGACAGCATTTTCCCATAAATTCATCCTTTCCATCCTACAATCAAACCCAACCACATAGCAATTAACCACAATTGCTCAAAACCAGAAAACAGTTTTGACTTCCTTTTGCGGTAATGGCACCAAAGGCGCTACGATTGTCGGATGAAGGTACAAAACCCACCGTTTCGAAGCTAAGAACCAGGGCTACAACAATGTAGAAGGCCACTCAGTCCAAATCCCAGCACAACTAAGTCAAATATACGAAATACTATACCAGAATTCCCAAAACAGGTTTGCAAAACGCAGAAAACTGTAATCGGTATATCTCAGTCCATACAAGTCCAAATGCCGAAATTCCAAAGGTATATGATAGCTAAGACATCCAGCTGTATTTCATCAGAAGACACCAACTTCAAAATCCAAACCAATTCCAGTCAAAACAGGAAATTTCTATCGCAGTTCGGACATTCTGTGCACCAAAAACAGCAACAGTAAAAACGGCATAACTCACTCTACACTCGTCCAATTGCCCTGAAATTTTGCAGGCACACTAAACTCATCAATACCTACAACTTTCATGTTTTGAGCAAAGTCCAAATCGGCCTCTAGTTATGACCTAAATTTTCGGACAGAATAGGGGTTCAAGAACCCTAACTTTTCACATTTCATTCCAATTCCAAAATTGGTTGCATTTAACAACAATTCACACCCACTAGAGTCATTTCCAACCATTACAATTCATCATACAAGCCCCCAACATCAAGATCCTATTAAACCAGAAAAATTCCCAATAAAATAAAAACTTCACCAAAACAAGCCAAATCAAGAAACAAATCATATATTCCTTCACTCATGCCACCATTAAGCATAATATAACCATCATTAGGTATAGGGGAGAGGTTGTAGCATCACTTACCAAGAAACAAGGGAAAGAGAGATTGTGGACACCTTTGCTCTTCAAAACAACTTCACTACAACCCTTACTAGCACTAGAAGGTAGGATTTTATGGAGTGGAATCTTGTTTATTTGGTTGATTTAGATGATTTGCTAGTAGAAAGCTTGAAGATTGAAGAGTTCTTCTTCTTGCAAGAGAGTGAGAGAGAGCCGGCCAAGGAGAAAGAAAAATGAGGAAATTTTGTGAATTTTTTATATTTAATCCTTTGGTCAAAAAAGTCAAGAAATTGAATAGTAATTCTTAAAGTCCAACCAATGAGATTGTGACACTTGTCACACTCATTAAATGCATTCCTATCTTTCTTTTCTCTCTCTCATCAATCAAATCTCACTCTCTACTTATCTCTTAACACCCGATAAATTTTTCACAGTATCCGAAACTTAACCTTATTGGCCGAATTTTTCCGAACTTTTCGCACTAGTGGGTCCCACGTCCGATATACGTTCTTAATTTCTCAAAATCTATTCGATACTAGAAAAGTCATCTAAAAACTATATTTACTCGTAAAAATAATCTAGAAAATTTTCCGGATACAGAAAGTGAGAAAACAAGCCATTGAAAACAAGAAAGCCTAGAAAGATTATAAAACCTAACAAATGGAAAAAAATTACGGGTTCTCACACTCTCTCCCCCTTAAAAGAATTTCGTCCTCGAAATTCCTTATCATATATACAGCCAGTTAAGTCAAGTACAAACATAAACGATCCACCGAGAAATGGCCTTTCTAGTTCACCAAATCCTTTCTAACCTAGGCCCTCATATCTTTCGTATCCGGGCGCAAGAATCCCATCTAAGATAATTCACAACTCGAGCCGGCCGGTCCCAAGAGTAAACCATCTTTATTAAGGATTCCTACCCGACATACATACCTAGCTTCCTCGAGTCCCATGATAATGATTCGTACACTTATCACATCCCCGGTTCATAACTTACGCTCAAACGAGCACTTAGACAAATTCATGAAATTAGGACCACAACACCACTTGGCCCAGTCTTACTCCGCGCAGAGACCATGCGAAGCAGGCTCTGATACCAACTGTGACAGCCCCACCTCCCCCTAAGGCGAACCAGAGGGTTCGGCGGGCCGCCTGCCCAGCTCTCGCCGGGACTCAGTCGATCACTAAAATCCTCAAACAAGTACAAGAATAAACCTCAAATATACATCACATGGTCCACAAATATACATCCAAGTCTCCAATAATTACATGTCACAAAAGCAGCGGAAACAATTCCCAACTATACATAAAATGATTCCAAATCCAAACTGTACAACATAAAGGCCATCCAATCACGCGCACAAGTACTACAAGCCTTCCTTCGCTTTGAGCCCTGTGGAGGGGAATAAAATATTTTTGGGGTGAGCTAGAAGCTCAGCGAGTAACCAGCAAAATCATTAAGCAAATATATTTCACAATGTTGCATTTCGATGATTTCGATGATGTCATGATTCAGAGATCAAATGTCCGTTTAGTGCTCTCGTGAGCCGGTGAAATCATTGCACTAGAACACCCAACGCTCAAATATTTCATTTAACATTAACTCACGAACTCACGAAAGTGGGAGCAACATCGGTGCTCCAGATAACCATGAACATGAACCATAAACAAGGTGGAGACGTTGGTGTCCAGCACAAGACTTTCCCAGAACTCATTGAAGCCAAATCATGTCATGAATTCACATGCAAGCACGCATGATATGCAATCGAATAATTAATGCAAGAAACATTTCACAAGTACTTTGGAAATAGTTTAGGGTCACTCACCTCCACGGCTCTGAAACCATCCATCATATAGCATTGCCTTGCTCAAATCCAAGTCTTAGATCACAAACCCAATGCAACAAGTCCCTTCAAAGTTCGGACAGCATTTCCCCATAAATTCATCCTTTCCATCCTACAATCAAACCCAACCACATAGCAATTAACCACAATTGCTCAAAACCAGAAAACAGTTTTGACTTCCTTTTGCGGTAATGGCACCAAAGGCGCTACGATTGTCGGATGAAGGTACAAAACCCACCGTTTCGAAGCTAAGAACCAGGGCTACAACAATGTAGAAGGCCACTCAGTCCAAATCCCAGCACAACTAAGTCAAATATACGAAATACTATACCAGAATTCCCAAAACAGGTTTGCAAAACGCAGAAAACTGTAATCGGTATATCTCAGTCCATACAAGTCCAAATGCCGAAATTCCAAAGGTATATGATAGCTAAGACATCCAGCTGTATTTCATCAGAAGACACCAACTTCAAAATCCAAACCAATTCCAGTCAAAACAGGAAATTTCTATCGCAGTTCGGACATTCTGTGCACCAAAAACAGCAACAGTAAAAACGGCATAACTCACTCTACACTCGTCCAATTGCCCTGAAATTTTGCAGGCACACTAAACTCATCAATACCTACAACTTTCATGTTTTGAGCAAAGTCCAAATCGGCCTCTAGCTATGACCTAAATTTTCGGACAGAATAGGGGTTCAAGAACCCTAACTTTTCACATTTCATTCCAATTCCAAAATTGGTTGCATTTAACAACAATTCACACCCACTAGAGTCATTTCCAACCATTACAATTCATCATACAAGCCCCCAACATCAAGATCCTATTAAACCAGAAAAATTCCCAATAAAATAAAAACTTCACCAAAACAAGCCAAATCAAGAAACAAATCATATATTCCTTCACTCATGCCACCATTAAGCATAATATAACCATCATTAGGTATAGGGGAGAGGTTGTAGCATCACTTACCAAGAAACAAGGGAAAGAGAGATTGTGGACACCTTTGCTCTTCAAAACAACTTCACTACAACCCTTACTAGCACTAGAAGGTAGGATTTTATGGAGTGGAATCTTGTTTATTTGGTTGATTTAGATGATTTGCTAGTAGAAAGCTTGAAGATTGAAGAGTTCTTCTTCTTGCAAGAGAGTGAGAGAGAGCCGGCCAAGGAGAAAGAAAAATGAGGAAATTTTGTGAATTTTTTATATTTAATCCTTTGGTCAAAAAAGTCAAGAAATTGAATAGTAATTCTTAAAGTCCAACCAATGAGATTGTGACACTTGTCACACTCATTAAATGCATTCCTATCTTTCTTTTCTCTCTCTCATCAATCAAATCTCACTCTCTACTTATCTCTTAACACCCGATAAATTTTTCACAGTATCCGAAACTTAACCTTATTGGCCGAATTTTTCCGAACTTTTCGCACTAGTGGGTCCCACGTCCGATATACGTTCTTAATTTCTCAAAATCTATTCGATACTAGAAAAGTCATCTAAAAACTATATTTACTCGTAAAAATAATCTAGAAAATTTTCCGGATACAGAAAGTGAGAAAACAAGCCATTGAAAACAAGAAAGCCTAGAAAGATTATAAAACCTAACAAATGGAAAAAAATTACGGGTTCTCACATCAGCGCAGTGAAAAAAGAAAGCATCCAGAAAATGAACAACCAGAGACCCAAACTACTGTTGAACCAACTCTCCTGCCCAAGTTCATCGATGATGAAGCCAGGGAGAGGTTTGAATGGATCTCGCAGAAAGGCTTCATCACTCAAAGGACCATCATTCCCTACAAATTCCGTAAGCTTGACCTTAAATCTATTCTCAACCTTTTTGAATTCCAAAAATGGACCTATCTTTTGACCATTCCAAACACCTACTATCCTAACATGCTTCATCAATTTTTTACAAATCTTAGAAAGGGTAAATCACATACTGATCTCATTTCACGTGTCAATTCTGTTAACATAGAGTTGAATCCTGAAATTGTCAACTCTATTTTGGAAACCAAAATTGAAGATGATTTTAAAGGAAAAATTGTAAATTTCTTTTCTTATGAAGAATTTCCCTTTGCATACCATTACTTTCATATTGCAAAATTGATGACCTATTTTCAGTCTCACTTTAATACTCCTGCTGAGGCAAGATTGGAAGATCTTAGTCCTCAAAACCTGATCATTTTTACTATAATTTTAAATCTGTTGGTGCCCATTGATGGTCACAGAACTGATGCAAACAAAATGAAACTTTATCTGTTCTACTGTTTTCTTGAAAAAATTCGAATTGATTTTGATTTTGTCATGTGCAAATTTCTGCTCAAAATCAGCACTGACAGCCGTAGGAAACTATCCTATGAAAAATTTTTGACTCCTATTTTTACTCATTTTGAAATTCCCTTTACTGGCAAATCTCCAAACGAGAGTGCATCAACTGTGCTTTCAAAGGCTTACTTTAAAAGGAAAAATATGAAATTTTTTGAGGGTCATTGGTGCTACAAAGAAACTGTCTCTGAGTTTAGGAGAAAAAATCTTCATGAAACTCCTGTAACCCCTAGGACTCCTCGAGACCAGTCTATGTATGTGACACCCTTCACCATTCATCCTAGAAAGGTCAGCCTCTATGCATACTTCATCCAACCTTGAGGTCATATCTCTGCTTGATGACCTCAAACAACATATCCTGCTTTTTGAAGATGGCTTGATGATGACCATGACTTCTGAACAACAAGCCACGTTCGTTGCCAAAAGGAATCTGCTTGTACCTCCCATTCTTTCAGAAAATGAAAATGCACACCGAAAGGAGTTTAGAGCTGAGCCAACCACTCAGACTACCCCAGAATACCGTACCTCCAGTTCTCAACCACAGGACAAGGGAAAAGCTCAGGCAACTGAAGAAAAGACTGAAGAGGATGATGATGATGAGGATGAGGACACTGAGGAAGAAGATCCTGCCCAGTTTCGCTTGACTAGAAGAAAGTCTGGATCCTCTAAGATCACCATATAAGCATTACTAGGCTACTGCACTTCATGATTAGGATAATAGTTCATAGTAGGTTTTTGCATCTTTTGGACTTAAAAATATTTGGTGTGCTCTGTGTTAAGGATTTTACTCTTCTACTGGTTTGTAAAACTATTTAGTTATCCTTTATGTTGAATGTTGCTTATTTCAATTTATCTGCAAATATTAGTTTCTGGTTGATAATGCTTTGGTTTTTGTTCTGGATGGATGATGTTGCTGTTCTGCTGTGTTACTAAATTCAATTTGGTGAGCCAATAAACGACCACATTATTGGAAATATGGATAATTTTTACTGGTTGATTCAATGATGTCAAAAAGGGGGAGATATGGATATGACATGTAATCTATATGTGAGGGGGAGTCATTTTAAGGGGGAGTGAACATTATTCTGAAGGGAAGTTGTGTATACTCCTTGAAGGCATTAAGTTAGGGGGAGCAGTACCTAAAACCTTTTTATTCCATCCATTGTTTTATCATCATCAAAAAGGGGAAGATTGTTTATCTCAATCCGTAACTTTTGATGATTACAAAACAAATGGATGTTACTAATATTCTCTGATTAAATCTTTTCAGAATTGGAGCAAAACAGCTTCAAAGGCTAACATATGCTGAAATAGCTGTCGGACGCACATAAAGACTGCATCAGCCGTCCGACAACCATTGAGTAACTTCGGACGCATGAAGAACCCACTCTCGGACGTCTGAAAATTATAAGCCAAGTCCTCTAAACTCATTGACCCCGATCAAACGTACAACACCTGAGTACCGGACGTCCGACAGATGTTGCGACACTTTGGACGCAAAACATTGAAGGCACCGGACGTCCGAACGAATTGAAGGAGAATTCCCAGTTTTGCATCAAACCTTTGGACGCATATTCTGGAGGTACCGGACGTCCTAAACATTTCAAGAAAACTTCTTGAACTCTCTACCTGCGTTCGGACGCAGAAAACTAGCCTACCGGACGTCCAACACCACCAACGGCTAGTTGATTCTTCAGCTGCCTTCTGTCCGTTGGTAGCATTAATTGAAAAATTTTTTGGTCTCTTATAAATAGAACAAAGTCAACCACTTAAAAAGAACTTTACACATTGAGACTACATCAGATCTTGAGTGATTCAAGTGTGAGAATACTCTTTAAAGAAGATTTGTACTCTTAGTTGTGTAACTTTCGATAAGTTTTTCAAGTGTGTTTCTATTTCTTCAATAGTGTAGTTTTGTGAGGGTTATTCGAGTGATAGTAAAACTTCCTTGCCTGACCAAGTGCGGCTTGGGGCGAGGAGGAAGTGATCATTCCTTTGTACACAAGAAATTGGTTGTAAGTTGATCAACTTGAAGAAACTTGCTATATAAAGTGGTATTCAAACTCAAGTGGAGTTTGAAACTTGGTTTGCTATTCTATCCTTTTACTTACTGTCTTGCAATATAAATTGTCTATCTCTTCTACTCCCAAGCACTTATGCTTTCTCATCAATTGCTCTTTTGTGTGGTCCTTTAGAAAAAGAGGGCAAGTTCTCATAAAGTGACTCATATCTTGGCTAATTTTTCAAACCACCTAATTCACCTCCCCTCTTAGGTTGTCTTCGATCCTTACAATCTCGAAATACGAGTGAGTGAGTCTTGACGAGAGTTGGGCAGGCGACTCGCTAAATCCTAGAGTACACCCTAAGGGGAGGTGGAGTCGCCACATGATATGCGAGTTGCAAGAAAAATTTGAGGTGAAATGGTAGCAAGAATTTGGAGTAAAAATGGTGAGCTTTCTTCCTTCTTCCCTTGAGGGTTTGGCCGACCAAGATGGAGAGGAGAGAGAGTGTGGTTGGTGTTGTGAAGCTTCTCTTGGAAGCTTGAGGGATTTGTGGCAAAAAAATCCTACAAAAGTCAACTAGGAATAGTGCGCGCGCGAGTTTCGTATGGCCGTTTTCTCTCGAATTTGTTTCACTTGTGCACTAAATCTTCAATGTAATTCCTTTAACACTATAATTATTCACCCTTAGTAGTCTAGTATAAGTTTCTCAAATCTCCACTTAGCCGTTTCGGCTCGATTTAACCCGAACTTCCGATTCGCGCGTGATAAAGCGGAATTTAAAAGAAATTCATGTAACGATGATATAATTAACTAATTCTAGGGTAAATAATTATAAAAATAACTATTTTAAGAACAAAACATGAGTTCTCAAATCTCCAAGACTATTGCACTCTCGAATCGAATATTGTCTCGAAAAACGTGTATTCGCTATTTCTCGCTAAACGAGCCGTAGAAAAATTAAATTCGTAAACGGAATGTTTTAAAAATATAAAAGAGACATTTTTGCATACAAATGGGTTTTAAAATGAATGAAATAAATTATTCAGAGTAAACGGGTGAATAAATAATTAATTAAGTCCTTAAAATAATATAAAAGTAAGAAAATAAAAATCCGGGTCCTCACAAAACCCCATTGGTTAGTTGGTCAAATTGAACCAGTAAGGACTTGGTCGAAGTGACCGATGAACCATGGATCCTGTATCTTACTACTCGCTCTGGTATACTCGAGTATTACCCCACTTATTACTTGTTTGGTGTGCGGGCCTTGTAAAGGGGGATGATCGGTGGATGGAGATTGGTGTGAAGTAGTGTTCTACTGGATCTTGATATTGTATTTCAAAGTTGACGGAGTGTCAGCGGTTGCAAGACAAGCGGCCAATGCGAGAGAAACTATATCCTTCCACTTGAAAGTGCTAATTGTCCCTTGCTTGCTTGCTATTGATTTGCCTAATTACTATTTTCTTACTTGCTTTGAGATTGCTACTTTGTTTACATGTTTTTTGGAATCTCACTGAATTTTGCCTCACCCCATTAGTTTGTTTTCCTTATAGGGGGCGCGAGAGTAAGGGCGTGTGATTGAGAGAAGGCAGAGATTTTGTCTAGACCCCTTGACTTTTGTAGTAATACTAGTGTTCTTCTAGAGTTAGTGTCTCAGTTTGAGATTGAATCCTTTGTTAATTTTGGGTCTGTATGGATATTCGCAGTAATCAAATGTATATATGTTAAGTTTAATTGTTGTTGTTTCTCTTTCTCTTGAAGTTATGATTTGTGTTTCTAAGAGTTGTGAGTGAATCCGGGCGAGAGTTAGGCAGACGGTCTGCTAAATCCAAAGGTACGTCCCTAGGGGAAAGTGGGGTTGTCACACAACCACAAAAGCATGAGGTTCAATTTGAAGATGAAAGACGGTTATCCTCAGTAACTACTTGCGACTTACAATCAATAACATGATTTCAATTTGAACCATGCTTGTTCATTCTTCCTTGTTCACACTTTTATCTTGTCACTTATTACTGATTTGCCTATCACATAAGACAAAACTTTCCATCTCTACTAAAGAATTTCTAAGAAGGTTAACATGTGTAGTTCTACTACTCCAAACATCTAAAAATGGGCAAATAATCATGCACTAGCAAATACATAGATTTCACATAGCCAGGCCCCAAAAATATGATTTTATTCTTTTCCACTGATTAGGTCAAACTTGGAAGATGAACAGAATTTTTCTTAATATTTTTGGTATGTAACACAAATTTAGGACAAAGTTAAATCGTAAGAACAATGCATAAGTTACATTAGAACAAATTGGATGAATATTTAATGGCTTACTTGATATTTTTTAAACATATGGGGACCATAATGTAATTTTGGTGGAAGCCTACAGATTATGGTGGTATTTTCGTTGCCTGCTCATTTGAACATTGAAATCTTCATCTTAAGAGGAAAAAAAAAAGGTAATTTTTGTGAAACCCGGGGACTGTTGTAGTCATTTTACCCTACTCGCCCAGTTGAAATCCTCTGTGGTTTCTTATCAGAAAAATAGAAAAAGAAAAAGTCAATCTTTTTGCGTCATGCGCAAACCATTTCTAACCCCTTTAAGCCCTATTATCATAATAAGTTAATAACCCTCATAAAGGGGCACCATCGATAAAGTCTACCAGTTGCCTCTCTGAACCTCCTCGCGGACAATCGTAAGCTTTTCCCCTCTCTCTATGTAGATTTATACGTATATATAACGTATGTAGGCAAGCGACTTGCGTGACGCTAGGTTTCTGATTTTGCCATTTTTTTAAAAATTTTCAATTTCAATTTTGGAATTTCGTTGATAAGAGATTTTTAAGCGTTACTTTATTTGAATTTTGTGCAAGTTTTGATTGTGATAATTGTAATCATTGATTGCAGTATATTGTGAGGTGAGAAATGTATTCATCTCGTGGGAATAATTCATATGGTCAACAGCAGCCGCAGCAGCAGCAGCAACCCTACCCTTCTCAATCCGCCTATACCCAAAATGTGTGTTTTTCTTCTCTTCTATAATTGTTTGGTTGTGTCTTTCCATTTTTATTTAGGGTAAAATGTTTTAAAGTGCCTTGCTTGGTGAGCAGTTTAATAAAGAGTGCGTAATTCTTGTATGTTTTATTAGTGGCCTTCATTGTATATGGTGGAAATAGATTCTGTTTTAGAATCTGTTATATTTATGTACATGAATTAGTAAGTTCTTGCACATGAACTTGTCCATTTTGACAATTCGTGCCCTTCATAATGATTTGCAGCTGTATCAGCTTTATTTATTGATGGCAGTCCACTTGACTCTTTCACTCATGTGAAAGGATAAAATGGCATTACTATTCGTTTTGATTACAAACTTCATTCAAAGGTGTGGTTGTAAATTCCCTGGAGCATAGGGGTATTTGGTCTAGCTCAGGCCAGAATGTCAAAGGGAGTGCCATTAACAAATAAATGAGTGGACTAACATTTCCTCGAAAGCAAGGACTTTATTATAATTTCATTTTCCCTTGATTTCACCTGTCGTGCTTCAAAGATTGCACTTTATGCAGGATTTGATGGGATGTTTGTGTATGAATTTCATTTCTTTGTGATTTAGTTGGGGCCTGGTTACCATGGGCCTCCTGGTGGAAGGCCTGAAGGAATGTTGCAGCCATCTGTGGTTTCACGGCATTCATCTATGTTAGGAGGTCCACAGGAAGGAGATATGGGTGGATATAGAGGACATTCTCATCTCTCTGCTGGGCCACAAAATTATGGTGCAAGGCAGTATAGTTCTGTATATAGTTCGGCAGATCAACAGGTTAAACTTTTGTAGTTTTTACTATTTCTTTTACTTTAGTAGGCTTTCCATGATTTTAAGAAAGCAATAGTTGTTTTTCTTAGAAGGTGTTTGGGTTGACGAAGATTGAACTGTTGCTGTACTTGTTTCCAGTATTTTGTGAGGAAAAAAAGGAAACATGTTTTGTTATGCTTTTTACATAGACTTTGTGAGTGAACTTTGACATTAAAGTGTTATAGCATTATAGTGGAATAAGAAGTTGTAGAAGGTGCGAATAGTGATTTAATTGATATAATGGGTATTCATAATGCATTTGATTTGTGCCCATATTTGGAACTGGAATTATAGACCCTGATATGAAGATGAGTTTATTGTGTTCCCTAATCGACTTGGTCTACAGTTCAAATGGATATTGGTTTATAGATCATAGTTGTTCATCCGCTTCATAGTGTGATGTTTGAATTAAATTACTTACGGCAACTGAATTCTGGCATCAAAGAAGAAGAAACAGTTTTTCAGTAAAAGATGTGGGATGATGGAATACCAAAGTACGTTTAAAGATATAAACAAAAAGTTGAACGCCTAATATGCAAGTCTGAAATGCTCATGAATCCATTCCATTTCACTGACCCACAGGACTTAGTAGCCAGTCACACAGGACTTAGTAGCCAGTCACAGGAATAGTTTAAGGGATAATTTCAGAAACCTCTCTTGAGGTTTACGACAATGACAGCTAGCTCTGACCATGTTTCAAAAATTATACTCACCTCCCCTGAATAGTAGCTTTGTGTTTCATTTGGCTGATGTGACCAGAAAAAACCATATTCATATCTGAAATTGCCTATGAGGATGGAACCGGAATTGTAGACCCTGATATGGAGATGAGTTTATTGTGTTCCCTAATCTATTTGGTTTGTAGTTCAAATGGATATTGGTTTATGGACCATAGTTGTTCATCCGCTTCATAGTTTGACCTTTGAATTAAATTACTTACAGCAACTGAATTCTGGCACCAAAAGGAAGAAACAGTTTGCCAGTAAAAGATGTGGGGCGATGGAATACCAAAGTACATTTAAAGATATAAACAAAAAGTTGAACACCTAATATGCAAGTCTGAAATGCTCATGAATCCATTCCATTTCACTGACCCACAGGACTTAGTAGCCAGTCACAGGAATAGTTTAAGGGATAATTTCAGAAACCTCTCTTGAGGTTTACGACAATGACAGCTAGCTCTGACCATGTTTCAAAAATTATACTCACCTCCCCTGAATAGTAGCTTTGTGTTTCATTTGGCTGATTTGACCAGAAAAAACCATATTCATATCTGAAATTGCCCTTAAGGATTTTTTTTTAGTGTTTTAAACAAAACTATTCAATGAATATATATTTTTTCTCCTCATCTCAAACATTCTGCCTTGTCTAAGCCTTAATCGCATTCTCCATATTCCTTTGGCACGTTTACTATCGTATATTTATGTTTGTAATTATTTATTAAACTTTGGTGGGGGAAAACAGTAGGATGAATGAAAAGAATGAAAGATGGGTGGATTAAGAAGCATGATTGATATTGGAATTTGTGAGATATGGAGGTTAGGAATATGGGGAAGGATTGGAGACAGGCAAAAAAGATGAGTTGAAGTTGTGGGGAAGAAGTAACATTGATGGTAATAGGGCTATTTAATGGCAGGGAGATACTTGTTGGTAAGTTATTTAAGTTTGGATAGACATTTGACATTTCTGCTGCTTTTTTTTTTTTTAAATGGGTTTCCTTTTTAAAGAAAACTGTGGCCACATTTTTTGCACACGATGATTCTAATTCTTTTGGGAAGGTCATTAGTCATTTTGAGCCATGAAGGGAGGTCACTGTAATATTTGAATTTAGACGGATGCTGAGTGAAATTATCATAAATCTTGAGGGAGGTTTCTGAAATTAGCCCATGATTTTCTGAAACTTCAGGTGTTATAAGTGCGCCAAACAGTCTACTTACAGATAAATCTATTGCCTATTTGGGCCCTGGCTATGTGTTCTAATTAAACATAATTTTTAGCAATTTTGATAAATATCCAGGACATCAATAGTGTCTTAACACTGAACAATAGCTAAAAGAGTTTTAAGTTTCACTCCTTGTGTAGCTAGATGCTGAAAGGAGGATAAGGAACTGTCCCCAAATATGGATAGCTAGCTTCAGTTGAATCTTGACTAGGTTACTCCTGCTTTAATAGCTTTTGCACCTTAGTGTTGCTTCTATCTGTTGCTAACTGCTGGCCTCTCAAGGGTGCCTAAATATAATCCAATGTTATAGCAAAGATTCCATAATGATCATGTAAGAAAATCTTTCTGAAGTACAAGTTACTTGTAGTGACAGTGGCCTGTTTGATTCAATTTAGATTTCATCTTAAGGCTTTATGCTTGCATAGGATCAGACTTGTATTATTGATGAAGTTTGGATAGCATTGGAAAGCTGGAAAAATTGAAGCTTTGCTAGGAGATGTATTCGAAGACAATAAATTTGCAAGCTAAAAAACTTCGATTTTTACTGATTATCTTCACTGATGTGTTGGGAAGGCACAATTTTCTTTCATCTTTGGCTTAGGCATTCTTTTATTTTGAATAAGGGAAAGAAATATAAAAGGGTATTGCTTGCTTGTATTTTTGACTACTAAACTATGTAAGGTTTCAAATCAGCCACCGAACTTTCAAAACAGATACAATGTTGGACTCAAGATAATTTTAGTTGTTGGGTAAATGCTTTATGGGTAAGCTGAGGGAGACATATGTTGGTTTTCAAAAATGTTGTAAATAAGAATAAATAGAGTTGGCCTTTTTTTGTTCATTTTCCAGCTAAAGAAACTCTCCTAACAACCCCATCCGGCATCTAAATTTCATCTAACTTACTGCAGCACCTTCTGTTTTCTCTAATAAATTAGCAACTTCACCTGTCCAGACCCCATATCCTGTGTGCATGTATTTGACATTATTCCCAATAACTTTATTGCTGCTTTCTTCTGCATATTCCCCAAACTATCCTGCATCTACCTTGGCAAAAACTGATCCTCCACCTTCAATCTACTAAAGGCCCGATACACCTTACTAATCTGGTTGTTGGTCTCCCTACAGGACTGTCCCTCTTCTCCTTCCCAACAAGGAAACGGGTTGAGTGGGCGATCTATAGTTTTAATTGGCTTTTCTGTCTTAGCTGTGGTAAGCAAGAATGCTGGATTTCAAAGGGGGTGGATTGTGTGGGTTCTTAAAATAAAGTATAGCACTATGAGGAATTGGTGGGAGGGAGGAGAATTGCAAAAAGGAAAATGAAAAAAGATATGAAAAAAGAAATAAAGTATGGCACTATGAGGAATATCTGTATTCTCAACTACTTAATAATGACAACTTTATTGTTACCAGTGTTCTGAGCTCTGTTCATTCTGTGGTTAGATGCCAAAATTTCTGTATTTGGCAACTTGTGCTTTCTTGAAAAACAAAACTACCTGTAGTTCATTATGGTTCTTGATATTTATTTTGCAGGCCCCCAAGATCAGTGCTAAAGGATCCCTTCCATCTCTATTGGAAGGTCGTAGGGGTTTTAACTCATCTATGGCAGACTCACCTAAATTCACTTCTGGTGACTATGTGTCTTCATCTGGCCATGCATTTGGCCATAAAGTTGATCAGTTGTATTCAGATAGAGTTTCTGATTACACACCTGGGGATAGGCACCAATATGGTGATCGGCATAGCATTTATATAGGAAGGGAATTGCCGAGTGAACCTGCTTCTAGATATGCTGAATCAGTTGCCTTTGTTCATAAGCATCAGGTAGCCAGTAATGCTTTTAGTTACCTTATGTTTTTCTTATTACCTTTTTATGTATTGAGATAGTAAATGGATTTTGTTGCATGGTACATTTTGTGGCAATTGTCCTTTATAGGTCGTTTATTTTTTTGAAGTAGCATGTTGCTACCCTACTGATTGAGTACAGTTTTTCTACTGACAGTTGATCTTTTGCACAGTTATCTGATAAACACGGCACAGTGTACTAACATGAATGCATATGTAACTTGAGTTGCACCTCTAGGTGCTTTATAAACATAACATACCTTCTGTTAAAGTGTATTACTGAATTTTCCTCACAGCATATTTTGTGGCAATAAATGTAACTTGCCTTCTGACACGGACTTGAAAGCTTTCCTCTTTTACACCAAAAGAAAGTGTCTCCTAGGGAATGCTATAATTATCTCCTAGGGACTTGAAAGTGTCTCCTAAGCCTTCCTCTTTTACACCAAAAGTGTGATGAATCATCTCGAAATAGTCAGTTGTGTTTAATTAAGGAATGCTTTTCACTTTTGGTTCAAAATTTCAAATTTTCGCACTTCTTGAGCTATCATCTTGAGCATTGGTCCATATGAACTTTGAAATCTTTGTAATCCTTGGATAAATGCTACCCTTCAATGCTAAACACATCAACTCTTTCATGGAGATTGTTTGACATTCATGTGTGGACTGAGGAATTGCATTATGCATAGTATCTCTTTTGTTTATATAGATTAGTACATGCTGTACATTAACTTTGGTTCTGTACAGCCTGAGATATATGAACGCACGGAACAACAATCAATGCTAAGGCAAGAATCAGTGCTGAAAACCCAGTCACTAACATCTACTTCCCTTGGTGGAAATTCTAGGTATGTTATCTTTGGTGTCAAGTATAACTGGTTCGGCAATGATATATAGTTGCTGTTGATGGGAGTAGTGGATATTTGTTGGCGTCTGAAATGCCATTCTGATTTTTCTTTGTTAATGTATATGCAATGAGAAAAGTTATCTTTAATCGCATAATACGTCTGCACAATGCATCCACGTGCTGCTTCCTTAGATGACACAATATCCGACTGCACTGAGTAGAAACAAATTTCTGGCAGACAAGCTGATTTCCTTGCTGCAAGGGGCAACACTCTTCATCGTTCAGCTGAGGATCATTATCCAATTCAAGATCCTATTGCTTATGGTGGGAGAATGGATCCTGATCCTCACAGTTTATCAATGTTAAGTGGTTCATCCTACGGAAAAAATCATTCTTCATCAATCTTAGGAGCAGGACCTCACAGAAATGTGGATGATCTCAAGTTTGTTCAGGGTTCTTTAGATCCTGGCTATGGAGTAAGCCTGCCTCCTGGAAGGGATTATGGAACAGGGAAGCGGCTTCAAGGCATGTCCATAGATTCGGATTATCCAAATACTATGTTGTTGCGTGGTGCTCATCCAATGATTAATGATCATAAAGATGATAGGGTTGCATATCAAAGGGAGCTTGAACGAAGGGGCAAAGAACATCATAGGGATTATTCACGTGAGCGAGAGAAAGATAGAGAAAGGGAAAAAGAATGGGAACAAGAATGGCAACGAGAGCGAGAGCAAGAGCGTGATCGAGAACGGGAACGAGAAAGGAAACGGGAGCGGGATAGGGAGCGTGAAAGGCAGCTTTTTATTGAGCGTAGGGAGAAGGAAAGAGAACGAGAACAACATCGCAAACATGAAATAACAGTTAAACGTGAGCGAACTCCTGCGAGACTCTCAAAGGAGCGTCGAGGTACATCCTTGACAAAAGATGGTAGACCTTCACGACAAGAATCTCCACGTCATGAAGCTCTGCATAGGTGGATCTTGTTTTTTGTCTTCTACTATAGTTATGTGTCTTTAGCTGCTAGTGTATCTTGCAGCCAACTAACTTGGTGTTCTATCATGCTGAAGGCGTCATTCACCTCCTAAAGAGAAAAGGAGAGATTACGTTTGCAAGGTAAAATGGCTACACGAGCTTGGCAGAAGAATGATTGTCAGGACTTCTTTCTTTAAGAGGGATCTCCTTCCTGTTATCCAGGGCTAAGAATCTTGAAGGCACAGCTTTCTCAAATTCACTACCTTAACTCAATTAGGAAACTGGTTGTTCACCGTTACCTTCCTTCTGCTCTGCTTGTTCACTTTGGCAAACTTCTTGTATTTTTGTGCTGTGCTTGTTCTGGCTACATTACTTTCTCCTTTTCTATTGTGGATATCCTGCCTGCTTCCTGTTTGCCCAGGCTTTCTGCAGCACATCCCCTTTTTCAAATTTCTCATGTTCTGGTACTGTGCTTGTTCAGGCTCCTTACACTTTTTCCTTTTATATTGTGGACATCCTTTCTCAGTCTCTGCCTTGCAAGGCTTTTTTTCGCACATAGTTCAGTATTTCTCATAGATATTTTATTCATCATTTATATGATTTGCTCTTAGGGAAGCTATAGGATGAACTATAAGCTTTGCTTGCTTTTTTCCCTGGGGCATTTCTTGGGGAGTTAGACAAGGTGGCTGCCATGAATTTAAGATTAGTTATTTGTCATTGGATAATTCCTCTTTAAAATTGAAGTGACGTCATCTGTAGAAGAATTATTAATTTCTCTCTAATTTTATTTTTGATGTTAATTATTAGATATGTGAATTTTGTGTTTATTGATGCTGTAACTTGATACATTTATATTGTCTTTGTAGGTTTATTCTTCTAGGTTGGTAGAAGTAGAGAGGGATTATTTGTCACTGGCTAAACGATACCCCCGGCTTTTTGTATCACCAGAATGTTCAAAGGTCTTCCCATCTCATCTTGGAGGACTAATAGATAACTTCAGCATTATATGTTATAATTCATGCTTTTATTGGCTGTAGGTGGTTGTTAATTGGCCAAAGGTGAATGTGAAGCTTTCTTTGTACACTCCTGTCAGGTACCCTGCTTAATTACACATTTCTTTCTCTCTCAAAATTAACAACATTTTTCTACTGTATCATATCTTGATATATTGGTTGGGAACTGGATGTCTTTGTTTATTTTCTTGTTTCTCAATTTAGGGAGGAGTATGGTTTTCTTGAAAATAATGAAATCACTGCATCTGACTGTGACTACTAAGTTTTCAATCAAGTTTAGCTGGCCAACTAGTGTTGTTTTTGTCTTTTGGCTTAAAACTTTTGTTTCTGGAACTCTATGCCATGCCAAGTTTAGCTAGCTAATTGAATAGTTTTTTTTCATTAAACTACTAATTTGTTGGTTAACTTGTATCACTGTTACTTGAACAGCTTTGAGCATGACTTTGTTGAAGATGATGCTGCGGTTGAACGCAAGGTATTGCTTTCTGGACTGCCTACTTGTGATCTGTCAAAATCAGAGCACGGAAGTACGGTGTGGAATTCCAAGGTCAGTTTTTATGTTGTTGCTTGCTTTCTTTAACTTAATGGTGCATCAGGCAACCTCAAGTTCAAACGTCACTTTAGGTCTTGATTGGCTCAAATTGCTTCGAGCTTGAGCCCAATCAATTTTTAATGGTAGACACTCTAAGATGAGATTAGTTTTGAGTTAATTAGTTTAGTGTAGTACTGAAGACCAACTTGGTAGTCTCATTTATCGAAGCTATCTAATTTATCCCATAAAAGGAAATTTCTGTTGAAAAGATTTTAGCTGACGTAGATTTCAAAGACAGCAATAAACTATGAAATCAATTTTTCATAACGAGAATTAATAAAAACTAACCAGAAGAATGAGAATTAATAAAAACTAACCAGAAGAATACATGCAGACTATTACTAACATGGAATTACAGTTAGCTTTGTCCCTTTATTTATTATTTATTTTTTTCTCCCCATGTTGTAATGTGAATTTCATTCCCTTCCTTTCAAGGTTTGTAAGAATGATTTTGAAAGTACAAAGTTTACCTGTTTTCAACAGCCGTGTCTTGGGATGGCTTGTGCCACTTTACATGAAACTTGGATTGAGGTGACACATTTTAATTAGTGGAGAGCAGATATTTTTTTGTTGTATAAGTATGTCATAAAAAATGATGGACATGATTGCTTAGCGAGCACTTGATAATATTATTTTTGGCATCAAATTCAGCTGTAATTGCTGTTTGAGCTGTTTTAACTCGAGCTTAATTAAAGTTAATCCTGGTGAGCATTTGACAAGTCGAGGTCCAGGTGGCTTTGCACGATCTACTCAATACTCTCCATTATGTTTAAGATTTTTGAGGATTTAATGGAATCTGATATGATCTTTTCCTTGAAATAACTTCTAATATGTACATTATACGCATCACGTGTAGTTTCTTTTCTCTGTTTTAGATGATTTTGATGAGCGGTCTAAGCCAAAATGCTTTAGAAGAGCTCTCATCTGGAAGAAGCTATGAAGATCGCATACCACATTTCTGCAATATGCTCAGATTTGCTGTTCTTAGAAGGGATAACTCTTTGATGGCAATTGGAGGCCGCTGGGATTCTACTGATGGCGGAGATCCATCTGTTGATGACTCTTCTTTGGTTCGAACAGTTCTTAGGTATGCTTTTTCAATATAAATTTCTTTGGTTATAAGATTCTGTTACATATCTTGTTTACACTAATGCAAAACTGGCTCCTAGATATGCAAAGGATGTGGCTCATCTTGACTTGAAAAATTGCAAGAGCTGGAATCGTTTTCTTGAGGTACACGTCTTTTCCTTTCCTCACCTGATTTTTTTTTCTCTAAAGTATATTGATTTATTTGAGGAGGTTTCTGATGTGCCCATAAGTTCCTTTTAGGGTTAAAACTTGCAGGGAAACCATAGGCATTTTAGATTTTGCTCATCTGGCTTGTTGATGTTGTCTTCATTGTGGTTCCCTTTATATTTGGTGTGTTTATACTTTATTCTCTGGGCCCCAAGGAAGTTATTTAGTAAGCTGTTTTTCCCTTTTGTCAGTAAAGCTTTTGGTTTCCTGCAAAGGTTACCATTGTCAGTTCCAAAATCCTCTAAAGTTTTATTCTACCATTGTGGTTTGGATTTTGTATTATTGAAAGAACTGCTGAAGTTCATGATTCACTTTGTAATCAGTAATACTAATCGGAAAGTTTCTGTGTTTCAAAAATTATTGATTCAATCTTTAAGGGGCCATTTGGTAATGTTTATGTTTTATTTTTTTCTGTTTTTATTTGTAAAATTTAACAAACAAACAAAAAACAGTGTTTGCTGAAATTTTTCGTGTTATTACCAAAAAACAGATGTTTATGAAAATGAGCCTTTGTTCTTGAAATGCCAAAAATGTTGTTGTTACCTGTTTAGAAGATGCCCGAAATAGACAACAAATAAATCAAGGTTGTAAATTGTTTTATTTCATCTTCATTCAATCACCATCCATTATCCCTCCCTACCTTTTCTTGTTCCTCCCCACACCGTTCTTCCTAGTTTGGCCTGGCCTGAACCCATTTTGGCACCGTTAATCCAATCATTTGGGCTTATTTAGTTGGTGCTCGACCAGCCCAAGCCCAACACAAAGGAAAAATCTCTCACTGGTGCAAACTCGAGCCGTCCAAATATTACACGTGGCTCATGTTGGCCCATTTTTCAAAATGGGTTTCTAGCCAAGATTGGGTTAACTTTAATTTTTTTTTTGAAAAACCATGCACATTTAGGTTTTTAAATGGTTTACAAACCAAATATATTTATGGTTTTTTTTCTTTATAGACAAAACAAGTGTTCTGTTTCTTCCATAGCAAAGAACAGGAACAGCAAAATACGAACTTCTACCAAATGGCCCCTTGAATGTTTTCTGCTGATAATTTTCACATCTTATCTTGGCGTTGATATTAACATTAACTTTTTTTTAAATCCATGTCACTTGTTTGCTATTTTTGCTTCATGTGCATTTGTTTGGGGTTTTGTATAGTGATATATTTGAGCACTTGACATGGTTTTTGACCTTAAGACATTGTAATGGAATCAATTTCTTTCAGCTTACTTGAGCACCTTGCTTTCTTTGTTGCATTTTTCCATGATAAAGACTATTGGTATTTTCATGTCTTGTTCAGACATCATTTTCTGTTTCTACCTTTCTCTGCTCTGCAGCTTATATAGGAGCTGAATTTCCATGACTTTGCAGATACACTATGACAGGGTAGGAAAGGATGGGATTTTCAGTCATAAAGAGGTCACTGTACTGTATGTTCCTGATCTATCTGAATGTCTCCCTTCATTGGATGCTTGGCGAGACCAGTGGCTGGCTCACAAAAAGACTTTCTTTGAGAGAGAGCAGCTGCAAACCCTCAGAAAACAGGTCTGGTTTTCTTGCTCTTGCTTGAAGTAATTTTTTACAGTTTTATTGTTCAATATCTGGAGATAATTTTGTAAAGTTTCTGATTTTTTATGCTTTTGTTCTTTTGGCTGATCTTACTGTCTTATAGTATGAAGTTGGTTGTTTGGCTGGTTTATGTTTTTCCTGTTAGGCTTAGTTGGACTTGAGAGACAGTTACTAGAGCATGACAACAATGAGGCTTATTTGGTTCATGGGATGAGATGGGATTGAATTAGTAATTGTATTTTGTCCCTTATTTAGTTGGTTGTTTTCACATGGGATGACTGATTGGGGAATATCTATCCTGTAAAGATTTAATGTTGTGTTGGGGTTAATATAATTCACTTTGGGGTTGAGGTAAAGGAATATGTGTCCTGGGAGGACTCGTGACTGGGATAGTAAATAATATTGGCATATTCACTCATGAAGTGAACAACCTTAACTTCTCGTTCATCTGTTATATGTCCAGTCCCCTCTATTGTCAGCTCATGCAGGAGCATCTGAAATCCTTGATATTTTTCGATAATCAATTGCTTAGGATTTTCTTTAATATTCGGAAGTTCTATTTAGGGGTTAGATTTAGCTCTAGTGTTGCAGTATTTTTGAATGATTTTTATTTTAATGGCGGGGGTATGCATAGGCAACTAGTTCATTTAGGGTATTCTGCAGCAGTAGCTTCCTTCATTTAATGACTTAGATTTCAATTTTATTTCTCTTGTGATTTCGGAATCCTAGATGTTATTATTCTTGATGAATTTGTACTCTCCTCGTTAATGCTTAGTGAACATTTTTCTGCACCATCAAAGCTGTCGATTCTCCACTTCTATTGTCTTCTCTTCCCCTTTCCCATAGACGCAGTTGTATAATTCTTCTTCAGATGTTCTAATCCATGCAGATTTTTTGTATAGTTTATCTTTATATAGTCTCTGTCAATTTAATTAGGAAGTAGTTTCTTCTTGTTGGTCCCCCCCCCCCCCCTCTTCTTTTTGCAGAATTATTATCGTTAATTTTCCCCAGCCCTTGAATCTCTCATTCTCTTTCCACCAAATAGTTGAATCGTCCTAGTTGCAGCGGCAGCCATGAGGTGTGGAGGCGTGTGATGGTGGAGGAAATGGTGGTGGTTCTTTGTTAGATATGTTTGAAGTGATATTTTTAAGTCTACTATCCACACATCTGAAGGAATATATTGGTATCTAAAACTTGCCATTTGGGGTTCCAATACGTAGATGGGGGTTCAGTCCGAGTTTTTTGCTTTTATGTCTAGATTTGTGTATTTGTGGTTGTTATCCATGGAAATCGACTGTGGATTTTGAGTTCTTCAAATTTGGCTTCAATTTGTCTAAAATGTGGTGGAGCCATTGCTGGGAGGTAAATTGTGGACCACTCTTGGTCATCATCTGTTAATTTTTTACGTGGAAAGGATATGGGTGCAAAAGTCTGAGCCAGTTCATGGGCAACTAATTACCCAACGTGCCAGAGGTGGAAAAGGGCAAAGGATGGCGGCACTAGTTTTGTTAGCAAGAAGGAAGAGGAATGACATATTTATAGGAAACCCCCTCCCCCCCTCCTGGCGCAAAACAAAAAAGGAAAGGAAAATGAAAAGAATAATATTTAAATTGCAAGCTATTGCTGGAAAATATGGGACCAAATTCTAACAACTAGATTGCAACAAGAAGATGCTAAGAAATTCTTTGTATATTGAATACCAAATATAACATTAACCTTAAATGGATATGAAAGTATAATGGCAAACTAGTAGCTTATTGGTACTAGTTGATAATGCATGGTTACCAGTGGTGATCAAAGTCGACAGTACTGTGAAAATAAAAGAGAAAAATGTGCTATTACAGAAGTCCCCATCTGACAGTGTTGGATTATTTTTGTTGAAATCAACAACTTTACGTAGATAGGCACAAGTTAAGTTGCTTGCCTCACCTGCTGCTTAAGGGCACCAAATTTGCAAGATTGCCTGCTTTCTGAATCCTACTTTTCCCTTGGAAAATCTCCTGGGTTATTCGTTTTGACTATGGATGCCATTGATAACAATCACTCTAGGTTTCAAAAGGTTCTAAATGCTCAAGCCCTTTGGAAAACTATGTCCCATGCAAAGAAAATGACATGCATGTTCTAGAAAACTCTATCCTTGTGCCATGGAAGGTTGTATTGTTGCTGAACTCATAACTGATTTTGAAATTTGAGGAACTTTATACACATGCTTGCCTTGACTTTGTTTGGATTCTACTGAGGTATTACTTTGACCCAGTTTTGTTAGCCCTAAAGCTTGAAGTGTAAGTAATCAGGCAAACATAGTTTATAAGCTGAGGTCTTTTAAGTTACCTTCCTTTTTAAATATACTGGAATTCTTTTTCTGTTTTCACGCTCCTTCATTCAAGTCACCTGCAGTTTGAACCCCAATCTGGTTTTCCCTTCATTTATTTTTCCTCCTGCTATATGTACAAATTACAGCTTGAGGGCTATAAGTGGCACAGCCTCTGTGCAAAAAGTTTGTTCCAGTTAAGTCGCGTCATATTCATGTATGGTGAATCATCTATTTCCCTTTTGATTTCTCTTGACACTTTCCTCTTTATATCTATAGTTTTTTTTTCTTCTAATCTACATTTCGTGCTTGTGCAAACTTTTTTTTAGAGTATTCATCTCTTTAATCTTCATTGCAGCAAGGTTGTTTATCTCAGCCTTCTATAGAAAAAGATGGATGTCAAAGGAGTGGCAAAATTTGTCACTGTAAAATATGGCTAGACAAAAACAGATAGAGAAGTTATAAGCAGTGGTTAAATATGTTAATTTTCACGAATCTTAGTTTTTTGGGAACCTTTTTCCTTTCAGGTAGTTTTGTAGGAAACAATGCGTCAAAGTGCCTATATCTTGTCATTTTAGGTACCCTTTTTCTTGTTCTGGCAAGAAGAAGTGGGCTGTTAAATCCCTAATAAGTCCTGATGCACCATTTAATGGTTAAGTGCTCGAAGGAATAATCTACCATGCAATCACCTGAAATTGGTTTGCATCTTACAAGTGAGATGTTAGCATAGCAAAGGGTGTGTTGGAAGAAAATGTGAGATGCTAAAAAGGAATGATCATTGATGCATGAATGAATTCTTGCACATGAAAATTGAAAGGGACAATATTAGTTGTTTTATGGTATTTTCTCAGTCAAACACGTAGAGTATGGCTTCGGGATTTCTTCTATGGGCTTCAATGCTTCTGTATTTCTGATTATCCTCTCTTTCTGAGGGCAGGCAAAACACCTCCTCCACAGAAAATATAAGCATGTAAATCATGGGGGATATTGTGCATCCCTTATATTAGTAAGAAGCGCACTTGGTGCTGGTTAATGGCTATAATAACTTGGAACGCTCATATATGTTTTCTGCACTTTAACAGTGTGGTTTAGTATCCTGAAAGAATCATTTCTTGAAAGATTGTGTTGAATAATATCAAAGTGGCTTGGTCATGGCATTTTGCCTTTTTTTTTTTTGTATTGTGTTATTTTGGCCTGAATGAGGATATCTCTATTACATATATGGACAATGACAAAAGCCTTTATCACTCATCAAATGGTCTGAATAAATTGTTTGTAAATTTCAATGAACTCGAGGTTTATCATATTACAAAGACCTCCTCCCTACATGTTCTAAAATTATGTTGACTTTCCATAGATGTCACGCCATGTCATGCCACTACAGATAACCCTTCCTACCAACGATATGCCAAATAGAAGATTAATGATATCAACTATACTTTTTTTTAAAAAAATTTTTGACAAAAGATACTCAAATTGACTTCCTAAAAGATTATAAAGATAGGAGGCAAATGAAATTAAAAATATGGGTGCCTTGATAGACTACTTTCTTTTGCAGAAAAAGCTCACTCTTCTCAGGTGGGGGTGTGTAAGTTGAAAAAGTTTCTGGGAGGACTGTAAATACAGATTGAGGATTTAGAGAAGGTCAATTGAAAAGATAAGTGAATAACTAGTTAATAACTAGTTAATCATCTTATAATGATAAGAGTCATTTAAATGAGGGGGAGTAGGTGGTTGTAAAGGAAAAGAAAGAACGAAAAGGAGGGTCTAAATTTACAGTAAAATAGCATTAGTTGAGGGTTATATAGTGTGGATTGACTAGCTGACTTAAGAAGACATAGGATACTATTTGTAGCTCTCACTGCCAAATTGTTTGCTTTCTGTTGCTTGCTTATTTTGGAACTCTAGTCTTTTTCCTTTTTACTTTTGCTTGCATTAGAATTGAGCGTGAAGATAATTGCTTTGAACTGATTAAATAAAATCTTATTTGGATTAGAAATCTGGAGAAAACAAGACCGGCACTCAAGGTACAACATCTTAAGCTTCCTTTTCCAAAATTTGTTAACTTGTTAGTAATAGTATTTATGCTTTTGGACTTTCTGCTTTCAGGGTCTCATTCAGATAAGGTAGAGGATGTGAAAGATGCCAAAGGACAAGGCCTGCCACATGAAAACAAAGAAACTTCATTGTCTGGAGAGGTAACACATGTTCATAATGACGAGCTACATGGAAGCAATGATAAAGGGAATGTGGCAGAGAAAGACTGCCAAATGACTGACCAAAATGTTAGGAATAAAGAAGGGCTTGAAAGTGTCCAAGGTGGCAGTGATCTTATGAAAGAGGATAAACAAGAAAGTATGCAGACAGTTGATACCATAGTGCCTGGAAAGAAGAAAATTGTAAGGAAGGTTGTTAAACAGAAAGTTGCAAAAAAGGATAATCTGGAAACAGCAGGTAAACAGGCTGATTTACTGGGTGGAAAAGATAGTGGGGAGAAACCTGCAGATCCAGAAGTTCCCGGTCAACAGGATAGCTCATCTGCTAATGTTTCAGAGATTAAAACGTTTAAGAGAAAGAAAATCATTAAAAAGGTTGTGGTTGGTAAAGCTGCAGAGAGAGTAGATGGTCAATTGATGCCTGAAGGGATTCAGGGAAAATCTTTGAACGAACTTGAGTGTGCTGAAGACAAGGCAAGCTTTAAACCAGATGGAGGCAATACCATGGTGGCCCAATGTGCTGGTGCAAAGACAGCTGTGAAGAAGAAAATAATTAGAAGGGTGCCTAAAAAAAAGGCAAGTGCTAAGGATGGCAACAATGATGCCACTGATGCTGGCACTAAGAAAGGGAATGTGAAGGATGAAAAGTTGATTCAGGATAATAATGAGGACCAAATTAAGGAGGCTCAAACTTCAGGAATTAACAGCAAACAGTCAACTGATATGAACATAGGAAACTATATTAGCTCTACAATAGAAACAGAAGCTGTGAATGCTGAGAAGCAAGAAAAAAAGATAGAGATGAGGGCTGACCAAGTAGATGTTTCTGAGTCCAAAACAGGGATAGACAGGCAAAAGATTCCTGAGGGTGATGATCATGCAAAAGCAAAAGAAAGGGAACACTTGAAAGATGAGAAAGAGAGGAGAGGTCGAGATGAAAAGGATGACTCAAACAAACTCAAGAAAGAGTTGAAGGAAAAGAGAAGCAGCGATGAGGCCCCTCGCCATCCTGGGTTGATTATTCAAACAAAAGGGAGCAAGGATTTAAAGGTAGGTCCAAATTAAAATATGGTTATATTTATATCTATATTTGTGTGTAACTACACATATTTACCTCTTTCTTTGAATCTGTCTTAGCACACAGTTTGACTTAATTATAAAATCCTCAACTGCAGTTGCAGTCCTTGTCACTCTCTCTGGATTCACTTTTGGATTATAACGAAAAGGCTACTGAAGAATCAACATTTGAGGTATTTTGTGGGTCTTCTCTAGTTATTGGGTTCTGAATTATATTTTGCTTTTCACTTCTTAGAAGGGCTTCATTAAGCATGTATTGCTTTCTCTGAATTGAGATACTTCTGCTTGCCCTTCCTGATCACTACATGCTTATTTCAGCTTTCATTATTTGCTGAATCACTGTATGAGATGCTTCAATATGAAATGGGTTCTCGGCTGTTGACTTTTCTTCAGGTATGGTTGAAGGCATTCTGATCCTTTATTGACAATTGCTTATTGCTGGTGTTATTGTCTTTTTGTCTTTTTTTTTTTTTAAGTTCTCACAACCACTTTGTCCACTTCTATTCCAGAAACTGCGGGTTAGATTTGTGAGTAAGAGGAACCAAAGGAAGAGACAGAGGGAAGAAGACTGTACAAAGAAAGGTGAGGAGAAACCAACAGGCAGGCGACAAAAAAGAGATGGCACTATTGAAGATGTTAAATTCAATAAAACTGAAACTGATGAGGTAGTAAGTCCAGAGGGAAAAGGATCAATTGTCAATGAGACTACTACGCCTTTTGTGACAGAAGATGTGAAGAAAAATGAAACCAATGAAGAGGAAGACCCTGAGGAAGTGGAGGAACTTTCAGATGTCCCACAGCATGACTTGGCTAATGAGGCAAGGCTTCTTTATTTTTCTGATTTCTCCAAATGACTGGTTCTCTTTGTTCTCTTTCTAATCTAATCTTTTGGTATCTGTATTAATGCTATATGAGTTTTAAGTGGGTATCGGACAAGTCCCCAGTTTTAAGAGGTCTGTGCAGCTTAAAAATTGGTGAATTTTTTAAGGAACCTGGGAATGATTGTGGTGAGTACTATAAATGTTGTTGGAATTGTAATGATGAGGGATATCTGGTTTCTGTCTGTTGTAGACAACATAAATCACCATAGTATATCTGAATGAAAAAAGAAATTTATCAAACAATAACTATTTGGCCCATGTTCATGAATTTTGACAATGAGAACTAGAAGGGATGTAAGAATGGGTAGATATTTGGTAGAGGTTTTTACAGGATAACAGTATAGTATGTGCGCATGCATCTTTCTTTGGAATTAACTATAATTGACACGGTGTTACTGATGCAGCTGTCTTCTTGGATCAAAACTGATTGGAGAAGAGAGCTTATTTTTTCAGGATACAACTAAATGAAGTGAGTTTGGGAGAATAGGCTAAATGGAATCTAGGAATTTCATTTAGTAAAAGCAAGAAATGACCTACTAGAAATTGTTTAAACACCAATGTGAAATCTGAAATGGTACTTCTGCCAACAAGCTCCTCTCTTAATGGGTTGCATCACCTTTTGTAGAGGTGATGTACATTGGATATCAGCACTAGTTTGATTTTAAATCAGTGTTACATCAGCTTAGTCAGTTAAATAATAAAGCTTCATTCATAAGCTTCTGACTAGAGTAGTCTTTACTGTTACACCTAACTAAGAAAGGCTGGAAGTAGTAAATTGAAGTAACTTAGTTATGGGTCTGGGCCCAAAACAGAATGAATTTTTGGGCTGCCCAACCGAAGTTGGGCTAATAGGGCTCCTAAGTTGTCTCTAACTTGTTTCTTGTGCAAAATTATAGGAGTTATTCTCCATCTGAAACTTACAGTTGGGAAGCACCTCTGTTAGATGGTTATTTTAGTGTATCCTGTTTTATATACTTTCTAGCTTTCAGCGAACTTATTGTGATTTGTTGAATATGAAATTATTATTGAGTTAGAGAAGATTGCAGGCGTCAGTTCAATAGTCGTTTTTCTTTATAATGAGTTGGGCTTTGGATATCATATATTTCAGTGTAAATGATGGACAAAATGGTGGCTTTGGACTGAGTTGAGATTATGCTGAAGAGAGAGAATGCACTGGATCACTGTTTTCTTTTATTTACATATTATTGTCTTGATGAGCATTAGATTATTGTCCTGGTATGCTGTTTCTGGAAATTTTGCTAGGAGATTTGTGTGAATGCAAATGGGCCCTGGGATAAAGGTGTTGACATGATGGTGCCATTGACTGTAGGTAGGAACTTTGCAAAGCCATTTTTCACTGTGTTCTCCAGTTCGGAATCATCAATAACCTCGTCCTCTAAATTCCAGGCAAAAGAAATGAATATTGATGCTATTGATCCAACAACCAAGACATAACAGCTTTATTATCTGTATTAAGCAGATAAAATTCAATGAGCCACCATTTCATTAGTGAAAGTGGATTTGAAACATGTATCTGCGTTTTCATGTATGGAAAAGTCAATTGCAGCCTGCTATCATTCTAGTCTGTGTTAGGCTCTCTGTATAGGCATGGATTGTTCAAATCTTGGGGGGCTGTTCTTCACTGTGTTCTTTCCTGTTGAATCATCAATGACCACGTTCTGTTCTCCCAAAACTTTTTGGCGAATAAAATAACTACTGACCCAGCAAGCAATATTGTGACAGTTGAAAACTTGGTTTCAGCACAGAAAAGTTGATGAGCCAACAATTTTTGGTGAAACTGGATATTGGACATGCATTTGCTATTTTATTTTGGAAAAACTCGTGCAACGTGCAGCCACTTTAGCCTCTCTGAGTAATGGTCTCTCTAGGAGTTTTGGAGCTTTCTTAAGTATGCTTTCTTCAGAGAGTAACTTTTGGTCCTTCAGATAAAACAGTTAAGCATGCTTGGGTTTTATTGTACTTTTCAACATGATCTTTGTTGAAGAGAAAATATGAATACGTGAAATACAGAGAAAACATTTCATTGGATTTATATCTTGGAGGAGAAAATTGTATAAGCGTGGTCTTAAATTAGGAAAGATCCTAGTCCCGGATTTAAGCTAGCTAGCTCCTAAGAGAAAATGGTTTCATTAGGGCTTGGCATATCTTTTGTGAATTTATCGATGTTTATAGCTTGTAACCTTTGTAATTAATTTTTCTAATCTTTCCGGAGGATATCAAATGATCTAGGAAAAGGTGTCTCTTAAGGATGATATGATTCTTCTGAAGAGCATGGAGATACTTTTGTTGATTTAGCTTTCACATAGCTGCAACCATATATGCTTCATTTGCAGAAAAATTCTCAAGTTGGCAAGATGGATGTTGATGTGAAAAGTAGAAAGGATGCTGTTGGTCCAAAAGATCAGAAGGATACTGCTAATGTTGTTGCCCAACAGACAAAGCCTGATTTAGTTCAAGGCAGTGAGGAGAAAATTGGAAAGACAGATATAAACAATCAAGGAAGAAATAAAGTTGACAAGGACCTGTTGCAGGCATGTCACTAAACTCTGTCTGCATTTCTGTTGTTGGTGGTTGGGTTTATTGCAATTTTCTCTTGCTATGTTTCTTGTATTTTGTCAACCTTTTTGTTTTGAAGCAGGCTTTCAGATTTTTCGACCGGAATCGTGTTGGGTATATAAGGGTAAGTGGCTGTCAATTGTTTTGTACATTTATGCGTTGACCATGGAACTTGTATTTTATGCTGTATCTTTCTTGTTTCAGGTTGAAGATATGAGATTTATCATCCATAACTTGGGGAAGTTCCTCTCGCACAGAGATGTAAAGGTTGGTTTTTGTTTCTTTTGCAATTGTATTTAGAAGTCTGTTTATATGCTACATTTTGTTTACGTTTACCAAATTTACTTTACGGACCAGGAACTTGTGCAAAGTGCCCTTCTAGAGAGCAACACTGGGAGGGATGATCGGATTCTCTATGATAAGCTGGTCAATATATCAGATATGCTGAATCAATGATTGAAATTTGCTGAATTTTTCCAAGTCATTTCACAAATTTACCTTTTCTATCATCAAAAAACTTATTTCCTTTTTAAACTTCTGAAATGTTTGTTTTTGTTTAAGCACCTTTGGGATTTTCTTGCAAGGTTGACTGTGCTTCCCTGTATTTCTGCTTTTTCTTTCATTTGATGTGCTCCTATAGGGGCTGCTGGAGAAAAGATTTCTCTATGGTCCCATCTCTTTTCCTGGCTCCTGAGCAAAAGCAGATTTGCCGTCTAGAGCATTTAATGCAAATGTCCATTATACAGTAATTCCTCAATTCTGAAGCACACATTTTTCAGACCCAAGTCAAATTTTTGTTTTTCATTCTGTATGTATCATGTAGAATGTGGCTGGTCTCAATCACTCGTGTACGCTGATGAAATATAAGAATGAACGGTTATCATGTTCCTCTATCCTTGTCCTCACAGTTGTATTGCAAACAAATCCTTTTAGGGGAATGCACATTTATTCAAGGGTTAATCGCACTTTATCCCCTTTTAAGTATAGGCCATTTCTCACTTTACCCCCCAACGTTTGTTTTTCCTCAATTTATCCCCTCCGTCAGTCCAGCTAAGCAATTGCACCATTAAAAACTTGGGTTAATCACATTTTATCCCCCTAAAGAATACCCAATTTCTCAGTTTACCCCCTAACCTTTAATTTTGCTCACTTAACCCCCTTTAGGACAAAATTGCCCTTGCATTATTTTGACTTTTCATTTACCTTGTTTTCCTTTCTTTTATTTTTTTTTTCTCTTTCTTCTTTATTTAATTCTTCCTCTTTCCTACAAAAATCTTCACCTTAATGATTGAAATTAAAAAAAGAGGAATTGCAGAGATCTATTTTCTCCTTAAATGATTAAAAAAAATATTCAAATTACTTTCCTAAAATACAATTTTTTTAGCCTTTCAATTCTTTTAATTTTGGGTTTTCCTCTTTCCTTTCTAGTTTCTCATTTTATTCCCAAGAAAATATCTTAAGATGAAATTGTGATTTGATTAATAATCATCAATTGAAATTTGTGACACGTGACATCACACAAAAAATCAAAATTAGTTTTTAATGCTTTTTAAACATTCACCCAGAAATATGCAATTACAAACTCAAAACAAAAATTTTCGTTGAAATGGAATTTCTATTGGGAAGGATGAAAGAGAGAAGAAAGAGAAAAAGAAATAAAAGAAAGGAAAACAATTTCATCTTATGATATTTTCTTGAGAATAAAATGAGAAACTAGAAAGGAAAGAGGAAAACCTAAAATTAAAAGAATTGAAAGACTAAAAAAATTGTATTTTAGGAAAGTGATTTGAATACTTTTTTAATAATTTAAGGAGAAGATAGATATCTGCAATTCCTCTTTTTTAATTTCAATCATTAAGGTGAAGATTTTTGTGGGAAAGAAAAAGAATTAAATAAAGAAGAAAGAAATAAAAGGAAGGAAAACAAGGTAAATGAAAAGTCAAAATAATGCAAGGGCAATTTTGTCCTAAAGGGGTTAAGTGAGCAAAATTAAAGGTTAGGGGGTAAATTGAGAAATGGGGTATTCTTTAAGGGGATAAAATGTGATTAACCCTAAAAACTTTAAGATTATGAAATTACCACACGAAAAGGGCCGTTAGTTTTAGCTGACAAAAATGCCGCTCAGTGGTGTCTGATGTTTTCTTGAGTAATGGTGGTGAGTATGTGCGTCGCCTCTTTCTCCTGCTGTTGCTTCTTGTTGTATGACTGGCTCGAACAACTAGTGATAAATTTTGGTTGCGCCTTTTCCACGTTTCAGCATCAGATGCTTGGGACTTTTTTTAAAATTTTTATGTTTTGGCCCCATGACACGAGTTGACAAACTAAAATTTAGTAAGAAGACCCCCAAAAGTTTAAACTAAAAAAGAAAAAGAAAAAGAAAATATATGTATAGAGAACTAAAGCAAAAGAAGAACGTCAAAGATGGTTTTATTGTGGCAGTAATTAATTATTTATTTTTTACCTGTTTATCACATACTAATTTGGTCGCTGGAAAAGGGATGTCTTTCTTGACAGGTAAGAGGGTTGGGGCCGCAGTACTGCAGTTGAGAAGGTCATGGGAAAGCAGAGTCTTCTTGCATTTCTTGTCTGCGACGTTTCCTTTGTTTGTGGTCGCTGAACGAATGAATGGCTCTTTGTGACGCCCCCACTTCTCCCAAAGGCGAACCAAAGGGTATCCGCGGGACGCCTGCCCAGCTCTCGCCAGGACTCACTACAATCCATCATTCAAGAGCTCGAAATACTTTAATTAACTTCAATACACAATTAAGGTACTTCAAATATCTCACACTTACAACTAAGTAGCTTTCAAGCTTAAATACAACCCAACGGAAAATGGTACAATAGCCATCCGTTATAATATAACTTAAAGTCTTCAAAAGAAAACATTCTAGTACTACTCACGAGTACCCTTGGTCTCGAACCCTGTAAAAGAAAACCACAACGTGGAATGAGCTACACAGCCCAGTGAGGTTCCAAGACACTCTAACGGTTCAAATAAATCAAGTAAGTTGGGCATATCATATGCATGGTTCAAGGTTACACAATGGCATGTTATCATGAGGTGATAATCTTTGTACGGTAATTTGAGACATTTATCATGGTATGAGACATTGGCATGTATAGTTCACGAGTGATTGGAGCTTATTACAGGCATAGCTCAGGATTTCATGTTGGCATTTTAGCACGAAACAATTATTATGATACAAGGTAAACATATACTGTAGGATACGGTGTTCCAGTGGAACTCTGTCGGTCATCTGCACCTTATGACTTCCGGATCCCCTCGGTTTGACTGGCCATCACCTTATCCCTCCAGTGGTAATACTCGAGTATACCGAAACGGTTGTCCAGGGTTCCAACCTACCCGACCGAGCCCAGTCCTGGCTCGAGTAGGTCAGTAACCGAGGCAGGGCCCAAGTTCAGCTTAGAGCTTACAACATGCACAAGTAATCAAGTAATTCGACAAAAGGTAAAATTCATCATTTGAGTAGGTCGAGTGAGATAAAGTACACACTCGCCTAACAATGATGGACAACTTCATATAACATGTGATTCATGATAATCAAGTGATCAAGTGGATACTTAGCACGTAAGCACGTAAGCAATACAAGTTGATTTCATGGGAGCATATAATTCACGGATATCGAATAATCATATAGATTAAAAATCATATGAGCAAATAGTCAGGTAATCAGGTAGTCATGTGGGTTGGTAAACGGTTCACGGTTAACGGTTAACTGTTCACGGTTGACGGTTAATTGACAAGCATTGGTCATATGCATAGGCCATCATTGGCCGTTATCCCATTTTTACCACGTGAGAGTCGAGGAGATTCACTCCAACGACGTATGCAACCTTAGCATACCAAGTCATGTTATTCGAGTATTTTCAAGCATGAATTATTCATCTCAAAAGAGAACGAGTGCGATAAAGTACACACTCGACTCCATTTTTCAAAACCAAGTAGACTAAGTAAACAATCTAGCAAGTTAAGCATGTATCGAGTTCATATGGTCATTTGATATGGTTAATGATTTAACCAATTCGTGTAGATATACAATGCAAGTATACATTCCTTAAATAGGCATGAGTATGGTAAATACTTAACACATAGCACTTAATAATCATGAAATAAGCGTGTCCTAGACTTATTCAATTACGTATTCCTATATGGAACACTCACCTAGTCAAAACAAGCGAGTAGTTTTCAAACAAGCGTTTAGGTGTCCGCTCTGAGTTCCTCTTGGAGATTCCCTCGAATGCCTGAGTAAACAACCATTAACTATTATACACTATCACTTAGAACTCCTACTTATCAAAGAAGGTTGTACAATCTAAAGGGAATTCATGAATTGGGCCTTAATTATTAATAATCGAGACTCAAGAGTAAAGTTTTAAAGTCTAAAGAAAGAGACTAACATTTTTCATGAAATCGAGTTAAAAATGTTCAATCGGTATCGAGAAAAGAAGGTAAGTTTCCAAAATCTCATTTCTAAGAAATTGTCAAATTTTAGCTTTGGGTGTCAATTCTAGAAAAATCGTATCTTGCACTACGTAGGTCCAAAATTGGAAAGCTTGATACCATTGGAAACTACATTCCGAGTACTACAAGTTTCTAGAAGACACTTTCCCATGATTCCAAATGGAAGGTATTCAAAAGTTGGATCAAAGTTACAGCTGTAGAATACTAAGACAGTTTCAAGGTTGGTTTTTGGCCAATTTTGGAAATTCAGTAAAATTCACTTGTTTTGAACTAACCTTTGAAATTTGGAAATCAAATAGTGTTACAATCCAAGAGTATAACAATACAAGCGGATTGAGAAATGGAGTTTCGAGCACCAAGATATAGTAGCCCCAAGTTGAGGAAGATTCAAGACTGAAGAAGAATTTCCAGTTTTGAACCTCCAACACTAGAAATTTAATTCGGTATCGAAACGAACTTGGATTGGTACCAAAATTGGCAGTATTTTACTCCCATATGAAAGGTACCACTCTATCAAATTTCAGGGAAAAATACTTTCGGTAAGATAGTTAATTAGTCAACCAAAGTTCAGGAAAATTATAAGGCAATCTGCCTTTGACTTTCATTTTCCAAATTTCCAATCGTTTAACCAAGAAAGTTATCCAACCATGGTTCATTTGTGAAATAAGGGTCTAAGATACACCCATAATATCTTTGGTAAGTGTTTAATATCAAAAACATCAACTAACAAGTTCATTCCAAGATTTGGTTCCAAACCAGTCCCAACATTAGGGTTTTCCAAAACAGAGCAGTCCACTTGTTTCAGTCACAACTCAGTCAATATAGCTCGAAATTGAGCATGGCTTACGCCGTTGGAAAATACATTCATAGTACTAAAACATCACAGAAGAAGTCATTCCCAAATTCGGCACCCATCTGGTTCAAATTCGGGCATCAAGTTGCTGCCTGAACACTTCATTCCAGACGAACAGAGCAACAGGACAGCGAACTTAAAACATTTGGTTCGGCTTGCTCACAAGGAATCAGAACGTAAATTTTATACCAAATTAAAGCTAGGAATGTCTAGTTTCAAACGCCACCGACGGCACATGATTTCGACATCCGAGGACAGAGTTATAGCCAAAATGCCAACGCTGGACAGTGCAATACGGAACAGATTTCCAGATTGCCACTTCTAGGAGAAAAATTCATTTGACCCACCAAACGTTAATGTTTTCCAACGAAAATTTTTACACACATAATATAACATATATACATCAGGTTCATGCCAATAGATCACCAAAAATGGGCCTTCTTATGGCCGAACAAAACAGGGGCATTTTCGAAAATTCTTGCCAAGACCTCTACTTTGAGTTTCCAACAATAACACTCCATAAACTCATCATTATAACCACTAAACTACCATTAAATCCAACATTAATCCTTAAATCAGCAACAACAACCCAAGTGTGGGAATACCAAGAGCCCACTCATTTCATTTTCACCATAAACAAGCTAACTAAGTGCATGCATGAGCTTAATCTTGCTATATAAATTCCAAAAGACAAGAATCCAAGGGTTGATCATTACCTATTCCTTGGGTGTGCAAGATCAGAAATTTCGGCCCTCTTGAAGCTCCAAGAACCCGTGAAGATGCAGCCTTTTGTTAGCTAAATCCAACCTCCAAGAGGTTTGCTAAGTGGTCTCCAAGTTTGGTGTGATTTGGAGGTGATTTGGGGTAGTTTTGGTTGAGATTAGTGTGCAGAATTTTTTGTTGCAAATGAGTTAGAGAGAGAGAGGAGCTTGGCCGGCTGTGAGGAGAGAGAAGAGAGAGTGTGATTTTGATCTAAGTTGGCTTCTCAAAGAAGATTAAATGTGTGGTGAAAAATTGCTCCAAAGTCAACTCTTGTAAGGCTCGTTTGGCACGTTTTTAGGCTCGATTTTCTCGCGCGTTTGGTTCACTAGTGCACTAAACCTCTAATGCACTCATGTTAATATAAACATTATTCACTCTTAATTGTCTCGAAACAAGGGTCTAAAGTTCCTGAATTTAAATCGCGCGTGTGAAAACGCGTATCTCCAATTTAAGCGCGATAACGCGAAACTTCCGAGAAATTCTTATAACGATAGTACTAATAACTATCACTTGAGTATTTAAACATTAAAATGCCTAATTTAGGTCCATTGTACATGTCTCCAATATTTCAAACCTATTGTACTCTCAATCGATCAAGATTTCCAAAGACGTGTTCACTATTTTCACTAAACGAGCTTCCGAAAATTAATTTTTGAAACAAGTCATTTTAAAAATATAATGAAACTATATTTTCATGTAATTAGGTCTCAAGAGCTTAGAAAATAATATTCGGAGTAAAAGACCAAATAAATAATTAAATAAGCTAGAAATAGGAGATTAAATAAGTAAATTTTGCGAGTCCTCACAACCTCCCCTCCTTAAAAGAATTTCGTCCTCGAAATTCATACCTTCTGTAATTTCAGACAACTCTGAACCATGTGGTGTGTTCATGTTATGCGTTCTTTCAGATGCTATTGGTCGGTTTCTCCTTCCATTGACTTGTCGAGGGACAGTTCCATTTCCTTGTGGAGCAGTAGTTTCTCGTGGATACCTCCTTGGACAGTCATGAACTTTATGGTTGGTACTCCCACACCCCATACACTTTCGTCCCTTTAGCCAACAGTTTTCTTCAATGTGATTCGTCCTTCCACAATATCCACAAGTCGGACGAGGTGTTGTGACCTGACTGGCTTGCGAGGTTTTCTTTGATCGTGTCTGTTCTACTGAAGTCCCTCGCGACATAGTTCCTTTTGGTTCCTTTATCATGAGTGGTGCAGGAAATAACAGTCCTACTCCATCCACTTCTTTTCTAACTTTGGGTGGTGGTCCATTTCCTCCTAGTGTACTATCAGATGCATCTCTTTTCCTTGCTTGGAGAGCTCTCAGTTGAGATTTTGTGCTTTCTACCCTTTGCACTTTTTCGAGAGCGTCACTAAATGTTTCAACCTGTGCTGCAGCAAGGGCATCTTGGATTTCCAAATCTAATCCTTGGATAAACCTTCTTATTCTCTTCCGTTCAGTAGCCACCAATTCTGGGGCATATGTAGATAACTTTGTAAAGCGTGTTTCATACTCAGCTACGCTCAAAGTTCCTTGACGAAGCTTTATAAAATCATCTTCTCTCTTTTCTTGGACAAGTGGAGGAAGAAATTTCTCATTAAATTCACGTACAAAGTTTATCCAAGTCCTTAGGGTTTGATCTCTTTCCCACTTGTTTCTTATAACATTCCACCAGGCTCGGGCTGCTCCTTCAAGTTGAAATACAGCAAAGGTGACTTGTCTCTCCTCTGTGTAATCCAAGGCATCGAATATATTTCTTATATTCTCTAACCAATTCTCAGCCACCTCTGGATCAGGTCCTCCAGCAAACTTGGGCGGGGAAAATTTTTGAAACCGCTCTAAAGCTCGATCCTCCCCTATCTCTTGATTTCCACGTTGGTTTCCTTGTCCAACACCTTGACCTTGTTGAGCTACCAAGAGCTCCAGGATATCCGTCATGCGAGTTAAAACTTGTCCCATTTGGTCATTTCCTCTCCCAACACTTAGCTCAACGTTTTGATCAATATCGGACCCATTAGCTACTCTTTCATTTCGGGGTTGTCTAGGTTGACGTCCCTTTCGTTGTCCTCTAGTTTCCATGTTCACAACTAATCTATACGCACATGCATAACCCTCACACTTAGTTAAAATTGAACTATACTCATATACCAGTAGCAACATTTAAAAAGGATGAAGTCACTTACACAAATAACATTATCACCATGCAAGTAAACACAAACTAGAGTTCATTAAATCATAACACAAATTATGGCCAAGTAAAGTTCATGCCAAGTCAAAGTCAATAGCAAAATAAACAAGTGATCATCACAAGTACATTCATCTTCAAGGCGCAGACTCTAAGTTCTACTCCCATCGTCTCACTATAAAAGATCACAAGTAGGGATTCACTAGATTATTGGAACTAGACGATTCTCATTCCCTAACATGCTCGATTTCAATCCCAACACAAGGATCTTTTGAGTTACAATATTTTCCATCTTCCACTCTTAATTATTGTACCATCTTAACCAAACAATTATTGGTTTCCTGCAACCATTCACATGAAATATCGATTCATTCTTATTCCCCAAAAATGGAGATATAAAGTCCTTATGGTTGCCCTCAACTCTCAAGTACTCGGGTACAAGAATCCGAAATAAGGTAATTCACAACTCGAGCTGGCCGGTCCCAAGAGTAAATCACCACATTCGAGATTCCTACCCAACATACATATCAAATTCCCTCCAATTATCAAGATAAAGGTTTTACAACCTACAATATTCATGATTCACAGCTTACATTTCTAGAAGGGCACTTAAGCCTTTACTCAATCACATAGTAAGGACCATAACACCACTTGGTCCTATCTTGCTCCTTTGTAGAGACCACGTGAATTGGCTCTAAATTTCATTGCTACAAGCAATCTTTTAACTTTCAAACCAGTCCCACAGTCCGGCATCCTAAACATTTAAGCCTAGGATACACTACAAAGATCTGAAGCCTAAGCTCTGATACCAACTGTGACGCCCCCACTTCTCCCAAAGGCGAACCAAAGGGTATCCGCGGGACGCCTGCCCAGCTCTCGCCAGGACTCACTACAATCCATCATTCAAGAGCTCGAAATACTTTAATTAACTTCAATACACAATTAAGGTACTTCAAATATCTCACACTTACAACTAAGTAGCTTTCAAGCTTAAATACAACCCAACGGAAAATGGTACAATAGCCATCCGTTATAATATAACTTAAAGTCTTCAAAAGAAAACATTCTAGTACTACTCACGAGTACCCTTGGTCTCGAACCCTGTAAAAGAAAACCACAACGTGGAATGAGCTACACAGCCCAGTGAGGTTCCAAGACACTCTAACGGTTCAAATAAATCAAGTAAGTTGGGCATATCATATGCATGGTTCAAGGTTACACAATGGCATGTTATCATGAGGTGATAATCTTTGTACGGTAATTTGAGACATTTATCATGGTATGAGACATTGGCATGTATAGTTCACGAGTGATTGGAGCTTATTACAGGCATAGCTCAGGATTTCATGTTGGCATTTTAGCACGAAACAATTATTATGATACAAGGTAAACATATACTGTAGGATACGGTGTTCCAGTGGAACTCTGTCGGTCATCTGCACCTTATGACTTCCGGATCCCCTCGGTTTGACTGGCCATCACCTTATCCCTCCAGTGGTAATACTCGAGTATACCGAAACGGTTGTCCAGGGTTCCAACCTACCCGACCGAGCCCAGTCCTGGCTCGAGTAGGTCAGTAACCGAGGCAGGGCCCAAGTTCAGCTTAGAGCTTACAACATGCACAAGTAATCAAGTAATTCGACAAAAGGTAAAATTCATCATTTGAGTAGGTCGAGTGAGATAAAGTACACACTCGCCTAACAATGATGGACAACTTCATATAACATGTGATTCATGATAATCAAGTGATCAAGTGGATACTTAGCACGTAAGCACGTAAGCAATACAAGTTGATTTCATGGGAGCATATAATTCACGGATATCGAATAATCATATAGATTAGAAATCATATGAGCAAATAGTCAGGTAATCAGGTAGTCATGTGGGTTGGTAAACGGTTCACGGTTAACGGTTAACTGTTCACGGTTGACGGTTAATTGACAAGCATTGGTCATATGCATAGGCCATCATTGGCCGTTATCCCATTTTTACCACGTGAGAGTCGAGGAGATTCACTCCAACGACGTATGCAACCTTAGCATACCAAGTCATGTTATTCGAGTATTTTCAAGCATGAATTATTCATCTCAAAAGAGAACGAGTGCGATAAAGTACACACTCGACTCCATTTTTCAAAACCAAGTAGACTAAGTAAACAATCTAGCAAGTTAAGCATGTATCGAGTTCATATGGTCATTTGATATGGTTAATGATTTAACCAATTCGTGTAGATATACAATGCAAGTATACATTCCTTAAATAGGCATGAGTATGGTAAATACTTAACACATAGCACTTAATAATCATGAAATAAGCGTGTCCTAGACTTATTCAATTACGTATTCCTATATGGAACACTCACCTAGTCAAAACAAGCGAGTAGTTTTCAAACAAGCGTTTTAGGTGTCCGCTCCGAGTTCCCCTTGGAGATTCCCTCGAGTGCCTGAGTAAACAACCATTAACTATTATACACTATCACTTAGAACTCCTACTTATCAAAGAAGGTTGTACAATCTAAAGGGAATTCATGAATTGGGCCTTAATTATTAATAATCGAGACTCAAGAGTAAAGTTTTAAAGTCTAAAGAAAGAGACTAACATTTTTCATGAAATCGAGTTAAAAATGTTCAATCGGTATCGAGAAAAGAAGGTAAGTTTCCAAAATCTCATTTCTAAGAAATTGTCAAATTTTAGCTTTGGGTGTCAATTCTAGAAAAATCGTATCTTGCACTACGTAGGTCCAAAATTGGAAAGCTTGATACCATTGGAAACTACATTCCGAGTACTACAAGTTTCTAGAAGACACTTTCCCATGATTCCAAATGGAAGGTATTCAAAAGTTGGATCAAAGTTACAGCTGTAGAATACTAAGACAGTTTCAAGGTTGGTTTTTGGCCAATTTTGGAAATTCAGTAAAATTCACTTGTTTTGAACTAACCTTTGAAATTTGGAAATCAAATAGTGTTACAATCCAAGAGTATAACAATACAAGCGGATTGAGAAATGGAGTTTCGAGCACCAAGATATAGTAGCCCCAAGTTGAGGAAGATTCAAGACTGAAGAAGAATTTCCAGTTTTGAACCTCCAACACTAGAAATTTAATTCGGTATCGAAACGAACTTGGATTGGTACCAAAATTGGCAGTATTTTACTCCCATATGAAAGGTACCACTCTATCAAATTTCAGGGAAAAATACTTTCGGTAAGATAGTTAATTAGTCAACCAAAGTTCAGGAAAATTATAAGGCAATCTGCCTTTGACTTTCATTTTCCAAATTTCCAATCGTCTAACCAAGAAAGTTATCCAACCATGGTTCATTTGTGAAATAAGGGTCTAAGATACACCCATAATATCTTTGGTAAGTGTTTAATATCAAAAACATCAACTAACAAGTTCATTCCAAGATTTGGTTCCAAACCAGTCCCAACATTAGGGTTTTCCAAAACAGAGCAGTCCACTTGTTTCAGTCACAACTCAGTCAATATAGCTCGAAATTGAGCATGGCTTATGCCGTTGGAAAATACATTCATAGTACTAAAACATCACAGAAGAAGTCATTCCCAAATTCGGCACCCATCTGGTTCAAATTCGGGCATCAAGTTGCTGCCTGAACACTTCATTCCAGACGAACAGAGCAACAGGACAGCGAACTTAAAACATTTGGTTCGGCTTGCTCACAAGGAATCAGAACGTAAATTTTATACCAAATTAAAGCTAGGAATGTCTAGTTTCAAACGCCACCAACGGCACATGATTTCGACATCCGAGGACAGAGTTATAGCCAAAATGCCAACGCTGGACAGTGCAATACGGAACAGATTTCCAGATTGCCACTTCTAGGAGAAAAATTCATTTGACCCACCAAACGTTAATGTTTTCCAACGAAAATTTTTACACACATAATATAACATATATACATCAGGTTCATGCCAATAGATCACCAAAAATGGGCCTTCTTATGGCCGAACAAAACAGGGGCATTTTCGGAAATTCTTGCCAAGACCTCTACTTTGAGTTTCCAACAATAACACTCCATAAACTCATCATTATAACCACTAAACTACCATTAAATCCAACATTAATCCTTAAATCAGCAACAACAACCCAAGTGTGGGAATACCAAGAGCCCACTCATTTCATTTTCACCATAAACAAGCTAACTAAGTGCATGCATGAGCTTAATCTTGCTATATAAATTCCAAAAGACAAGAATCCAAGGGTTGATCATTACCTATTCCTTGGGTGTGCAAGATCAGAAATTTCGGCCCTCTTGAAGCTCCAAGAACCCGTGAAGATGCAGCCTTTTGTTAGCTAAATCCAACCTCCAAGAGGTTTGCTAAGTGGTCTCCAAGTTTGGTGTGATTTGGAGGTGATTTGGGGTAGTTTTGGTTGAGATTAGTGTGCAGAATTTTTGTTGCAAATGAGTTAGAGAGAGAGAGGAGCTTGGCCGGCTGTGAGGAGAGAGAAGAGAGAGTGTGATTTTGATCTAAGTTGGCTTCTCAAAGAAGATTAAATGTGTGGTGAAAAATTGTTCCAAAGTCAACTCTTGTAAGGCTCGTTTGGCACGTTTTTAGGCTCGATTTTCTCGCGCGTTTGGTTCACTAGTGCACTAAACCTCTAATGCACTCATGTTAATATAAACATTATTCACTCTTAATTGTCTCGAAACAAGGGTCTAAAGTTCCTGAATTTAAATCGCGCGTGTGAAAACGCGTATCTCCAATTTAAGCGCGATAACGCGAAACTTCCGAGAAATTCTTATAACGATAGTACTAATAACTATCACTTGAGTATTTAAACATTAAAATGCCTAATTTAGGTCCATTGTACATGTCTCCAATATTTCAAACCTATTGTACTCTCAATCGATCAAGATTTCCAAAGACGTGTTCACTATTTTCACTAAACGAGCTTCCGAAAATTAATTTTTGAAACAAGTCATTTTAAAAATATAATGAAACTATATTTTCATGTAATTAGGTCTCAAGAGCTTAGAAAATAATATTCGGAGTAAAAGACCAAATAAATAATTAAATAAGCTAAAAATAGGAGATTAAATAAGTAAATTTTGCGAGTCCTCACACTCTTCCTTTTTGTTCCTAATGCCATCGGAATTGCAGAGGCTTTTTCAGACGAAAGGTGTATTTCTGGCTGGCAACGGCATCCTTCTTGCATTTCTTGATTGCGGGGGAGTTTTGTTGGTGATTTGGTAAATGCTCTTGTAGACTCGGAGCAACTTGAGAGAGCCTTGGAGAATGTTGCGCAGACTGAGTGCTATTGAGAACTGGGGGCTTGTTCTTGTGATAATAATAATAATATTCCGAGAGCCTCGGAGAGCAAGATGGTGTTAATTGCTTGACTTGGCTAGAATCATCGCCAACTGGTACTCTTGGTAAGGCCAACTTCTTGTTATTAGTATTAGATGGTTTGTTGGGTTTGAGGAGAACAACGTGTTCGTCATCATCCCTTGTCTGCACCTCCCTGCTTATGATTGTGTTGGTGATGTCGAGCCCTACTTTTCTGCTTACCTTATCCTTCACTTGCTTCACAATCTGCTTGGCACAATGACCGCTCCTTCAGCAATTTTCATCTTCTCGTCTGGACTCCGATATTCTCCGGGCCAATTTCCTTGCTGTGTAAGCTGAGAATTCAAAAATTAGAAATTTCTAAAATCGAGAAAAAATTGCAAAATCGAACCTTAAGGGCTGCCCAAGCTCTCATAATCTCCTTTCACAATTTTCAAATTCAATTCTGCCGTATGCTAACAACTTCATTGATTACCTGTTTTTTCCATTCAAGATGCTGGTGAATTTTCAAGTTTTTTAATGGAGGTTTTGCTAAGGATTCAGCCAAACGAAAGATTGGGGTGACCGACAATGGCAAAAGGGAACAAAAGGTGACCCAAAATTGACAAAAGGGAAACTTTTGTCTGTTCCCTAATATATTTTTTTTTTGTCCCATGCCAGATGGAGAGAAATTTCCCTCCATTATTCCAGGGTAATTTTGGAAACTTATATTTCATAAACCAGCATATATGGGTATTTTAGGTTGTTCATTATTTTCATAATGATATTACTGTCTTTTCAATATTCTGTTTATCCCCATTAGAGTTGACCGTTAGTTTTTGGGATAGACTAGGAAAAACAAATGTTGGGGGGTAAAGTGAGAAACGGCATATACTTAAAGGGGATAAAGTGCGATTAACCCTTTATTCAATGAGGTGATGCTAAACTGCTAATGTGGTGCCGTAGACATATATTCATCAACTCAACTTTATATGGATACACGGATATTGGACACGTAAATTTGGGGATCCAAATCCAAATTTGATTGTAATTCGACAATTGAACGGAGAGGATCAGAATTAAAATCAAATTATTGCTCTATTAACTAATCTACGTTAAATATGAAAATTGTTGATTGAGTCTTTAATTTTTCTTCGATAAGTTCTTTTCCATAAATTGATGCTGGGGGGACGAACAAATACGAGGCTAATGGAATGGCCAATGTTAATGGTGATCTTATTGCATTTTGGCCTAGTTTAGCAGCATATTTTTCTCCTGTAAAATTGTAACATTTAATCAAAATCATCCAAAGTTATTCTTTTAAATTTTTACTTGTTTGGACTTTGGACTATTGAAATTTAAATTCAAAATGTAAAAGCAAAACAAAACTATTCAAAAAATGATTTCTCAAAATGAGAATTTAGTATCTAGTGAAATAACCTAACTAAATATATAAATAATGTTCTCTCCTGCCATATGCAAAAGTCATATTAGATTGATAAACTCAATAACAAAATTAATGGGATCATAACAAAATGGAAACTTCTTGCTAAACTTGTGACAACCCCACCTCACCCTAACAAAATGGAAACTTCTTGCTAAACTTGTGACAGCCCCACCTCACCCTAAGGCGAACCAAAGGGTTCGGCGGACCGCCTGTCCAGCTCTCGTCAGAACTCACTCACTCATAATTCAAGGAGAAAAAAAAAACAATAACAACGCACATACTTAGAAAATAAATAACACACCCATTTCAACTTAATATATATGCTTTGATGCTCAAATCCAGATACAAACCTTTTACACACCAAAATACTTCAAAGTGTTTACAATACGAGTACAATCAACCCTAGTCGGGTACTAGTGTGAGTACAATTCCAAAAGTCAAAATAACTAGACTACGCTAGCCTGTACGTCTCACGCCTCGCTCGTACCCCCTGTAAGGAAAACAAATGACGTGGAATGAGCTAAAAGCCCAGTGAGGTTCCAAATAGTAAGTTAACCCTTGTTTAAAAGTGCAAGTATCATGTAACAAAGTAATGAGCATGAAAAGTTCATAAAAGTGAGCAATAATACTTCAAGTAGCAAATCTCAAAGTGAGCGAGTGTAAAAGTTTTCAAAAGAAACAATAATCCAATAAACAATAATCACTCCAAAGTATAAGGATACGGATGGCTCTCAGGAGCCAAATTTCCATTGCATCACCAGAGTTTGATCAAGTAATAGTTGACACTCCGTCAACCTTCAAGTAAGTAACCAATCCAATAGAGCACCACTTACACTACTCTCTGTCCATCATTCAAACCCCCTGCTGGGCCCAAAATCCTCAATAAACACGAGTGGTAATACTCGAGTATACCGATTAGTCGAGGAGATATCACTCTACTCGACATTACTAACTACCCATGGTTCGTTATCTAATCGACCAAACCCTTGCCGGCTCGACTCGATTAACTAGCCAGTGGGGTTTGGGGTCCCCAAAAGTCGATGAGGTAACACTCCAATCGACTGAATTAAAATAAAAGTATGGAGACGGGAATGAGAGGCACCTCCCACTCGGATAGAGTGTGGTACATACTGCGGCTCCACACTTACAAATCAAGTACAAATATATCAAGTTAATTGCAACAATAAACAAGTAGATATCATATTAGGGCAAGTGCGATAAAGTATACCCTTGCCCGATCAACAAATCTCGTATCATGTATTTTCATGGATCAAGTATCAAAACAAGTGTCAAGTTCAACCAGATATTTGGAAGCACTCACCAAAAGTCTAGTGCCTCTCAAAAACACGTTCAGGTCCAACTCCTTGGTTGGAGTCCAAATCCGCGATAAAATATCATTTACGAATGTAAAATTTTCTAGAGTTCGAAACATAGGAGTTTCGTTTCAAGAAAATCAAGTAAATGCAACTCGTTTGAATAGTATTCAAGATACTTATCAAATTCTAAGAAATTCATGCTCGCTCTTAAGACTTTGAAACTTGGAAACAATTATACTTTGAAATACCATTTGGGTCGATGAAATGGAGAAAAGTATATCTATTAGTCATAAATTTCATTTTTCCAAGGGTACAAGGTCGGCCAAGTTCTAACTTATATACCTCGATAAAAGAAGGTGCAATATCCTAGATGGTTCAAGTGGTATTCGCTCTCAAACCTTACTCAAGTCGCAAGCATATCTACCTAGTTCTCGAGCGTAAATTTGGGCAGCACGCCCTTTGTATTTATCTATTTTTCAGCCATTTATGGCTTCATTCTTTTCCTCAATCAAACCCAAAGTTACACACAACATAATCTCATTTCATTAGCCGTTCAATAGGCTCAAGGTCATACAAATACAAAATCAAGCTAAGAACATGTGCAGAATGATGTTTAAGTTAGGAAACAAAAGGCAGATTTGACGTTGTTTTGCGTAACAAACACAACCGGAGCTACGCTTATCGGATTAGGGTGAAATTTATACCATTTCGAAGCTAAGGCAGAGAGCTACAATTTTGATGAAGACCACTCAGTCCAGTTCGTAGTGTAGCTAGGTCAAAATTTCAAATTACAGAACTTGAATCTCACACTCGGGCTACTTAACCGCACTATACGTAAATGATAATAACTCAGGCTACCAAAGTCCAATAAAGGTGATTCTAGGGGCGTTGGAAAATTAAGACATAACACTACAACTTTCATGTTTTGGCCAGATGCTAAATCAGTACGGATCATGGTGAACAGACACGGTTAGTGTTGCGAAATATCAAAATTGTCCATTGGACTAAACCTATGAGAGTCAGGGGTATTTCAGTCTTTTCACAGGCTACGTTGGTCCGATTGAGCTAAAATTTTGTAGGCAACTATAAAACATCATTCTCTACAACTTTTGTGTTTTGGGATAAGGCTGGTTCGGTCTCTAACATACTCAAACAGAAACGGGCAGAACTGAAACATAAGAAACCGATATTCTGGAAATTTGCTCCATTCAAGGTATAACTCTCATTTTAAGCTTGAAACCAGCACTACAACCTCATATACAAGCTTATATACATCATATACCATCCATACAGCAAGTATAAGAAGAAAATCATTCAAACCCAAAGCTGAAATTTTACACTACAAAGCTGGAATTGACCAAATCTACTACTAAACCATGAGATCTACCCAACAAACCATAACTTTCACTTGTAAACCATTAAGTAGTACAACCATGAACTAATACCTTCCTTACCTAGGATTGGAGAAGCACAACAGCCTCTAGGAAGCTTGAACCACCAAAACTCTCCACTCCAAGGTGGCAATCCACCTTCCTAAGCAACTTCTATGGATTATTTGGTGAATCTATCGGTTAGTTTGCAAGATTGAGCAAGAAATCAAGATGGAATGAAGTGTTTCTTTCTCTCCTCACTCTCAGGGCCAAATGTGCAGAAATGAAGAAGAAATGCAGCCCAAGGAAAGATAAGAAAGCAAGAAAAAGGCTTGGTCAAAGTTTAACACATGTCACAATTTGATTGGTGGTCAAAATTTTCTTTTCTCTCTCTTGTTTTTTGTCCAACTTTTCGGCTGCTTTATCAGATATTTTGGGCCTGATTTGACTCAATTAATAGCAAGGGTATTAAGGTAATAAAGTGGTGTTCACGTGGTGCACTTATTCGGTAACAAACGGTGCACGTCGGTTCTACCCGTTTTTCCTGAACTCGCACGTACTAGGATTTTTACTTATAATTCACTAACTTATTATTCTCACTTCTAATCTCATATTATTTCTCATCTAAAACTCACTCTTAATTACTAAATTTAGTACACAAACCTCCACACTTAATCACATTACCAAAATACGTGAAAACTCTAATTTACCCGAACTATAAAACTAAGGGTAAAACTCTTAATTCTATTCTTTATTCTAACCCTTGAGGATGTAAATAAGTAGTATAGCTATAATAAGGTAATGTATTTCAAATAAAAGGGAATTTTAAGAAAAATGTGATGAATTTTACAATTCCATAGAATAAAATTAGGGTTTTGAGTCAAATATGAGGGATTTAAACACAACCTGTTAGTCACAAGTAAACTAGGGTTTTAAAGTACAAATAGGGTTTCTAGTATTTAAAATTAAAAAATATTTTAAAATAAAAATAAAATAAAGAAACTGTAATATCCTCTTTGAGACTAAACAAAACATTATCCTAAAAGTCGGGGTATCACAAAACTTAAGCTCGTGCAAAAATTAATGATCACCCAATTGTTGTGATAAAATGAGTCTTTAACAACAAATTGGCTAGAAATCATGCAAAACAAATCCAAACGAATGACAAGGACACAATTCAAAAGAACGACTTGCGTGACAAAATGCACTAAGGGTGCATTTAAATTTGATAGCAATGTTCTTTCTCTTTACTTATTGAAGAGTTTTCCTTTTATGAAAGAAATGTAAAAGCGTTTTTGTAATGCTTTTCGTAGATGAAGAGTTTTGTATAAAAGAACCTCTTGACTTAAAAGAAATCAACCATGTATTTAATTTGACTAAATATTTATTTGGTAGTGTTTGATATAAGTAATCCTTTGAATTCTCATTAAACAATTTATTTGAAAGGGAAAACACAGATACTACTTTATTTAAGAAAAATGCCTCTCGTCAAAATAAAAATTTAAATGTTTGTAAAGTTTGAGGGCTGTAAGATTTTAACAAACAATTTATTTTGAATTATAAAGTTACATCAGTTGAGCAAATAGAGATACAAGTCAACCTCAATTATTCATGTGAGTGATCCTTTATTTTTATTTATTTCATTCTATATTTATTTTTCTCTTTTCTTCCTACATCGTTTGCACTATCTCAAAATCAGTAAAACCCTTACTTTCATTTTCATTTACTAAGAAAAGTCTAGATTTGCTACAAATTTCATAAACAAATTCTTTTCTTTACTAGCACAATCTTTCTATCAATCAAATTTCTTTCATATCTAATCTTGCCAACTTGCTTTTGCACATTCAAAATCCTAAAATTTCACAAAAGCACAGTATTGCAAATAGAATATTTTTTCTTCAAATTGCAATTAATTAAGCTATAACTACTCAAATCTTTAAGGTCCAATCATGATAATTAGGGTGGTGGCTGCAAAAATCAATAAGGGTTTAATGACCCAAGCATTTAGGTGAAAGAAGTGCCAAGTGTGACTATCTCAAGGACTTTAAAGTGACAACTTAGTAGATGTTATGGGTTGACTTCTCTTCTCTCTTTTTGTGACCCCTATATATTTCCAAGGTATACTAATATAAGAAAAACTTGATAGAATTTCCTTTTGATGAGTACAAGTCTAAGGTTAGTGGAGCACAAAATCATTTTGATGCTGGTTTTCTTAATGCAGTTTTGGATACTAAAGATTGTGAGTTTGTTAATTCAATTGCTATTAGCAACTACCGTTCTCAACTTCTCCATCAATGCAAGACGGTATCTAATTCTACAAAATAATTCTGAGACAGCTACCATATTCTTGTTAGGCTATCAAACACAATTAAAACATAAGAAAAAAAGGTGGGCACTTTATTTATCAAACTTGTTCCAGAAGCATGCATATATAATTCTCTAAGCAACGTGAATTGCTATAGTACCTGTTATTCTTGATTTTGATGATCACAAAGCACTTTGAAATGTTTATCTAATTCTATTCAAATATAAGTGTTTTGCTTTTTAGAGAATCAGGTACAAAGGTGTCAAGGAAAGAAAATCAACCAAAAGAAGAAGCAAAAATAGGGCACTCATGTCGGACGTCCGAAAGGATGAAGAACATCAAGAAGGAAACTCTGTCGGACGCTCGTGAGGAAGCATCGGACGTCCGGGAGGATCGGACGCACGCTTCGGACGCACATCGATCGCGTTGGACGTCCAAAAAATTTCGCAAAGTTTTGATGACTCTCTGACGACGTTCGGACGCAGAAGCTGTCGGACGATAAAATCCCATCGGACGTCCGAACGACAATTTGGCTGATTTTCGGACGATGGGATCGGACGATGATTAAGCTGTCGGACGTCCGACAGCCCCAACGACTAGCTGACTCTTCATCTGCCTTCTATCCGTTGGAAGCATTAATGAAGCCCATTTTTGGTCCCCTTTAAATACAAATGATTCTGAACCAGGGAGTGACTTTTGCACACTTCGTTTACAAGATGTCAAGAGATATTTTAGCTAGAAAATAGTCTCCTAAGCAAGATTTATTCTCCAAGTAGTGTGAAGTTCTTGTAAGCACTTCTCTTGTGTTTGAAATTTTTAATAGTGTAGCTTTGTTGAGGGTTATCTGTGTGATAGTAAAACTTCTTAACTTGACTAAGTGAGGCTTGGGGCGAGGAGGAACTGATCCCTCCATTGTACATTGAGTTGATTATTTTTCATCAAAGAGAAGGTGCTCATCTTTGTGATTGGTCTTCAAGTTTGAGGAAAGCTTGGTAGACAATCGGTTTGATGCTCCATCTTATTCCTTTTGTTTAATAAAATTCTCATTGCTTATATACACTCTTATTTCTGATCAACATTGCTCTCTTCTTTAAATTTACTTGGCTGATTACTACTAGAAAAGTAGGTAAATTTTTATTAAAGAAAAAGTGCATAAACTCAATAAAGTATTTTTAATCAACCTAATTCACCCCCCACTTAGGTTGTCTTTGGGCTTTACAATTGGTATCAGAGCTTGGTCTCCTAGAGATTAAGCTCAAGCTGCTTGGAGTAAAGATAACAACCAATCATGCCATGTTTGTTGAGGGGCAATCTGTTACTAGTTCTCCCATGTTTATTGGTTCCAATTATATTAGTTGGAAAGAAAGAATGATTATCTTTTTGCAATCCATTGATATTGAGCTATGGTTTATTGTGAATGAAGGACCGCATGATGCTAACGTTCTTGATGCAAATACAGGTTTGTTTCGGCCAAAAACAAGAGCTGAGTTGATTGCTCAAGATAGAACCAATCTCACATTGAATGCCAAAGTCATGAATGTTCTTTATAGTGCCTTAGACTCAAATGAATCAATTAGAGTAAAAGGATGTAAATCTGTCAAAGAAATGTGGGATAAGCTAAGAGAAATTCATGAGGGTAGTGACAACGTGAGAGAACAGAAAAAGTCTATCTTGGTCACAAAGTATGAATCATTTAAAATAGAACCCCTTGAGGATATTGACAAAATGTATTGCAGGTTCAATGACTTAATCAAAGATCTCGAGGTGTTGGGCAAACAGTACACCTTGGGAGAGAAAAACAGGAAAATTTTCAATGCGTTGGGCAAAGAATGGGAAAGTAAAGTGACTGCAATAGAGGATGCTAAGGATTTGAATTCTGTGCCTATTGAATCTCTTATTAACTCACTAACCTCCTATGAGTTAAAGTTGAAAACTAAAGTGCAGGAGGAAGAGGACGTGAGAGCAAAGAGAAACATAGCTCTAAAGGCAGCTCAAGGTGAAGATGATCCAGCTCAGTTGGATGATGAAGACTCGGATGGTGATGACAACGATCTTGCTCTCATCACAAAAAGCTTCAAGAGAATCTTGAATAAAAGGAAGTTTAGAAGGGGAGGACCTAGCAATCAATTCCAGAATCAGTCTTCAAACGCAAGGAAAAAAGGAAAACAAGAATTCAACAAGAAATAATTAGACAAACGCTACAAATGTGGACAGCCTGGACACTACGCAAACGAATGTTCCCTAAAGAAAAAGAAAGATGGAAAAGCTGATCGAAAGCCAAGGTTCAACAACTTCCAGATTACATGGAATGAATGTAACTCTGAAGGCGAAGTTGAAGAAGAAGAAGAATCAGCTCAAATGGCCTTCATGGCTATTGGAGATAATGAGGTAACTTCCATACACTCTCAATCTGAAAGTGATGATGAAGATGATCTTGAATCCTTTGTTGAAAAATTGCATAATGCCTTGAAGGAATCTTATGATAAAAACAAGCAGCTAAAACAGAAAATTATTTTTCTCATTCAAGAAAATGCAAGACTTTTTCAACAAAATAAACAACTAAAGGCTGACAATGAGTGCCTTGTAAGAGACGGATTTGATGTTCAAAATGAACTTGATAGAAAGACAAGTGTTTGTGAAATGCTAAAGGAAAGACATGGTGATTTGAATAAAAGGATGGACAATTTGGATGAGACCTTAAAAGCTAGAAAAAAAGATTATCTCAAAAAGAACATGTCAACCACCTTTCTTACTGCTCATGAAAGAACATTAGCACACAACAAAAATGCACATGGTTTCACAACATATAGAAGGAGTGGATTGAGATTTATCAAACCATTACATGTTAAAGGCTCTTCCATTATGTGTAGTTTTTGTTGTCAAAGAGGGTATTTGAAAGAAGATTGTTATGTGAAAAGAAATCTGAACAAAGGAATGAGATGCATGTGGTTAGTTAGACACAATGCTAACTATTGTGGACCCAAAAGTTAAAGGGTACCAAACACTCTCTCTTTTCAGGGAAAAGGCTCAAACAAGTCCAAATGGTTCATTGACAGTGGCTGTTCAAGGCATATGACCGGTGATCCTTCGTTGTTCATAAAGCTAAAATCAAAATCAAGTGGAAAGGTGACATTTGGTGATGACGTGAAAGTTAAGACAATTGGAATAGGTGATGTTGGTAAGGATGGTGAAACTTTTGTTCATAATGTGCTCTTAGTTGATAACTTAGGTTATAACTTGCTTAGTGTTAGTCAATTATGTGATAAAGACTTGAATGTTGTTCAAAAAGCATGAATGCATTGTGCTTGACTCTAAATATAATGTTGTGTTCAAAGGTAAGAGGTTTAACGATATTTATATTGTTGTTCCTGATAAACTTGATTCATCTAGCTTCCAATGTCTTAAAGCTTCAAATGAAGATGCTTGGTTGTGGCATAGGAGACTTTGTCATTTTAACATGGAATTACTAAAGGAAATTTTGAAAAAGGAGTTGGTTAGAGGCTTGCCAAAAATCAGTTTTGAAAAGGACAAAATTTGTGATGCATGTCAATTTGGGAGGCAAACAAAAATTTCCTTTAAACCAAAGAAGTGTGTATCAACTTCTAAACCTTTGGAACTCTTACTTTGAAAAATTTTGTGATTGTTGATGATTATTCTAGATATACTTGGGTGATATTCCTTGCTCATAAAGATGATGCCTTCAAGAATTTTACTTCATTATTTGCTAAAGTGCAAAATCTGCTTGGTTTAAAAATTGTTAGGATTAGAAGTGATAATAGGACGGAATTCAAGTTTTGTGATTTTTCAGAATTTTGTGATCATAATGGCATAACATATGAGTTTTCTATTGCAAGGACTCCACAGCAAAATGGTGTTGTAGAAAGGAAAAATAGGACACTCCAAGAGGCTGCTAGAACTATGTTGAGTGAATGTAGTTTGCCAAAATATCTTTGGGCTGAAGCGGTAAATACCGCATGTTATGTGATGAATAGAATCCTCTTGAGACCTATTTTGAATAAAACATCTTATGAACTGATTTTTGATAAGAAACCTACGGTTGGATATTTCAAAGTTTTTGGTTGTAAATGTTTTATTTTGAATTTAAAGGAACATCTTGGTAAGTTTGAAAAAAAATCTGATGAAAAATATTTTTGGGGTATTGTGAGAACAAAAGAGGATATAGAGTCTTTAATAGAAGAACTCTTGTGATAGAAGAAACTATACACATAACATTTGATGAAACTAATGATGATAATTCCAAAAGTTCGTGTGAGGATGATGATGTAGGTGTTCGTGAAGGAATGAAAAAGCTAACAATTGGAGATGAAGGAAACTCTAAACCGGAAGCAAAGGAAATGGAGGATGAAGCTCATGAAGATCAAGAAAAGGAAGATGAAGACAAGAATGATGATTCATTCAAAGACCTTCCCAAAGCTTGGAAATTTAGCCAAAATCATCCAAGAGAGCTTATAATTGGTGATCCATCCGAGAAGGTAAAGACTCGTTCCTCATCTAAGAAATTGATAGACAATTTTGCTTTAGTCTCTCTTTTTGAACCTAAAAATATCAATGATGCCTTAAAGGATGAAAACTGGATTTTGGCAATGCAAGAGGAACTTAATCAATTTGAGAGAAATAAGGTTTGGACACTTGTTGATAGACCTCAAAATCAACCTATCATTGGCACGAAGTGGGTATTTAGAAATAAGTTGGATGATAAAGGTGTAGTTGTAAGAAATAAAACTAGATTAGTTGTTAAAGGATATGCACAAGAAGAAGGAATTGATTTTGATGAAACATTTGCTCTCGTAGCTAGATTAGAATCGATTAGAATGCTTCTTGCTTTTGCTTGCTTCAAAGGTTTCAAATTGTTTCAAATGGATGTTAAAAGTGCCTTCTTAAATGGTTTTATTGATCAAGAAGTATATGTGGATCAACCCCCCGGTTTTGAAAATACAAAATTTCCAAGTCATGTGTTTAAACTCTCAAAAGCATTATATGGACTAAAACAAGCTCCAAGAGCTTGGTATGAAAGATTGAGTGGTTTCTTGATTGAAAATGGTTTCAAAAGAGGTATTGTGGACACCACACTTTTTACTAAGCAAGTGTTAAATGATCTTCTTATTGTGCAAATAGATGTAGATGATATTATTTTTGGTGCTACTAATGAGTATCTATGCAAGGATTTTTTCACCATTATGCAAAGTGAATTTGAAATGAGTATGATGGGAGAATTAAATTTCTTTCTTGGACTTCAAATACATCAAGCCCTAGAGGGAATTTTTATAAATCAAGCAAAATACACCAAGGAATTACTGAAAAGATTTGGCATGGAGGACTCAAAGCAAGTTGGAACTCCAATGTGCACTTCTACAAAACTTGACAAAGATGAAGAAGGTAAACATGTGGATGAAAAGCACTATAGAGGTATGATTGGAAGCCTACTTTATTTAACCGCATGTAGACCCGATATTATGTTTGTTGTTTGCTTGTGTGCTAGATTTCAATCTTGTCCAAAAGAATCACATTTGAACGCTGTTAAAAGGATTTTTAGGTATTTGAAAGGTACATTAGACTATGGTCTTTGGTATGATAGATCTTGTGAATTTGCTCTATATGGATATTCGGATGCGGATTTTGGTGGTTGTCGTGTGGACAGAAAAAGTACTAGTGGAACTTGTCACTTTCTTGGTAATTGCTTAGTTTCTTGGTTTAGCAAAAAATAAAATGCAATCTCTTTGTCTACAATCGAAGCGAAATATATTGCCACTAGTGCATGTTGTGCTCAACTTTTATGGATGAAGCATACCTTGAATGATTTTGGATTGTTATATGACTGCATGCCTATATTCTGTGATAATACTAGTGCTATCAATTTGACCAAAAATCCAATTCAGCATTCTAGGACAAAACATATAGATATAAAGCACCACTTTATTCGCGATCTTGTTCAAAAAGGTGAAGTTTGTGTGAATTATGTTTGTTCTAAAGATCAAATTGTTGATATTTTTACAAAAGCTTTGCCATTGGATCAATTCATTCATCTAAGATCAAAATTAGGGATAATCGAAAAATCAACTTAAAAATTTTTCTGTTCTAAGTTTTCGGACGTCTGAAAGCAGATGAACGGACGTCCGATAATGTTCTTCAGCCATTTTCCCAGAAAGCACCTGTTCGGACGAAACTGTCGGATGCACGACTTCGTTCGGCCGTCCGACAGTGCAACGGTACACTTTTTAAAGTAACTTCCCTCCTCATTTGCTTCAGACCCTTCTTCTTCTCTTCTCTCTCGGATGAAAACTATCTCTCCTTTTCACTCTCAATTCATGCTATTCTGAAGCACTTATTCCAAAATTGACTCAACCAAAAATTTTTTCTGATCATTGCGAGTTCATTTTCCTGATCTTTTCACCAAATCTCATCACATTTCGACCGTTCCCAAATTTCCCTCAAAACCCTATTTTCCCATAGCCATTCTGTTCAATCATCTTCAAGGCTCGTTTACCCCAAAATTCTTGTGTGATTCACTCCCATACTACTGTGTGCATCATTAGCATCATACATCTCACACATTTCACACAATGGTGAATCTAAGAGGAGGAAAAGTGCCTGCCGGACGCAAACACACACTCAGGGATGAGGATGCTGATTCTCCTAGGGCCAAAAGATCCTCCAAACGTGTCAAAAGGGGAGCAGTAAAGGCTCAAACTTCACAGCCTTCTGCTCAGCCTAAATCCGGACAAGGGACTACAGCTCAACCGCCCTCCCAATCAACCACAGTCTCCCCATTCTTTGATGATGCTGCCAAAGAAAAACACTCCTGGATATCCCAAAAAGGTTTCATTCCTCAACGTACCATAAATCCCTCTGAATTTCGCAAGATAGGTTTAGAGTCCATTCTGCGTCTTTTTGAATTTCAGAAATGGTCACATATCATTTCCATGCCTAACGTTTATTACCCTGAAATGCTATATCAATTCTTTGCCAATCTTAGGAAAGGCACTGACCACACTGAAATTTTGTCCAGGGTAAATTGGGTAGATTTAGTGTTTGATCCTGTGATTGTGAATGCTGTTTTAAATACTGCTATTGAACCAGGATGCAAAAGTAAAATTGTCAAATTCTTTTCTTATGAAGAGCATCCCACTGCTGATAATCATTTTGATAGTGCTAAGATGTTGTCTTATTTTCAAAAGAAGTTTTCTGCCCCTGCTGATGCAAAACTAAATGACCTTGCTCCTGTGAATCTCATTGCTTTCTCAATCATTTCAAATTTGCTTGTGCCTACCGATGGTCATAGGACAGATGCCAATAAAATGGAGCTGTATCTTTTTTATTGTTTTCGAGAAAAAATTCGCATTGACTTTGGCTTTGTCATGTGCAAGTTTTTACTTCGCTTTACCACTGATTTTCGTAGAAAACTGTCTTATGGAAAATTTCTTCAGAAGATTTTTGAGTTTTACAAAGCACCCATCCTTGGTGTTTGTCCCAAAGAAACGTTTTCTTCTACCTTTACTAAGGCTTATTTTGAGCGCAAGAATCTTGTCTTTAGGGATAATATGTAGGCTTATAAGGGGGCCACGTCTAATAAACCTAGATCTAAGGCTGCACATGATCCTCTTCACACTTCATCCTCTGTTGCACTGGCTTCTATTCATCCTAGGAAGACTGCCACTAAGGCATCTTCTTCTTCAAATTCTGAAGTGGTTGAACTCCTTCGAGACCTTAAACAACATGTTCTACTTCTTGAACATGGTCTCATGCTCACCATGTCATCCGAGCAACAAGCAGACTTCCTGGATAAAAAGAATCTTCTCTTTCCCCCACCTGTGGTTGAGGAAGTTCCTCATGGCAAAGAGCCACGCTCTACTGATTCCAGTTCATCAGCTCCTATTCGCTCCATGAGTCCTGCTCCCATCGACCTCACCTCTACTCCTGTGGCACTTCATGATCCTTCCACATCTGACAAAGGCAAGAAACCAGTTGGTGAAGATGCTGAAAATGATGAAGACACTGAGGAGGAGGATCTCTCTCAGTATCTGCTTACTCGAAGGACGCCTGGGTCCACTTAATTTACCATTTAGGATCACTAGACCTATTAGGATCATTTGCATTCTGTTTGACTGTTTTCTATTTGCTGGATGTTAGATGGCTGCCTCGGACCTTTTTGTTTCTTTGATTCTGGTGCTTGTAATGTTCAAAACTAGATATGTGGATGTAATGTTTGTGATGCTCGTAAGCTATTTTGTTATGAATGTTTAGTTCTTTTTCATGTTACTGGTTCTTGTAATGTCTCTTTGCCTTTTGACTTTTGTGATGACAAAAAGGGGGAGAGATATGAAGATATGAATATGGATATGTGCGGGATGCGTTGAATTGGCTGGACAGTTGGTAAAATGTCGGTTGCTTAACTGTTTTTTGGATGATTGAATAAATCTGTGAAGTAGCCAAGTGAGGGGGAGTTTTTCAATTTTTGTTCTACGATTGACTAAGTAAGGGGGAGCTTTTGTCAAATGAGAAAAGGGGAGCCTATTTGTAATCATCAAATTTCATTTCAAACCATTGTTTTGTCATCATCAAAAAGGGGGAGAATGTTATTCTTGATTTTGATGATCACAAAGCACTTTGAAATGTTTATCTAATTCTCTTCAAATATAAGTGTTTTGCTTTTTAGAGAATCAGGTACAAAGGTGTCAAGGAAAGAAAATCAACCAAAAGAAGAAGCAAAAACAGGGCACTCATGTCGAAAGGGTCGGACGTCCGAAAGGATGAAGAACATCAAGAAGGAAACTCTGTCGGACGCTCGTGAGGAAGCATCGGACGTCCGGGAGGATCGGACGCACGCTTCGGACGCACATCGATCGCGTTGGACGTCCGAAAAATTTCGCAAAGTTTTGATGACTCTCTGACGACGTTCGGACGCAGAAGCTGTCGGACGATAAAATCCCATCGGACGTCCGAACGACAACTTGGCTGATTTTCGGACGATGGGATCGGACGATGATTAAGCTGTCGGACGTCCGACAGCCCCAACGGCTAGCTGACTCTTCATCTGCCTTCTATCCGTTGGAAGCATTAATGAAGCCCATTTTTGGTCCCCTTTAAATACAAACGATTCTGAACCAGGGAGTGACTTTTGCACACTTCGTTTACAAGATCTCAAGAGATATTTTAGCTAGAAAATAGTCTCCTAAGCAAGATTTGTTCTCCAAGTAGTGTGAAGTTCTTGTAAGCACTTCTCTTGTGTTTGAATTTTTCAATAGTGTAGCTTTGTTGAGGGTTATCTGAGTGATAGTAAAACTTCCTAACTTGACTAAGTGAGGCTTGGGGCAAGGAGGAAGTGATCCCTCCATTGTACATTGAGTTGATTATCTTTCATCAAAGAGAAGGTGCTCATCTTTGTGATTGGTCTTCAAGTTTGAGGAAAGCTTGGTAGACAATCGGTTTGATACTCTATCTTATTCCTTTTGTTTAATAAAATTCTCATTGCTTATATACACTCTTATTTCTGATCAGCATTGCTCTCTTCTTTAAATTTACTTGGCTGATCACTACTAGAAAAGAAGGTAAATTTTTATTAAAGAAAAAGTGCATAAACTCAATAAAGTATTTTTAATCAACCTAATTCACCCCCCTCTTAGGTTGTCTTTGGGCCTTACAGTACCTTTATCATCAAATTCACTCACTTAGAACATTGTGTAAGGGCCTCGAAGTGATAATCACAATATCCTGTTTACCTAAGCAAGTTACAATGCCTTACAAATGAAATTATCCAATTTTACCTTATTATCATGTTGGGGTATTATAATATAGAGAATAATATAAAGAATAAAGAATAGAATTCTCAATAGAAGTGTTGTTCCATCTTAAACATACTAAACAGATATATTCTAGTGCTTAGATTGTTTTAATTCCTACAATTACTTCTACCACCATAATATTATAACAATTAGCATAATATTTCTAAGAAAAGTTTAGGAAATCCTAAGTCAAGCCTATGGCTGCAAAAAACCTGTTTAAAAGGAAAGAAACAACAGATTCCTCATTTTTGTGGTGTAAAAGTGGTGTCCTGATCTGATGAGAATCCTCCTTCTATTTATAGTTGAAAAGTTGACAGTTCTTATCTCAACTAATGATAAGCCCACTTCCTCTTCGATGGCCCATTTTCGGATTTCAACTACCTATCATATTGGATCATGAGTAGCGGTAACTGCTCACTTCCTATATTTCAGGGATAATATAATCATCACTTCCATAATATGTATGACATGAGTTGATTCACACATCTTTTCTCAGGTCAACTGTCACCATGGACTTTATTCTTAATTGATACCCGACCAATTTGTCACCGTTCTTATACACATTAACAACCATGTATCTGCACATATTTGCTCACGTCGATGGGTACATAAATATTTGCCATTGTTGCCAATCCTCCATGGAACCTTTATTACTCAACCGTGGATGATAAATTCTTGTTTGCCAATTTATCAAAATTAATTACCAATCAAGCCCCCATGTGACCTTTGTCTGCCAATTGATCTCAAATGGATGCTAACAATTCTTTCATATTCCATGTCGTGCTTTAAATTTCCTGATTCTCCATTGCTGGATATTCAGTCGATGATAAGTAAGTTTTTGTTGGGGGGTGGAATTAAGGCACGACCTATCCATTGGTGAGTTAGGACAAGCTATGCTGGAGAAAAACAGAAGGGGAAATGGGATTTAGACAGTTGAAATCCTTCAACCTTGCATTATTTTCTAAACAAGCTTGGCGCATTGCAACACAGTCTTCCACATTACTAGCCCAGGTTTATAAAACTGAATATTTTTGCTCATAATGATTTTTCTAGGCTAAAGCAGGCTCTTGTTTAGGGTTGAAAGATGAACCAAATTACTCAATATTCGAATTGAGTTTGTCTTGGTAAGAATTCATTTGAGTTTTGTTCGCCAACTAGTCAAGCCAAACCTGAATAGCATTTTATATTCAGCAACTTTAAAACTCAATAAAAATCTCATTCAAACCCGATTCGGCAAATAAACAAGCCAAACTTGAGAAAAATTTGAATCTCGTTAAAATAATCAAATAAACTTGAAGATTAGGGTATTTGCTTGATTAGACTCGTTTACACCCCTGCTCTTGACCATCGTAATCACAGCGAGGGATTTGTGAGGCTCAAAAGTTAGAGGCTAGCAATAGGTGGCTTGTTGGGAATGGAAAAGATATTAGAATTTGGAAAGATAGGCAGCTTCCTTGACCTTCTACTTTTAAAGTTATATTGCGCTCTAATAGAATGGCAGATAACTCCATAGTAGACTGCTTGATTGATAATTATCAAAGGAGTTGGAATGTTGCCTTGCAATGAGCTTTTTTGGTCGGACGAAGTAGAATTAATTCAGAGCATCCCGATTGGTGATGGTAGAAGTCAAGATAAACTCATATGGCACTTCATAAAAAATGGTGTTTTTTCTGTAAAAAGCGCCAATGATTTGATTAGATAGAGATCTACAAATTGGTAAAATACGCCTTCTAGAAGTAATGAGCTAATGAAGAGTGTTTGGAATCATTTGTGGCATCTTCATCTTCCAAATAAGGTTAAAATTTTTCTCTGGTGAGTTTTTCTGGACATTCTGCCCACCAATACCAAACTTAGAGTGTCTCTTGATCCTTCATGTCCACTATGTCAAGCTTCCAACAATGGAATTGATCACATTTTCTTAGAGTGCCCCATAGCTATTCAATCTCGAGCTCTTAGCTACTTGACAAGCAAAATTATTTTAGATTTAGCTAACCATGTGCTTACTTGGCTTCCTAATCTGACTTTGTGACTTCGAATGCAAAGTGTCATGATTGATCATCATGTGATATCTTGTAAATGCAAGGTAGTGTGGGATCATGATTGTAATAATTGTAACTGAGTTCGTTAGACTATTAGTTGAGGCAGTTATCAGAGCTACTTCCATATATACTTGTAAAGCCACCGAATTGGGCATGCTGGAAAATAATAACAAACTCAATTCTTTGCTCTCCCTCCCTCTCTCTCTCTCTCATTCTTGCTCTTGAATATTCTCTATTTCCTTTCCTTTCCTGCAATCTCTAATTTCAGAATATACCTACTGATCCTCGGATCCAGTAGCTTTGACCTACCATTATAATCCATGGCTGACGGCACATGCTTGAGAACTATGGAAGAACAACTACAGAGGCAGGAACTCAGGCTTCAAGATGTGATGGTATCAAGTTGAACTAAGGAACTAAAATCTAAATAAAACTTGGGAAATGGTAAGACGAAACAAACATATGGAAAAACAGTAAATAAGCACTGCAACCAAACTTAAAATGCTTATATTGATATAATCAGTTGAGTTACAGAATTTGATGGAAAAGAGAAGAAGATGAAGAAGAATGAAGAAAACTTGGGAAAGGCGAAAATGAAGTGGGAACAATGATCCCATGTCTTCTAATACAAAAATATTATCTGCCACTACAATCACCAAATCTTCCTATATAATGGTACTGAATAATAACTAACTTCCTAATGTTGCAATCAAACTCAAACATGTGGCTCTTTGTGCCAGGAATCTATTGCAGGATCACTGTTGCTAAAGTCAAGTTGTTGAGATGATTTCCTAGTGAAAGCATGATTTTGCTTCCACGTCTTCGACCTGTCCTCTTTACTTCATTTCACAGCTCCTCCACTAAACTCATGCCTTCAGCTTATTCCTTTTGCCAAAACTTCTATTTCATGACAATTGCTCCCCCTTCAATCAATCTTGTCCTCCAGATTGAAATCTAAGAAACTCCCTTTCAATTTTCTGCATCCTCCCATGTAGCTTTAGCTGGAGAAGTTCCCTACCCAATGTATGAGCCATTGAATAACTACAGCATTCTTCTTCTTAACAATTCTTTGATCCAAGACAGCTACTGGTTCCACTCTTAAATGCCCTTTCTCATCTATGTTGGGTAGCTGAAGTAATGGAACTATTTGCTGTCCCACTTTTTTCTTCAGCAAAGATACATGGAACACAAGGTGCACCTTAGACTCCTTTGGTAATTTCAGCCTGTAGGCCACCTTCCCAATCTTCTGTATCACTTGGTAGGGACCAAAATACTTAGTAGACAGTTTTGTGTTGTTTCTCAACTCTACTAAAGTCTGCCTACATGGCTGTAATCTCAGGTAGACCCAATCTCCCACATTGAATTCTCTCTCACTCCTCTTCTAATCAGCATACAGTTTCATCCTTTCCTGAGCCCCCTGCAGGTTTTTCTTAAGCAACTTATCAAGCCTCTATTTGTCCCTCAAATGATCCTCCACTATAGCCACTTTAGAGTGAGTGTAAGGTTCAAGAGCCAACTGTGGAGGGGGCATCCCATATAGGGCTTCAAAATGGGCTCATGTGTATGGCTGTATGGTAAGTGGTGTTGTACCACCACTTAGTAAGAGAGAGCCATGCTTTCCACCTTTTAGGTTCTAAGTGAGTCATACTCCTCAAATACATTTCCAACACTTGGCTTACCCTCTTAGATTGACCATCTGTTTAAGGGTGATATGTAGTGCTTAAATTCAGTTCAGTCCCTAGCAAGGAAAATAGCTCAGGCCAGAACTGGCTAGTGAATACTTTGTCCCTATTAGAAAGCATACTCAGCGGTACTTTATGTAGTTTACAGACTTGATCCAAGAAAATCCGAGCCACTGTTGGTGCATCAACAGGATAGGACAAGCTGATGAAGTGTGCTGTCTTGGTGAATTTGTCTGCTACCACCATAATAGTGTCCTTCCTTTTTGATACTAGTAAGCCTTCGATGAAATCCATCGTTACATGACTCCATGAGTACTGAGAAGTAGGAAGTGGTTAAAGAGCCTAGGTGTTCGTCCTTGTATTTCCTGCAGGTGTCACATTGCAGCACAATGTCCTTAATGTCTTTGTACATCCCTGGCCAGTAAAATAATTGCTTGGCCTTGTGGTAAATTGCCTGCACTCTAGAATGTCCCCCCAATTGTGCGTCATGCAATGCAGTAATGATCTTTCTCCTTATCCCTCCTTCTGTGCCTATTACTCTCCTCCATTTATATCTGAGCACACAATCCTGATAAGAGTAATCTAGATTACCAGGAGTGAGTAATAGTTGCTTGATGAGATCTTGCACCTTTTCATCTCGATTATAACTCTCAGTCACCTCTTTTATCCATTCAGGAACGACACAAACCAATGCAGTACAGTCTCCTTCCTCATTACTTGCCCTCCTGGATAGTACATCTACAGCCATATTCTCTTTTCTCTTCCTATATTGGATATCATAGCTCAGTTCCAGCAGCTTGGTGAGCCATTTTTGTTGGAGTGTAGTCGTAACCCTTTGTTCCAATAAGTATTTCAAGCTTTGATGGTCTGTCCTTATGATGAAGTGGTGTTCTTCTAGATAGTGTCTCCATTTGGTTACAACAGTCACTAAGGCCAGCAATTCCTTCTCATAAATGGATAGCCTAAAGTTTTTTGGTCCTAAGCTCTGGCCCAGGAAGGCAATAGGCCTTTTATCTTGCATAAGTACTGCTCCCACACCTCCATAGCAAGCATCAGTTTCAACTACAAAAGGTTTAGTAAATTAGGCAATGCTAGCACAGGGGTTCTACACATTGCTAATTTTAGCTTGTGAAAAGCCTCATCAGCCTTTGTACTCCAATGAAATCCATCCTTCTTCAAAAACAATGTAAGGGGCTTTGCTATGGTCCCATACCCATTTACAAACTTTCTATAGTATGCTGTCAAGCCAAGAAGTCTATTTAATTCTTTAACAGTGGTTGGCTTTGGCCAGTGCATCATATTTTCCACCTTCTTAGGGTCAGCCATCACCCCTTGTGCAGAAATAATGTGGCCTAAGTACTCTACCTCTAGTTGAGCAAATGAGCATTTGCTTCTTTTGGCACACAGTTGGTGCTTCTTCAGAGTGGTCAATACTTCTGATACATGTTTAAGGTGGTCTTCCCAGGTGGGGTTGTAGATCAATATGTCATCAAAAAACACCAAGACAAACTTTCTCAGCTATTCACTGAAATGGCATGACTTTGAATTCATATAGCCCTTGGTGAGTTCTGAATGCTATTTTATGTCTGTCTTTCTCCTTGACTCTAATTTGATGATAGCCAACCCTCAAGTCTATTTTAGTGACTAACCTAGAGCCATGTAGCTCATCAATCAGTTCATCTATTAGTGGCAAAGGAAATTTATCCTTCACTGTCAGCTCATTAAGTTTCCTGTAATCAACACAGAACCTCCAGCTTCCATCCTTCTTCTTCACTAGCAGTACTGGAGATGCAAATGAGCTATTGCTTGGTTGTATTATTCCAATTTGCAACATCTTCTTTAGTAGTTTCTCTATTTCAGCCTTCTATATATAGGTGCACTTGTATGGTCTAATCTGGAATGGAGTTGTTCCCTCTTTTAGTGGGATACCGTGCTCATGGCTTCTGATAGGAGGCATGCCTTGTGGTTCAGCAAAGACTTCCTTAAATTGGGCCAATAATTCCTTCATTTCTGTTGGTATTGTGAGGACACAAAATTTTCATATTTTGTATTTTATATACTTGTCTTGAATTTTTGGTTGATTTAATGATTGAGCAATGATTTTATTTCTATTGCCTCGTCTAATTGCCGCATGTTGAGTTTCATAGTGCATTATACTAGTGTGACCAACTAGTGAGGTATGAACAATAATTTTGGTGGATTAGAGGGAGTTTTGTATAAAAAGAATTATGTGACAAGAGGTGTTAAGAGTTAATTGATGAGGAAATAGATATTTGGGTGCCTTAGAGACAAGTAGATAGACTTAACTTGGATTATTGCCACTTGTCAATCATCTAACCAATCTTGACCAAGACTAAGCTTCATACTTATCACAAACCAAGCTTCCATTTCAACACCATTTCCTTCTTTTCTTGCAAGCCTTGGATGAAAATTGAGAGAGGAAAAGAGGGAGAAAACACCAAATTTCTAGCCTTGCTTTTTTGTCTAATTAGTGAGCAAACAAGAGAGAAACCCTAATCCACTCCGTAAATCCTCGAGTCAAGATTAGAAGGAAGCTCTTGGACGAGTTTTTGGAGGAGGAAGCTTTGCAACTTTCTTGATTTGTTTCCATACTAGGTTTTGAAGGTAAGGGGGTAAAATTTGCTAGGAAACCTATCTTTCTTCCCTTATCATTGAGTTTATTCGATGTATGATGTTATAGGAGCAAAAAGGGAGCAATTTTGTGGAGGATTTTAGTTGTTTTCAAATTGTCTTCTTGATAGATTGTTGCTGGAAAATTTTCAGCTTTATGTGTGTGGTTAGATCATTAGTTTACAAGCTTAATATGTGGATTTTGGTGGATTTCTTTGTTAAGAATCATGCTATATGCCTCTTTATATGACAAAAAGAAGTATTATTTATGCTCCATGGAAATCTTAGTAGCTTTGATGGGAATTATTATGGTGAGTTTGACATATGCTTCTATGTGGAAATATCAGTAGTTTTATGGTGGTTTTTGACATACTCTTGGTCAATCCACTTTAGAATGACCTCAATTGTTACTTGTATGTTGGAGTTGAGCCTAAACAAAAGGGTTAAGAGGAGCCAAAAATCTACTTTCCAAGTTGTTTTCTTGATAGAAAATTTCAGCTTTGGAACCAAAAGAGTTTTGTTCCACTTTCTTCAAAATTTTTGACTATATTCAAGATGTTTTTGCCCCATATATTACTTGAAATATTGATCTAGTATATACGTGGTTTTTCACTTGATTTGAACAAGAAAACCTTGTAGTCTTTGGAGGAAAATACGAGATATGTTTGCTAGAAATTTGACAGCTTGAGTAATGATTTACGAACTCAATTGTAGTTGCTTTTGACCTTGGGTCTTGATGGAATTTTGATGCCTTATTCCTTTTCGCATGCTCTACTATATATGTAATGGGCTACATGTTGAGTTCTTGATTTTTACAAGAGAGAAACGCGTGAAATTTGGGAGTGGGAGTTGAATGGGTTGTTTGAGACTTGAATGTAATCTGTACTCTCTTATGGTATATTGATGGATGGAATCGACATGCATGCGTGTACTTATATTTGGTCTCAGGACTCGAGAGGGGGCAAGTGGATGATCCCAAGACGAAAGTGTACAGTTCTCACTAAATCGGTGAGTGTTCTAAGTGCATGTGAGAACTATATGTTTTGCTTGATTGATGCTTAATGTGTCTGGTTGATTGATACTATTATATATCTTGAACTGCAAATGAATAGATAAGTGTGTACTTTATCGTACTTGACCTAACTTGACTGATCTCTTGCTATCTTGTTTACAAGTGAACTGATATATATGTGTATGACTTAAAAGTCAACTGGAGATGTTATCTAATCGACTATACTGCATACTTGGGATCCCAAACCGCATCGGCTAGTTAGTCGAATCGAACAAGCAAGGGCTTGGTTGAGGTGATTGATGAACCATAGGTCGTGTTTATTATTACTAGATTTAGTATATTCGAGTATTACCTCTCTTGTTATATATTTGGCATTTGGGCCCGATAGGGGAATGATCGGTGGATGGAAACTGGCATTAAGCGGTGATCTACAGATATTGTTTATTACTGAATTTCAATAGTTGACGGAGTGTCAACGAACTCGAAAAACGCTGCTGTTGAACTAGCTTGCAAGAGCCAACTGTATCCTTTTAGTTGCAAGTGAAATACTGAATGGGACTAAGTGCTACGTCTGGAAGCAGACGAGAGCCACCTCTAGAGTCCATATCAGTACAGTATCCTTTGATATTGATTGTACTATTTGTTAACAATTGTTTCACAAATTATCCTATTATTAATTGGTTTGTTATTCCTGTTATATTACTGAAGTGTGAAATTGTGTGTTTAAGGTTACCTGCTTTCTTAGAACCTCACTGGGCGTAAGCTCACCCCTTTTGTTTATTTTCCTTAATAGGGGTTGGAAACATGGAACTGGAGAATAGTGAGTTTGAGAGTTGAAGTCTTTGTTTTAAGTAAATTGGCATCCTAGTTGTACTTAGTGAATTGATTGAACAACTTGTATTTTGATCCGTTTAGTTGTACACAGAAGTATCGTTGATTTGGAAAGTTGGATGGTTTGTAATATTTAATTGTAGTGTTTCAATGCTTACGTTGGAGTTAATGCTATTGAACGAAAGATTTTGACTGAATCTTGACGAGAGTTAGGCAGGCGGTCCGCTAAACCTTAAAGTACGCTCTAGGGGGAGGTGGGGTCGTCACAGACATCATCTCAAAGGCTTCCTTATCCTCCTCTACTACATATAATTGGGTAGTGATTCCATAGGTTTGCTTTTTCCTCCATTTAACTAGTTTACTTCTCTTGATAAGCTTTAACTTAAGTTCCACTATTTCTCCTTTTAACTCCACTGGCTCTTTTCCTCTGTAGAACTTCATGGTCAGATGTTTGAAGTCAAATTCAATAGGGCTATATTTGGCCAACTAGTCAACTCCCAGTACCATATCACAGCTTCCCAACCTTAGTGTGTTAAATTGATGTTGCAAATCATGCCCTTGTATCTTCTACCTCAATGCTCTCTACAACTGTCTAGACTCTAATTTCTCTCCATTTGCTACATTAATAGTCAAGGGTGCCCCAGTAACATGCAGTTGTAGAGTTTCTGCTAACCTTTCTTCAATGAAGCAACGAGTACTGCCACTGTCAACAAGAATCATCACCTCTTTCCCTGCTAAATTACCCTTCATTTTAATAGTTTTGTGTTCTATTCCCCTTGCTAATGCGTGAATAGAAACTTCTATGTTCCCGTTACGTAACTCTTTCTCAGGATAATCACAAAATACTTCAACATCATCCTCCTGATTCTCATGTGTGTCACCTGGATCAACAAATTCATCTACGAAGATGTAGTGCATATGAGCTTGCTTACAGACATGCCCCAAAGTATAGGGCTTAGCACATGTAAAACATAATCCCTTTTCTCTCCTATAACTAAGTTCAGAAGGAATAATCCTTTTGAAGTGATTAGCTGAGAGTGCTCCTATTTTAAGGTTCTTATTGGGAGTGAGTTTTGTTTTCTTATTTAGAGGATTAGGCCACTTCATTTTAGTCTGTGGGACAGAGTTTTGCTTATGAACAAACTGAGAAGAAGGTGATGAAGGGTATTTTTGCATTATTTTCCCTTGTGTTTTCCTAATGGTTTCCAAATTTTTCTCCTGTAGTTTAGCAGTTCAATAGCATCTGCTAAGGTGAGAGGTTTTGTCATCCTAACCATATTCACGATTTCACTTTTTAAGCCACTAAGAAAACAAGATTTGTAATAGCAATCAGGTTGTCGAGGGAGGGAAGACATTACCATGGATTTCAGCAATTCAAACTTCTCCAAGTATTCAGCTACACTCCTTGTCTACATCAGTTTATTAAATTCCTCTATAGCTTCTTCTGGACCTCCTTCACCAAGCCTCTCGCATACAGCCATTGCCAACTTATTCCATGGAACTACCCCTCTCTCTTGATACATCCCATGGAACCAGATGTCTGCCCCATCTGTAAAATAAAGTTGAGCAATATCTAATTTCAGTTCCTCTTCTACTCTATGGATCTGAAAGTATTTGTTTGCTCTTCTAACCCATTCTTTGGAATTTTCTCCATTGAATACAAGAAACTCTATCCTAGGTAGTTTAGTTCTCCCCTCTTCCCTCTGCCTTCTCAGATTTCCCTTTAACCAACTCCATTTTCTAATCACTCCCAGAACAACAACCTTCTACCTCTTTCCCTTTATCATTCAGTTTTGCCATAATTTGTGCCATCATATTCATCATTTCCTCATACTTTTGGTCCAGACTCTTAATAGCCTTCTCTGTACTCTTTTGTCTATGTTCCATTGTTTTTACAGCGTATTCCAACCCGTCATTTCTATTGGCAAATGTTTGCACCACACTTCCCAATCCTTCTGCAGCATTTCATCCTGAGTCTTAGTTATCTCAATGGCTCGTAGCTGAGCTTTGATACCACTGTGATGGTATCAAGCTAAACTAAGGAACTAAAATCTAAATAAAACTTGGGAAATGGCAAGATGAAATAAACATATGGAAAAATAGTAAATAAGCACTGCAACCAAACTTAAAATGCTTATATTGATATAATGAGTTGAGTTACAGAATTTGATAGAAAAGAGAAGAAGGTGAAGAAGAATGAAGGAAATTTGAGAAAGGGGAACATGAAGTGGGAACAATGATCCCAAATCTTCTGATACAAAAATATTCTCTATCACTACAATCACCAAATCTTACTTTATAAAGGTATTGACTAATAACTAACTTCCTAATGCTGCAATCAAACTCGGACACGTGGCTCTTTGTGCCAGAAATCTGTTGCAGGACCACTGTTGCTGAAGTCACGTTGTTGAGCGGATTTCCCAATGAAAGCGTGATTTTGTTTCCACATCTTTGACCTATTCTCTTTACTTCATTTCACGACTCATCCACTGAACTCGTGCCTTCAACTTATTACTTATGCTAAAACTTCTGCTTCATGACACAAGAATTCATGGAGAAAATAGTAGCATGAAGATGTGAGGCCCCGCAAATTAGGTTCTTGTCTCTTATCTTGTTTTTCCTTGTTTGCCTTGAATTTGTGGTCGCTTTGATAATTGAGGTGTGTTTTTAACCCTATTACTTTATTTACCTTGATGCATGTTTAATTTGACGCATGTTAACTTTTAAAGTGCATGATACTAGTGTGATCTACTAGTGAGGTGCGTGCGATAAATTTGGAGGATTAGAGGGAGTTTTTTGCAAAAGGAATTATATGACAAGACGTGTTAAGAGTTAATTAGAGCGGCATTAGATATGTTAGTGATTATAGACAAATAGAGAGGCAAAAGGATAGACAATACATCTTTCCTTGACATTTGTCAATTAACCAACCAAACTTGACCAACCAAGTTAGACTAAGACCAAGCCTTCTTGTGTTCATCATTTTCTTCTTCTTGCACACATCATGGAAGAATTTTGAGAGAGGAAAGGGAGAGAAAACACAAAAAAATCCAGCCTTGATCTCTTGCCTGAATCATGAAGAATCCAATGAAAAACCCTAATCTTCTCCATAAATTCTTGAATCAAGCTTGGAGGGAAACTATTGGAGAAGTTGTTGGAGGAAGAAACTCTTAGTACTTCTTGGTTGCTTTTCATCTTGAGTTTGTGGAAAACAAGAGGTAAATTTGCTAGACAATCTATCTTTCTTTTCCTATACTTAGCATATGAAGTTTTGCGAGCAAAAAGGAAAAGACTTTATGGAAGATTTTGTTTGTTTTCTAAGCTATTGATGGCTGATTTTGATGCATGAAGTGATAGTCTAGAGTAAACTTTTGTGTTTGCAATTGTGATGAAATTCTTTGCTAAGAATTCTTGCTATATAACTCATGAAATGTTGGATAAGATATATTGTGTATTTGCCATGGAATTAAGGTTGGAAGGTGGAAGTTTTGTTGGAAAAACTTAGGAGAAATTTGCTGAAATTTCTGTTAGAGTTGGCCAATTAGGAGAGAGAAATTTTTCAGCTTTACTTTCCAGAATTTTATGGTAAATTTGGCAAGTTTTTGCTCGATATACTTTGTCAAACCTTAACCTTCACATGTGTGTTGGATTTGAGCTAAAACAATGAGTTTTAAGAGGAGAAAACTCCATTTTTTCTCAACTACTTTCTTGCTAGAAATTTCCAGCAGTAAACTGAGAAAGTTGTGTCTAAATTCCTTCAACAGTCATGGCTATAATTGAAAATCTTTTGTTCTATATTATACTTGAGATGTTGGACTAGAATGCACTTGGTTTTTCCCCTTGATTGAACAAGTAAACTTTGTGATTTTGAAAAAAATTCTTTTGCTTGCTAACTGAAAACAAGAGAGAACGTTTTTAATTTTTTTTTTTTTACATTTTTATGGTAATTCTTCGTTAATTCTTACTTATACCTATTATCCTTTAATTATATGTTGAATTTGAGCCCAGGGAGTGAGATTTTGTTAGCAAAAGTTTCATTTTCTTAAGTTATTAGCAATCTGGAAATTTCCATAGTGTTCAGTTGGTGGCTATTTGTGAACCAAAACTAGATGTTGCGAACATAGAATCCATCCGTTTACGTTTATCTTTTGATGCTGTAGTGGTAAACTTGTCAGAGGACATTTGGTTATTTTACAAATTACCGTTTGTTTGTTCTCTTGCTGGAAACTCTTCCCAACACATTTCAATCTTGATGCATCATCCGTGGTTGTCCCATGCTGTGCGCTTCTCTTTTGTCCATGCCAAATGCACAGTGGAGGAGCGACGAGAGTTATGGCAAGTATTATTGTTTGAGAAACCCATTTCTCAGCCATGGTGTGACGCCCCCACTTCTCCCGAGGGCGAACCCAAGGGTATTCGCGGGACGCCTGCCCAACTCTTGCCAGGACTCGAGACAATCCCAATTCAAACCCAATCTAATACAAACAATGAAAGTTCGAAATAAAGGTACGAAGTCATTTCCATACATAAATATCCAGTCTTACATCACCATTTCAGATTTACAATCACTTTCCCCAAAATATACAACATCCAAAAGTGTCTAGTCGATTACAATCAAAACACTAATACAAAAGTGCCTCAAGTCGGCATTTCCTTAACTCCTTCCAATCGGGTTCCTGTTAAGGAAAACAAACTAATGGAATGAGCCAATACTCAATGAGGCCAAGAAACACACATGCAAACACATAATCCAAGTAGTAACAACAATTACATTTTAAGTAAAGCTATCAAGTTTGAATAATTCACACTTCGAATAGGAAAAATAAACAGAAACAATTCAAGGATACTGTAGCTCTCAGGAGCTAAATTCCACGTAGTCGTGTCCAAGTCTTGATCACATCTCATGTTGACACTCCGTCAACCACATAAGTATCAAATTCGTAGATACATCACTTTTCTTCGAATTCCGTCACCGTTACACCCCCTTACCGGGCCCGCTCATCAAAGTTTTGCTAATACTCGAGTATATCATGGCAATACTGCGCGAGTAATGCCGAGCAAGATCTCTCCAATAGATCATACTCTACGAATAGCTCATGGTTTGCTAAGCTTATCGACCAAGCCCATGTTGGCTCGATTTGCAAAGTTAACCAACGAGTGTGAGAACCCGTAATTTTTCCCCTTTCTAGGTTTTATTATATTCAATGGCATGTTTTTCTGCATTTTCTTTATTAGGAAAGTTTCTAGATAATTTTTATGGGTAAATATAGTTTTTAGATGATTTTTTTCTAGTATTGGTAGATTTTGAGAAATTAAGAGCGTATACCGGACGTGGGACCCACTAAGGCGAAAAGTTCGGAAAAATTCGGCCAACTAGGTTAAGTTTTGGATACTGGGTTTAAATTATCGGGTGCTAAGAGATAATTAGAGGTTACCCAAGTGGATTGGTGTGAGAGGAAACAAAGTGATAGCTATACATTTAATGAAGTGACAAGTGTCACTTAGAGATTGGTTGTACTTTATGACTACTATTCACCTTTTACCATTTGACCAAATAAATAAAAAAAAATTACCAAAAATTTACCATTTTCTTCTTCTTCTTGGCCGGCCACCTCAAGCAAAAAGAAAGGGAAAAGCTCTTCAAATACTTGCTTCTATCTTGCTCAAATTCAACAAATCAACCATTTGATCTTGCATTTGTTCCATAAAACCCCTTCACTTAGTGATTGTGAGGTGTTTAGTGGAGTTGTTTGGAAGGCTAAGGTGATTAGTTGCTCTCTCTCTTGTATTACTAAGGTGAGTAGTGAAGGACCCCTCTCCTCCATCTAATGATGTTTAATTCATGATTTGTGGTAGCCTAAGAGGGAATTTTGTGGATTATATCTTGATTTGGTTGAATTGGTGAAGTTTTATAATTATTGGTGATTTTTCTGTTTTAATATGATTATTATTATGGGGTCATGTATGATGATTGGAAATGATATTTAAGGAAGCTAGAAGGTGGAAAAAGTGGTTAATTGCAGGAAATTTCTGTTTTGGAAGAAATTTGGAAAGTTAGGGTTTCATGTTCTTACATTCTGCCCGGCACTGTACCTCATAGTTAGAGGCCGAATTGGCCTTGGGTTAAAACATCAAAGTTGTAGGGAATGATATTTTAGAGATTGCCTACAAAATTTCAGGTCAATCGGAGCAACGTAGCTTGAGAAAAGACTGAAATACCCCTGCTGCCCTGGTTCTACCCGAATTTGATAATTGCGTCTGTAATTGGTTAATTTGGTTGGGAATGCTTCTGATTTGGTTGTTGGTGCCTTCTGATGAATTGTAGCCTTGTATCTTAGATTTCGGTATGGCTTTGGAATCACTTGATTTGGACTTAGGTAGCCTGACTTATGATGTTTGAACCAGAATGCGGTTTGTGAACCTATTTTTGCGGTTCTGGTTTAGTATCTTGCATTTTTGACCTAGTTACACTCAAAACTGGGCAGAGTAGCCTTCTTCAACATTGTAGCCCTATCTCTTAGCTTCGAAACGGTGTATCTTGGACCTCCATCCGATAATCGTAGTGCCAATGGTACCAAAACCGCAAAATGATGTCAAAAACTATTTTTTTGGGTTAGAGTTTAATTCTATTTCCGGATTTTCTTGGTTTACTCTAGTGCTTATGTATTCGTATGGAGCCCTATTTTGGTGGTATTTGGACTTGGTTTATGACCGGTAATCGAGTCTTATTGTGCTTATTTGAATGTTTTAGGACGTGACGGTGGTCCAAGACGCTCTTAGGCGGAAGTGCATGAAATATCATTTGCTTGATTGGTGAGTGTACCACTCACTTGTTGTTTACAATGTGACTTTGGTATATGTGAACTTGATGCCTTGAAGGCTTATTTGCTTCGTTGAACTTAATTAAGTGAGGGTGTACTTGATCGCCCTCACCCATTTGGTATCTCATATGACTGTCTACTGTTTTACTGCAATGATTGAATGATACATGAAATACTGAATTGGTTCATGAATTTGGTGTCGCTTGGACGAGTATCCAACAACCATTACTGATACGACTGAGCTAACCCCATTGGTAGTCGATTGGATCGAGCCGGCGAGGGCTTGGTCGTGAAAATTGACGAGCCATGGGGACTGTTATATGGAATCTTGTAGTAGTGAGACTTTTGATTCCGGTATACTCGAGTATTACCAAATTTCTACTGTTTGGAGTTCGGGCCCGGTAGGGGCATGTTGGGTGGAAGGAATGGAAGTAAAGTGGAGCCTACGGTTGGTTACTCTTAAACATTGACGGAGGGTCAATGAGGTTCGATCAAGAATGCAAACGAGGAAAAGAGCTCTTGAGAGCCGCCCGTATCCTTTTATCACCACTATTGATGGGTGCCTTTGCTTACTTTTGATGAATTAGAATGAAAAACTTGATGCTTATATGAACTTGGTTGCTTGAGTGGTATTATCTCACTGGGCGTAAGCTCACTCTATTCCTTTTGTTTTCCTTACAGGAAAATAAATACTTTTCGACTGGATTTGATAATTGGTTGCCGAATTGAGCTAGATGGACATATCTTTTGTATAGCTCCTTGATTGAAACCCTAAATATACTTTTGGGTCCGTTTCTCTTTTGATTTGGCAAACCGTACATGTATCCACTTTTGAATAACTTTTGTATGCCACTTTGGATTGTATATGCTTAATTTCAACATGTAAATATTTGCTTGATGTTTGGTTGGGTTTTGACGTGTCAGTTACTATTCATGGCCGACTCCGATTTCATTTTTTTTTTGACATTTTGACTTGTTTACGCGCGTTTGTATGTTCCGGAACGTATTAGATCGCTCTAAACTGAACCGTTAGTCCTGGCGAGAGCTGGGCAGGCAGTCCGCTAACCCCTTTGGTTCGCCTTAGGGGAAGGTGGGGCTGTCACAGGTGGTATCAGAGGCTAGGTTTGAATTGGCCTGGGCGTATTAGAAGGGCTCAACTTGAGGATTATGTTAAGTATGTTTCTGAAGCTTATTTACCTTTATTTTTTCTTTTGGTGTAGGATGGACGGACGGGGTGAGCCTAGTAATAGCCCTCCAGGCGAGTGACCTCGTGGAGCGCTCCCAGTGATCCCGTACCAGATCCGGCCCAGAGGGGCCGTTATGCGTTGGAGCCCGGCTAACCGCCTCCGACATTGCGAGTGTCGTCACACGTACGCCTACTCGAATGCCTTAGTGTGGGCCATGGCTGAGGAGCGTAAGGAGTTGGCCGTGGATAATACTAGACTTGAGGCCGAGGTGACCTAACTTAGGGCGGCCAATGAGAAACAGGCTGACCGCATAAAGGGGTTGGAGTATGACGTGCTTGAGGTAGAGGATAGGGTTGATGATCTCTGCACTCAGCTTAGGGAGACACGTGAGCGCGAGTCTAAGCGAGCTCGAAAGGTTAAGGTTCGAGCCGCATCGATCCTGAACCTCTACGCCGACGTGGTCGAGGGCTTGAGTGACGAGGACTCGTGTGCGGGGCCCGAGGCTGGGGTTGGATCCACCCCGTCGGGTGGGTCTACTAGCCCGTCGACGGACTAGGTCGCGACTCCTAGGATTTTTGGGGATAGTTTTGTTTTCTGTATATCGGGCGGATAGGGAGAAGAGCCTTAGCTAATCGTTTTGTACGTTTGGGTTAGCTATGTGTATATTTCTTTTGATGGGGCCTTTCCCTCGTGGATTGTCCATGTTTGTACTTGACTTGACTGGTTGTTGATATGTGTGTTGTTTGCCTTGTTTGGAATGTATCTATATGTTTGTAAAAGTTTTTGGGTTTTACTTACATACATTGTGCTTATATTGGTTTAGTACATTTGCCTAGGCCAAGTAGAGTTCATGGAAGGTACACGTAGTCGACGGGGACGTGGGCGCGGAAATAGACAATCCACACCGGACAGGGGTACTGGGGAAATCTCATCTGGACCTAATCCTGACCCCAACGTGCAAATAGCTGCCGCTATGCAGCAAATGACCAACTTGCTGGCACAAGTGGTGTAGCAACAGGGCCAAAACCCAAACCCTAATCCTGGAAACCCTAGCAACCACGTCGAGAGCGAAGACAGAGCTCTCGAACGATTTCAAAAGTTTGCTCCACCCAAGTTCATTGGGGGGCCCGATCTGGATGTCGCCGAAAGATGGCTCGAGAAGATGGTCGATATTTTTGCAGCCTTGCACTACACCGAAGAACGGCAGGTGACTTTTGCAGTTTTCCAGTTGGAAGGGGCGGCCCGTTCCTGGTGGAACGTAATACGGCAAAAATGGGAACGGGAACAAACGCCCTGGACTTGGGTGAATTTCATAAGGGAATTCAACACGAAATTCTTCCCTCCTCTGGTTCAGGAGAGGAAGGAAGATGAGTTCATCCGACTCCGCCAAGGGGCTCAATCTGTGGCGGAATACGAGAGTCAATTAACCCGCCTGTCCAAATTTGCGCCTGAGCCGATCATGACCGAGCAACGGCGGATCAGGCGCTTTATCTAGGGCTTGAATGTCGAAATCCAGAAGGACCTCACAGTAGCTCAAATAAATGCTTTTAGCGAGGTCGTGGAAAAGGCCCAACGAGTAGAAAGTGCTAGATTGCAAGTCCGGAACTTCCAGGCAAAGAAGCGGGGTGTTCCTGGGAGTAGTTCAGGACAGGGTAAGAAGAGTACCCCCTCCAAGTTTGGACGAGGAATGGGAGGTGGACGACAGTCGGGTACAGGCAGAGGGACTCCGTCTAGGGGTGGCCAAGGTGGGCGAGGCCGAAGAGGAAATTTTCAGGGAGGCTCAGCTTCAGCACCTCGCGGTCCCTGTGGGCATTGTGGGAAGCCAAACCACAAGGAAGATAACTGCTGGAGGAAGGAGGGCAAATGTCTGCGATGTGGAAGCGCAGACTCCCAGTTGGCTACTTGTCCAGTCCTAAAACAAGACGGAAAGGGGAGTCAACCACCATCGAGGACCAATGCTGGACCAGCTAAGGGAGATGGGTCCAAACCTAAGGTGCCAACTAGAGTGTATTCATTAGAACCCCAACGGGTCCCAGATTCCTCAGAGGTCGTAGAAGGTACGATCCCTGTATTCCATCACTTTGCCAAAGTTTTAGTAGATCCTGGTGCCACTCATTCCTTTGTTAATCCTGCTTTCATGTGTGGCATCAATATAAAACCTGTTAGTTTACCGTACGACCTAGAAGTTAGTACACCTACGGGGAATCAACGTTTGGTTACTAGTATGGTTTATAGGGATTGCAAAGTTTTGGTAGGAGAGAAAAGGTTGTTAGGGGATTTAATTAGTCTGGCCATCAAAGGGTATGATGTAATTTTGGGTATGGACTGGCTAACCAAGTATAATGCCCAAATGGATTGTAAAACGAAAGTGGTAGCATTCCGTATTCCGGGTGAGGCAATCTTAAGGTTGGATATAAGGGGTAGGTTAGCCTCATCTGCTTTGATTTCGGGCATTCGGGCTAGGAAACTGCTAAGTTGAGGGGCGCAAGGATTTTTAGCCTTTCTGATTAACACCCCCTCGAATAAGTTAAAAGTGGAGGACGTGGCCATAGTAAAGGAATTTTCGGATGTATTTTCTGATGAGTTAGTAGCCCTACCTCCGGAAAGAGAGATAGAATTCAAGATAGACCTGCTACCTGGAACTTCACCCATTTCAAAAACACCATACACCATACCGAATGGCCCCTGCCGAGCTCAAGGAGCTACAGTTACAATTACAGGACCTTCTGGAGCGGGGATTCATTCAAGAGAGTGGGTCTCCTTGGGGAGCTCCTGTCTTGTTTGTCAAGAAAAATGACGGAAGTTTGAGGATGTGTATTGATTACCGGGGCCTGAACAACGTCACGGTTAAGAATAAATATCCACTGCCCCACATTGATGAGTTGTTCGACCAGCTGCAAGGAGCAGTGGTTTTTTCAAAACTGGACCTCCGACAAGGGTATTACCAGTTGTTGATTAGGAGGGAGGACATTCCGAAAACCGCCTTCAACTCGAGATATGGGCATTACGAGTTCGCAGTTATGCCCTTTGGATTAACCAATGCTCCTGCCGCCTTCATGGACCTAATGCATAGGATTTTTAAGCCCTATTTAGACCGATATTTCATTGTTTTTCTTGATGACATTTTGGTCTATTCCAAAACTCGCGAGGAGCATGAGCAGCATCTAAGAGTGGTGTTGCAGACTTTACGGGAACATCAGCTATACGCCAAGTTCAGTAAGTGTGAGTTTTGGCTGGAGAAAATATCTTTCCTAGGGCATGTAATCTCCCACGAAGGTATCTCGGTTGACCCGGTGCGAGTAGAGGCCGTGACGAATTGGAAGAGGCCAGAAAACCCCACAGAGATCCGCAGTTTTCTAGGGCTAGCTGGGTATTACCGACGTTTCATTAAAGATTTCTCCAAATTAGCCGGTCCTTTAACTGACCTGACAAAGAAACATGGTCGGTTCTTATGGAATGCCCGATGTAAGACCAGTTTTCAAGAATTAAAGAAAAGATTGACCATGGCTCCAGTGCTAGTCTTACCAAATGGAGTGGACGGATTTGCTGTGTATACTGATGCGTCACGAGAAGGCCTGGGTTGCGTTTTAATGCAGAACCGTAATGTGATCTCTTTTGCCTCTCGGAAGTTGAAACTTCATGAGCAAAATTACCCGACCCACGATCTGGAGCTAGCCGCCGTTGTTTTCGTACTGAAAAAGTGGAGACACTACCTGTATGGGGTGACCTTTGAAGTGTACTCGGACCATAAGAGTCTTAGGTACCTCTTTTCACAGAAGGAATTAAACATGAGGCAGCGACGGTGGATGGAATTTCTGGAGAATTACGACTGTACCATCAACTACCATCCAGGGAAGGCGAACGTAGTGGCCGATGCTTTGAGTCGCAAGGCGCAACTAGCAGGGTTAATGATTAAAGAGTGGAAATTGCTCGAGTCGGTTTGCGAGTGGAAACCCTACCTTGGGAGTCATAAAGTGATTTTTGGTAACATTAAGGTAACCTCCACCCTCTTGGAGAGGATTAAAAAAGCTCAAAAGGAAGATTCACTGGTGCGGAAATGGGGAGAGAAAGTGGAAAAAGGAGAAACCACTGATTTCAATTTTAGTCCTGAGGGTATTTTAAAATACCGAAACCGAATAGTGATGCCGAAGGATGAAGCGTTGAAAACGGAGATTCTAGAGGAAGCCCATCGGTCCAAGTATACAATCCATCCGGGTAGTAGCAAGATATATCAGGACCTGAAAGGAACATATTGGTGGGATAATATGAAGAAGGAAATCGCTCTGTACGTGCAAAAATGTCTCGTTTGCCAACAGGTTAAGGCGGAGCATCAAAAACCATCGGGCTTGTTACAACCCCTTGAGATACCCGAGTGGAAGTGGGAAAACATCACAATGGACTTCGTTTCGGGTTTACCACGAACGCAACGAGGACACGATGCTGTTTGGGTAATCGTCGACCGGTTAACCAAATCGGCTCACTTCCTGCCGGTAAACATGAAGTATTCCATGGACAAGTTGGCCCAACTGTACATGGCCGAGATCGTAAGGCTACACGGCGTTCCAGTTAGTATCGTCTCCGATCGAGATCCACGTTTCGTATCTAGGTTTTGGCAGAAATTCCAAGAAACGCTAGGGACAAAACTCAACTTGAGCACGACCTATCACTCTCAGACGGATGGACAATCGGAGCGAACCATCCAAACTCTCGAGGATATGCTACGGACTTGCATTCTGGATTTTGGAGGCAACTGGGGTAACACATGACCTTAGTAGAGTTTGCGTACAACAACAGCTACCATTCGTCGATTCAAATGGCCCCATACGAGGCACTATATGGACGAAAATGCCGATCACCAATCTACTGGGACAAAGTTGGCGAGAGAAAGGCATTAGATCCAACCACTATTCTATGGATGGAAGAGGCTCGAGAAAAGGTCAAGTTGATACGGCAACGACTCCAAACAGCTCAAAGCCGACAAAAGAGCTACGCAGATAATCGAAGAAAAGACTTGGAATTCGAAGTTGGAGACCATGTGTTTCTCAAGATCACACCCTTACGGAGTGTCACAGCAGGCAAAGGAAAGAAGCTCCAACCGAGGTTCGTTGGACCCTACAAGATCCTCCAGAGGGTAGGAACGGTAGCGTATCGCTTAGAGCTGCCATCCAGTCTCTCTAGAATTCACGACGTTTTCCACGTTTCGATGCTCAAGAAGTACTATCCCGACCCATCCCATATCTTACAACCAGAGGAGATCGACGTAGACGAATCGCTTGCTTACGAAGAAAAACCTGTCCAAGTGCTTGACCGGAAAGTCAAAGAGCTAAGAAACAAGCAGATTCCGTTGGTTAAGATACTGTGGAGAAACCATGGGGTAGAAGAAGCTACCTGGGAAGTGGAAGAAAAAATGCGAAAGAAGTACCCTAAACTTTTCATGAGTTAAGGTGAGAAATTTCGAGGGCGAAATTCTTTTAAGGGGGAGAGAGTGTGAAAACCCGTAATTTTTCCCATTTTCTAGGTTTTATTCGGGTTACTGGCATGTTTTCTGCATTTTCTTTATTCAAAAAGTTTCTAGATAATTTTTATGAGTAAATATAGTTTTTAGGTGAGTTTTCTAGTATTGGTTAGTTTTTAAGAAATTAAGAGCGTATACCGGACGTGGGACCCACTAAGGCGAAAAGTTAGGAAAAATTCGGCCAACTAGGTTAAGTTTTGGACATTGGGTTTAAATTATCGGGTGCTAAGAGATAATTAGAGATTACCCAAGTGGATTGGTGTGAGAGGAAACAAAGTGATAGCTATGCATTTAATGAAGTGACAAGTGTCACTTAGAGATTGGTTGTACTTTATGACTACTATTCACCTTTTACCATTTGACCAAATAAATCAAAAAAAATTACCAAAAATTTACCATTTTCTTCTTCTACTTGGCCGGCCACCTCAAGCAAAAAGAAAGGGAAAAGCTCTTCAAATACTTGCTTCTATCTTGCTCAAATTCAACAAATCAACCATTTGATCTTGCATTTGTTCCATAAAACCCCTTCACTTAGTGATTGTGAGGTGTTTAGTGGAGTTGTTTGGAAGGCTAAGGTGATTAGCTACTCTGATGAGAACATGAAGATTTGGATTCCCTTCAAATTCAAGAAAATTCAATTGATGGTTGATGGTGCAATCGGGTTCAAGAATCATTGAAGATTTGTCAAGCTTATTTCTTGTTATTTATTTAAGTAAGTTTCCAGTGTTAGTTAGTCTTGAGTTATTAAGGGAAATAAAGGCTAAGGTCATGTTGACCATAGTTAAGCCAATTGAGTCAGTTAGTTTCCTATTCTAATTGAATTAGAGTTTTAGAAAAGTAGTTAATTACTTTCAAATTTATTTAGGAAGTTGTGTCAAGTCAAATAAGGAAGCTTGTATTGTTTCCAATTTAGATTAGGGTTTTGAGTCTTGTAAGGCTATAAATAGTCAACTTTATTTAACTATTGGGGGAGATTTGAAGATGAGTTAATAAAAAGAGAGTTGTCTCCTTTTATGGAGTTCCTTGATGGAACTTGCGTTTCTCCTTGAACAGTATCAAGTATTTAGCTTGGATACTTGTGGTGTTCAAGGCAAGATGATCACATCATCTTGTTCTTTCAAGCCAATAACCAATCCACTAGGTTTTTAGAGACGGGTTCTCTTTAGGTCTAGTAAGGTAGTTATTGTTCCATAACCAATAACCAATCCACTAGGTTTTGAGAGACGGGTTCTCTTTAGGTCTAGCAAGGTAGTTATTGTTCCATAGCCTGATCAAGATAGATCCTTCCGCTGCCTGATCGACTTGGTTCTTCAAGACAGGTTCTTGTTGGGTCGATTCGTATCATCTGGTATCAGAGATTCGGCTCTTGATTCAGGTTAATATCCTTTTCTTTTCTTTTTTTTTCTTCTATTTATTTTTCTACCAAAACCCTAGCCGCCTTTTGATTTAAAAAAAAATAATAAATTTTGATTCTTGTTCTGTTGATTTTATCACTTGAATCTAACCTATCCTGTGATTGATCGAGGTTGGAATTTTTTGGTGTGATTACGTTCTTGAAAATAGGTTTTTCAAGGGTTTAACTCCCATTAAATTTCTTCCAAGTGAAGTCGTAACCTTGTGTTGAGTCGTCAAAAGCAAAAGGCAAAAAAAAAAAAAAAAAAAAAAAAAATCGGAACTGTTCACCGCGGTACTATTCATAGGTACTGTTCATGACTGTGTAGTTCATCCGACGTACTGTAGTAGTACTGTTCATCCGAAATTTTTTTTATTTTTTTTACCTTGTGTTTGTTTCTTGTAGTTGATTTGGTAATTTCTTGAAGTTCTTGGATTGCATAGTGGGTTCTTGAAAAAAAAAATCTTGATACTTTGAAAACCCTAAAAATCATCCTTTTGAATCTTGAAGTGCGGCTACCTTATTTTCTTGAATTGGCAAGTTAGAAAAACAGAAAAAGGAAGAAAGAAGGAAAAAAAAAAAGAGGCAGCCTTGCCTTGAATGGTTTCCAAATCTTGATTGAAATCTTGATTGATTTCCAAATCATGATTGATATCCTAATTGATTGCCAAATCTTGATTGATTTCCAAATATTGGTTGACTTCCAAGTTCTAGCCAAGTACAATTGGGTGAAGATATTCTTGACAAATGGAGCATGTGCAATGGTTCGCGTTCATAATCAAGTTGAGTTGGCGACATGGTTCTTGGATTGCATTTATCAAGACATTCTCCGAGTTACTCTTTTGTAAGCAAGCACTCGATTTGAGAAAAAATCGTCTTTCAAGAGGAGGGGAATGATGAGAATATGAAGATTTAGATTCCCTTCAAATTCAAGAAAATTCAATTGATGGTTGATGGTGCAATCGGGTTCAAGAATCATTGAAGATTTGTCATGCTTATTTCTTGTTATTTATTTAAGTAAGTTTCCAGCAATACTTGTTAGTTAGTCTTGAGTTATTAAGGGAAATAAAGGCTAAGGTCATGTTGACCATAGTTAAGCCAATTGAGTCAGTTAGTTTCCTATTCTAATTGAATTAGAGTTTTAGAAAAGTAGTTAATTACTTTCAAATTTATTTAGGAAGTTGTGACAAGTCAAATAAGAAAGCTTGTATTGTTTCCAATTTAGATTAGGGTTTTGAGTCCTGTAAGGCTATAAATAGCCAACTTTATTTAACTATTGGGGGAGATTTGAAGATGAATTAATAAAAAGAGAGTTGTCTCCTTTTATGGAGTTCCTTGATGGAACTTGCGTTTCTCCTTGAATAGTATCAAGTATTTAGCTTGGATACTTGTGGTGTTCAAGGCAAGATGATCACATCATCTTGTTCTTTCAAGCCAATAACCAATCCACTAGGTTTTTAGAGACGGGTTCTCTTTAGGTCTAGTAAGGTAGTTATTGTTCCATAACCAATAACCAATCTACTAGGTTTTGAGAGACGGGTTCTCTTTAGGTCTAGCAAGGTAGTTATTATTCCATAGCCTGATCAAGATAGATCCTTCCGCTGCCTGATCGACTTGGTTCTTCAAGACAGGTTCTTGTTGGGTCGAGTTCGTATCAGATTTAGTTCATAAGTTGGTCCAAATTGAGTCATAAACTACTACAATATTCATATGTTTACTTGTGCAGGGCAGAAATTTCAGTCAAATTTGCCAATTTCCTAGAATTTATAGACATTGAATCAAACTCTGATTTTACACCGTAGGAAGCCCTCTGAGTCTAGTTTCAAACGCATCAAACGGAACTCAATTCCGACTTTCCTATACGAAGTTATAGCCAATTTCCAAAAACTGCGCAGAGCCTCATGCGAAAATTTCTAGATTTTCTAACAACTTGAGATTATGAAACTTTTCTTAACAAAATTCACTCCCTTGGCTCAAATACAACCATTAAAACAACCAAGAATCTAAGGCAAGTAAGTTCAAATAAGAGCTATAAAGACAAGTAAAATTTCGGGGTCTCACACTCTCTCCCCCTTAAAAGAATTTCGTCCTCGAAATTATAACCTTTACTCGCACAAGACTTGATGCTACAGGATTTTTCTCCAATTTTCAAGTGGCTTTTTCTCACTTATAGTGCTACCACAAACTTACCTCAAGTGCAATCAAAATACAGACCCTGATTCCAGTGCTCTTCACTATTTGGTACTCAAGTACAAGAATCCATAATAAGATAATTCACATCTCGAGCCGGCCGATCCCAAGAGTAAATCACCCCTACTAGAGATGTCTACCTGACGTACATATCTATCCATGATAAGGGAGTTCCACTTATAACAGGCACGATTCATAGCTTACGTCCAAGAAGAGCACCTAGTCCTTTACACTTATTCACATAATCGGGACCATATACCACTTTGCCCAAGCTTACTCCGCGCAGAGACCACGCGAAGCAGCTCTGATACCATCTGGGACGACCTCACTTCCCCCTAGGATGTACCCCAGGGTTTAGCGGACCCCCTGCCCAACTCTTGCCAGAACTCACTCACGCTTATCTCGAGAAAAGATATCACGACCATAGAAAAGAAATGAAACAACAATTTCAAACTTAACATATACATTGATGTTCAAATCCAGCTACAAGGCTTATGCACGCCCAATTACGTTAAAGTGTTTACAACCCAAATACAATCTACCCTAGTCGGATGCTAGCGCGAGTACAATTTCAAAATCCAAAAACTAGACTACGCTAGCCTGTACAAGTCTCACGCCTCGCTCGTATCCCCTGTAAGGAAAACAAATGGTGTGGAATGAGCTAAAAATCCAGTGAGGTTCCAAATAGCAAGTTGATCATTAATCAAAAGTACAAGTATCAAGTGACAAAATAGCGAGCATAACAAGTTCATAAAAGTGAGCAATAACACTTCAAGTAGTAAATCTCAAAATGAGCGAGTGAAAAATTCTTTTTCTGAAAGAAACAATAACACTACGAATAACAATCAAAGTATAAGAATACAGATGGTTCTCAGGAGCCAAATTCCCGTTACTTCACCAGAGCTTGATCAAGTATTAGTTGACACTCCGTCAACTTTCAAGTAAAGTAACCCAATCCAGTAGTACTTCGCTTAACACCAATCCGTCCACCATTCAACCCCCTTACCGAGCCCGAATACCAACTAAACACTAGTGGTAATACTCGAGTATACCGATTAGTCGAGGAGATAACACTCCACTCGACAACACTAGATACCCATGGTTCGTTATCTAATCGACCAAGCCCTTGCCGGCTCGACTCGATTAACTAGCCAGTGAGGTTTGGATTCCCAAGTAGTCACTATAGTCGATGACCAATCGACTTAGTCAAGAGAAAAGTACGGAGACGGGAATGAGAGGTACCTCCCTGTAGACACCAAAATTTTACTCGTTGATTTATTTACTATTTTTGTTTTAATTATCTCAAAATTTTATCTTAGACATTTTTTTAAAGCATTTTGGACATCAAATCTTTTAATTTAGTTTTATTTGTTAATTTTATTCATTTTTGCTTATGTGTCTATTAATTTCAAGATTTTTCGAAAAAGAGAGAATTGCTCACAAAAAAATATTCTTTAAATTTTTAGATTCAAATTAGGAAGGTTTGTTATTTATTTTGTTAAAAAAAAAGGAAACCCGAGAGCGGGTTTTGGGCAGTTTAAGAGGTTCTGAAAAAAAAATAAAAAAAAGGAAAAAACTGCCCGCAGCAAAATCGCGGCAGCAGGGCAGAAGTTTGGAAAAATCATAGGCTCATCGGATGGCCTGGGTTGCGAAAGAAATCTCCACTTTCATCCTCACCCTTGAGGTGAGGGTTTGAGAGGTGTTGGTCTGGTATAAATATAAGAAGACAGCAGCTGCAACGAGGGGGAGGTTTTTTGACGGCTAAAACTAGAGAGAGCGGGGAGAGTTTAGGGGGCTGAGGAAAGAGAGCAAAAAGGGGACGGCTGAAAATCTGAAAAGAGAGGGAGAGGTGGCTGGAGTTTTGGGAGATAGAGAGAGAACTAGAGTGCAGAGACCGAGAGAGAACGTTGTGAGCAATGGATGAGCAGATAGTTTCATCCCCATCTTCATCTTCCATGACCCAGTCAGATTGCTGGGCTTATGCCATTTCCCGGCAGAGTTCAAATGATCAGAGTGGATGAGTGGTGTTAGCTTGGGGAGATGGCTACTTCCAAGGTGCCAAAGCTGTCGATGACGCCCCGTCCGTGCACCAACGGCAATGACCCCAGCAAATACAACACCACCGCTACTACGGGCTGCGGATCTGGCTCAATCCGAGAGGAAAGTGATGAAAGGGATTCCAGCTTTGCTCGGTGAGCCCCCCAGCTGATGAACAAAATGATGACGGCGCTGTGGACTTCAACGTCACCGACGCGGAATGGTTCTGCGCCATGTCCTTGGCTCAATCTTTCTTCGCGGGTGACAAAGCAACGAAGGCTAAAAGGTAATATTTCCATTTTTTTTCTGTTCATAGATCACAGACGTATTAACATCTTTGCTGCCACGTCTGTTGCTGCGCTCCTTTGCTTATACTTCCTATTTGTGAACTTGATGAGAGGGGGAAAGCTTTTGCTCCCTGATTTTGTGCTAGCCGTGTTTTCTCTGCTGCTGAAAAGAAGTGAAATGCATCCATTAGTATCCTGCCATGCATGTTAAGTTCTGGGTTTCTTGTTGTTGCTATTCTTTCGGCTTATGGTGAAGAAATCCGTGGGTTTGGACTGGGTTTGGGGGGACGAAAGTTCTGAGTTTTATGTGGGTTTGGTTGCTGGGTTTTATCTAAGTTTTTGCTTGAAATTGTCCGAGTGGGGTGAGCTGCAAATTTGTAGCAGAATGAAGTGTCGAATGCTTGCATGAGAAAATGTTCAGTCCAAGTTATGCATGCTTGCTGTCTTTCGTTGTTCCTTTTTCTTTCTTACTGTTTTTACCTGCTCAAAAGCTGCTCTCATGTCTCTCTGTGGAGCGTTGTCGATATTGCTCAGAGTTGCATAAATTTTGCGTTCCTTAGATTTTTGTATGCTCTGTCCTGTTGAGTCTTCGTGTGTGGATGTTTAGCTTTGATAATGGACCGTGTAATTTGGGTAGTTGATGACTGACCGGAACACTGGTTGTTTTGAACGAAATATGAAAGAAAGGTCGGAAAGATCCAGAAACCAGCAGAAAAATTGCAGCAAGGAACATAGGAATGATTCCAAACTTGCCAGTTTTCTCATCTCCCCTTGGTTTGCATGTCTAAGCTAATGTTTTATGATGGTTTTGGAATCTAATGTGAGCTCCCTGATTAGCTAATGAACTTGTAAAATCACAAAGAATAAGGAAATGTTTGTTGCACTTTTGTTTGGCCGTTGCTGCATTTTTGCTTCTTCTTTTTGCTTTTATTTCTTGCATCACGGTCAGTTTTCAGTCCGATTTTTCTCCCTTAGTTTTGTAATAAGAGTGGGGAATCCAAGTGGGTCGGTGTTTGGGGGTAGTGTCTTGTGAATGTTGAGGTTTGTTGGTGATGCGCGTGGTGAGTATTGAAGCACGGCAGAATTATGGTAGAAACAAGTTTCCTTCGTGGGTTGCATGCTTTTGCATGAAAATTGCCCAAAACAAATCGCACTTTAACCCCCCAAGTCTCTTCTTGTTTCACTATGGCCCAAATAATTGGAAAAATCAATCAAATTGACCCCTCAAGTTTTCTTTAATTTTTTGTAACCAAGTCACTACTTGTTTTAATTCTTACATGGGTTGTTCATCTTCCTTTAAATGCTTTGGATTGATTCAATTTCGTGTTCATTTCCATTTCATGTGATTATTCATTAATTAAAGTGGTGCCTTGACCTTTTCTTTATTTTTGGGAGGGTAAATGAGTAATTTCACTCCATTAAGGCATCAACTCAAGGGAGGTATGACTTCTTTTATCTTTTTTGTCTCTCCCCTATGTGATCCAACGTGCTAAGTGAGAATTGCATGTCCACTTTGCTTGCTTTGCTTGCTTTTCCTTGATTCATTCCATTTACTTTTGCTTTTATTAAGTCATTCTTTTATTTATGGGGTATGTGTACACCTCTTGGCTTGTAATAGATAGGGCTCGGAGAGCATTTTTATTCATTTTTCCTCTTCCCCATTTGTTTTAGTTAGCAAATGTAATAGGTTCATTAGCTTGATTGCTTGCTTTTGTGGCTACGTGTTAAGTTGCTTTATTAGGCTTTTGCATTTAGTCGAGCATGCTAAGTGTTATGTGCTATGTGTTCATAGGTGATTGGCATGTCTACTTGCTTTCTATAGTCGTAGATGAATGTGATGGATGAATGCGTCACCGTCGCTAGTCCAACGCTGGCCATGGTTTTTTCCCTCGAGCTCTCGCAAGTCCAATGCTTGTGAGAGAATTCTAGAAAAGGGCTAGCCCAATGCTAGACCCAATAGGCCGTCCCCTCTCGTTAGTGCATACTTGCATGTTTCACTACATTTCATACATTTTTCTTAGTTTTCTAGCATTTGGCATGCTCCTCCAATCCTTTCCCCTTCATTTTAGGTTTTTGCATCCTCATGCTAGTTATAGGGTACATTTGCTTGAGAGTGCCCTTTAGGCAAGGGAAACGAGCGAGTGTGGCTACAAAATAGCCTTAGCACGCTAGTTCTTCCTTCTAATCAAAGGGAAAATTAAAATCATGAAGATAGAAGTCATTCCCGTACCCGACTTGATGCATTCCTCTAGGTTCATACACTCTCATTTTTATTATATCGCCTCCTCATTTTCTTTATCCACACTCTCTCACTACTTATATTTTTCTCAATCCACATGCCATGTTCGCACATTTTTCTTATTTCCCTATCACTTATTTATTTTCTACCTCACAAATTGCACCCAATTGCACTTCTATGCATTTACTACCATTATACCTTTATTTTCTCACATTTGCACACATGCACTTTTCTCACATTTGCACACTTGCACTTACATTTGTGTTTTTATTTTCTTTTGCATTCCTCTTACATTTTCACACTTGCACTCATATTTGGGTCTTCATTTGCATTACCCGTGACCTCTATGAGAGTTTTCCTTATTGGCCATCACAACTCATGTGATTGGGACCAAAAAGCCTCATAAGAGACATTTTAGATTTAGGATTGCATTTCTTTTCATATCCATTAGTTACATCCAACATGCAACACATATTTTGGGTAGAAGAATTAAGAAAAGAAGGGCTAAGTCACGCAACTAGCTTTGGCTAGGGTAAGGGAGTGCCTTAGGCTTTGCCTTTGCCTTCTCTCTTATCAAATGTGACCCCCGATCCCTTTCTTTGGTTACGTAGACCTAAAATTGTTTAAAAAGGGTTTGTTTGCTTTTCTTTCCAAGAAATCACTTTTTGGGTGACTTGGTACACCCTAACTCTATACCAAGTGGCGACTCCATTTTCCATCCAAAAAACCCTTTTTGAACTATACTTTGGCCAAACCGTCGCATTTCACAATCCCACGGCCTTTTATTTTCATCTTCACACCCGTTCACATACACACTACTTTCACACCTTCAAAAAGTGGGGCGCGACACTCCAACTCGTATCGAGTGTGGTACATACTGCCGATCAGCACTTACAAGTCAAGCACAATTACAAATACAAGTACAGGTCAAAGCAAATCAAGTCACTTGTACAAGCATGAATGAGATATCATGTATTGATTTGAGCTAGGTCAAGTGCGATAAAGCACACACTTGCTCGACCAAACCAAGCAAATGTTATCCGATCACGTTGGTAAACCAAATATCAAGTTCAATCATGTATTTGGAAGCACTCATCAAAGATTCAATGCTTGTCAAAATCACGCTCAAGTGTAACTCCTTCGTTGGAGTCCAAATCTGCGATAAAACATCGTTTAAGAGTTTTGAAAATTAATTAAGGTTCGAAACTTAAACGTTTCATTTAACAAGAATCAAGTAATTGAAACTCATTTAGAGAATATTCGTAAAACACTTGCTCGCTCTTCAAACTGTGAAACTTTGAAGCAATTATACTTTGAAATACCATTTGAGTCGAAGAAACGAGGAAAATGTATTTCTATTAATCGTAAATTTCATCATTCCAAGGGTACAAATTTCAGCCGAATTCTAACTTATATACCTCCGCAAAAGGGGACTCGAATAACCTAGACAGTTCGAGTTAGATTCATCCTCAAATCCTTACTCAAGTCGCGAGTATATCTACCTAGTGTTCAAGTGAAAATTTGGGCAGCACGCCCTTTGGATTTACCTATTTTCCAGCCATTATGGCTTCATTGTTTTTCTCAATTCAGCCCCACAATCACACACAAGTAATGTTACAAACATAACCCTTCAATTAGGCTCCAAAATCAACCAATTACAACACAAGTGTAATAATACAATCGGAAATCAGTTTTGAAGACAAAAAGCTAAACAGCAGATTTGACATCTTATAGCATTTTGGTCACAACTAGAGCTATGTTTATCGGATTGGGGTGCACTTGATACCGTTACGAAGCTAAGACAAAAGGTTACAACTTTCATGTTTTAACCTAAGCCTAATTCGGCCTCTAACATAGACGAATGATGCTAGTCAGAACAGGGCAGTTTCAATCCTTAAAACTGGAATTTGATGAAATCAAAGTAGAAAATACTCATTCATGTCTTACACCACTATCTCAACTCCCTATCCAAGATTATAGACATCATATGCTCTGTAAACAACAAGGAATACAACTGAACAACTCAAACACTAACTCAAAATCCACCATATCCATCAAAACTACCAAAGGAACTATCATTTGCCACAAGTATGAGTTGTTATGCAAACGTAAGCAAGCGTAAGGAAGAGATAAAGGAAGACATCCATAATACCTCTCTAAGATGCTTGCAAGAGAAATCCTTCACCTTTCCTTTCAAAAATTTTAGCACACCAAGCTTCCTAAACTCCCAATTTAGAGGCTAATCGGTTTAGATTTTCGGTTTTCACTCACCTAAGCTAGAAATCAAGACGGAATGAAATGGTTTTCACTCTTTTCTTTTTCCTCTCATAAGTCACGACCAAGATGAAGAAAAATGATCCAAGAAGAAAGATAAGAAGAAAGGAAAATGTCTTAGTCAAAGGTCTTGGTCAAGACCTTGGTTGGATTCTTGATAAATGGCTTAATCACAAATATTTCCACCAAAATATCTCTCTTTTCCTTAGTCAACAATGGTGGCTGAATTAAGGGTTAATTAAGAGCTAATTAGCTCAACTAAACAAGGAGATTAAGGTAATAAAGTGGTGGTCAAGTGGTGTATTCCATCGGTAGCGAACGGTACCCGTCGGTTCAAACCGATTTTCCTTAAATCGTGTTTACTAGGGTTTTATCTTATGATTCACTAACTTATTATTCTCACTTCTAATCACACACTTTCTCTTATCTAAAACTCACTCTTAACTGTCAAATTTAGTACACACTCTGTAACGAGTAATCATACTACCAAAAGACGTAAAAAACCCTATTTTACCTTAACGATGAAAGAAAAGGGAAAACCCTTGGTTATATGATTAATTGTAACTATTGAGGAAGTGAATGAGTAGTAAAGCTATTATAAAATAATGGATTCCAAATAAAAGGAAATTTTTAAGAAAATATGAGGGATTTTACAAATCCTCACAATCACACTACCAAAATGCACACAAAAACACACACCAAAACCCTAGTATGCACAAAAATCCTAACTTATGCCCTTCCTTTAGAAAAATCATAACTTGAGTTATAAATATAAAAAATTCACACAACTTAGCTTGTTAAAAACTAGACTTCAAATACTAATAATCTTTAGAAGACACCTCAAAAAGATTTAGTTCATAAGTTGGTCCAAATTGAGTCATAACCTACTACAACATTCCTATGTTTACTTGTGCAGGGCAGAAATTTCAGTCAAATTTGCCAATTTCCTAGAATTTATAGACATTGAATCAAACTCTGAATTTTACACCGTAGGAAGCTCTCTGAGTCTATTTTCAATTGCAACAAACGGAACTCAATTCCGACTTTCCTATACGAAGTTATAGCCAATTTCCCAAAGCTGCGCAGAGCCTCCTGCGAAAATTTCTAGATTTTCTAACAACTTGAGATTATGAAACTTTTCTTAACAAAATTCACTCCCTTGGATCAAATTCAACCATTAAAACAACCAAGAATCTAAGGCAAGTAAGTTCAAATAAGAGCTATAAAGACAAGTAAAATTTCGGGGTCTCACACTCTCTCCCCCTTAAAAGAATTTCGTCCTCGAAATTCTAACCTTTACTCGCACAAAACTTGATGCTACATGATTTTTCTCCAATTTTCAAGTGGCTTTTTCTCACTTATAATGCTACCACAAACTTACCTCAAGTGCAATCAAGATACAGACCCATATTCCAGTGCTCTTGACTATTTGGTACTCAAGTACAAGAATCCATAATAAGATAATTCACATCTCTAGTCGGCCGGTCCCAAGAGTAATTCACCCATACTAGAGATTTGTACCTGACGTACATATCTATCCATGATAAGGGAGTTTCACTTATAACAGGCACGATTCATAGCTTACGTCCAAGAAGAGCACTTAGTCCTTTACACTTATTCACATAATCGGGACCATATACCACTTTGCCCAAGCTCACTCCGCGCAGAGACCACGCGAAGCAGCTCTGATACCATCTGTGACGACCTCACTTCCCCCTAGGGCGTACCCCAAGGTTTAGCGGACCGCCCGCCCAAATCTTTCCAGAACTCAATCACGCTTATCTCGAGAAAAGATATCACGACCATAGAAAAGAAATGAAACAACAATTTCAAACTTAACATATACATTGATGCTCAAATCCAGCTACAAGGCTTATACACGCCCAAATATGTTAAAGTGTTTACAACCCAAATACAATCTACCCTAGTCGGATGCTAGCGCGAGTACAATTTCAAAATCCAAAAACTAGACTACGCTAGCCTGTACAAGTCTCACGACTCGCTCGTATCCCCTGTAAGGAAAACAAATGGTGTGGAATGAGCTAAAAATCCAGTGAGATTCCAAATAGCAAGTTGATCATTAATCAAAAGTACAAGTATCAACGTGACAAAACAGCGAGCATAACAAGTTCATAAAAGTGAGCAATAACACTTCAAGTAGCAAATCTCAAAATGAGCGAGTGTAAAATTCTTTTTCTAAAAGAAACAATAACACTACGAATAACAATCAAAGTATAAGAATACTGATGGTTCTCAGGAGCCAAATTCCCGTTACTTCACTAGAGCTTGATCAAGTATTAGTTAACACTCCGTCAACTTTCAAGTAAAGTAACCAATCCAGTAGTACTTCGCTTAACACTAATCCGTCCACCATTCAACCCCCTTACCGGGCCCGATTACCAACTAAACACTAGTGGTAATACTCGAGTATACCGATTAGTCGAGAAGATAACACTCCACTCGACAACACTAGATACCCATGGTTCGTTATCTAATCAACCAAGCCCTTGCCGGCTCGACTCGATTAACTAGCTAGTGAGGTTTGGGTTCCCAAGTAGTCACTATAGTCGATGACCAATCGACTTAGTCAAGAGAAAAGTACGGAGACGGGAATGAGAGGTACCTCCCACTCGTATCGAGTGTGGTACATACTGCCGCTCAGCACTTACAAGTCAAGCACAAGTACAAATACAAGTACAGGTCAATGCAAATCAAGTCACTTGTACAAGCATGAATGAGATATCAAGTATTTAGTTGAATTAGATCAAGTGCGATAAAGCACACACTTGCCCGACCAAACCAAGCAAATGTTATCCGATCACGTTGGTAAATCAAATATCAAATTCAATCATGCATTTGGAAGCACTCATCAAAGATTCAGTGTTTGTCAAAATCACGCTCAAGTGTAACTCCTTCATTGGAGTCCAAATCTGCGATAAAACATCGTTTAAGAGTTTTGAAAATTAATTAAGGTTCGAAGCTCAAACGTTTCGTTTAACGAAAATCAAGTAATTGAAACTCATTTAGAGAATATTCGTAAAACACTTGTTCGCTCTTCAAACTGTGAAACTTTGAAGCAATTATACTTTGAAATACCATTTGAGTCGAAGAAACGAGGAAAATGTATTTCTATTAGTCGTAAATTTCATTTTTCCAAGGGTACAAGGCCGAATTCTAACTTATATACATCCGCAAAAGGGGAATCGAATAACCTAGACAGTTCGAGTTAGATTCGTCCTCAAATCCTTACTCAAGTCGCGAGTATATCTACCTAGTCTTCAAGTGAAAATTTGGGCAGCACGCCCTTTGGGTTTACCTATTTTCCAACCATTTATGGCTTCATTGTTTTTCTCAATTCAGCCCCACAATCACACACAAGTAATGTTACTAACATAACCCTTCAATTAGGCTCCAAAATCATCCAATTACAACACAAGTGTAATAATACAATCGAAAATCAGTTTTGAAGACAAAAAGCTAAACAGCAGATTTGACATCTTATAGCATTTTGGTCACAACTGGAGCTATGTTTATCGGATTGGGGTGCACTTGATACCGTTTCGAAGCTAAGACAAAGGGTTACAACTTTCATGTATTAACCTAAGCCTAATTCGGCCTCTAACATAGACGAATGATGCTGGTCAGAACAGGGCAGTTTCAATCCTTAAAACTGGAATTTGATGAAATCAAAGTAGAAAATACTCATTCATGTCTTACACCACTATCTCAAGTCCCTATCCAAGATTATAGACATCATATGCTCTGTAAACAATAAGGAATACAACTGAACAACTCAAACACTTACTCAAAATCCACCATATCCATCAAAACTACCAAAAGAACTATCATTTGCCACAAGTATGAGTTGTTATGCAAACGTAAGCAAGAGGAAGGAAGAGATAAAGGAAGACAGCCATAATACCTGTCTAAGATGCTTGCAAGGGAAATCCTTCACCTTTCCTTTCAAAAACTTTAGCACACCAAGCTTCCTAAACTCCCAATTTAGAGGCTAATCGGTTTAGATTTTCGGTTTTCACTCACCTAAGCTAGAAATCAAGAAGGAATGAAATGGTTTTCACTCTTTTCTTTTTCCTCTCATAAGTCACGACCAAGATGAAGGGAAATGAAGAAAAATGATCCAAGAAGAAAGATAAGAAGAAAGGAAAATGTCTTAATCAAAGGTCTTGGTTGGATTCTTGACAAATGGCTTAATCACAAATATTTCCACCAAAATATCTCTCTTTTCCTTAGTCAACAATGGTGGCTGAATTAAGGGTTAATTAAGAGCTAATTAGCTCAACTAAACAAGGAGATTAAGGTAATAAAATGGTGGTCAAGTGGTGTATTCCATCGGTAGCGAACGGTACCCGTCGGTTCAAACCGATTTTCCTTAAATCGCGTGTTCTGGGGTTTCATCTTATGATTCACTAACTTATTATTCTCACTTCTAATCACACACTTTCTCTTATCTAAAACTCACTCTTAACTGTCAAATTTAGTACACACTCTGTACCGAGCAATCATACTGCCAAAAGACGTAAAAAAATCCTAGTTTACCTTAACGATGAAAGAAAAGGGAAAACCCTTGGTTATATGATTAATTGTAACTATTGAGGAAGTGAATGAGTAGTAAAGCTATTGTAAAATAATGGATTCCAAATAAAAGGGAATTTTTAAGAAAATATGAGGGATTTTACAAGTCCTCACAATCACACTACAAAAATGCACACCAAAACACACACCAAAACCCTAGTATGCACAAAAATCCTAACTTATGCCCTTCCTTTAGAAAAATCACAACTTGAGTTATAAATATCAAAAATTCACACAACTTAGCTTGTTAAAAACTAGACTTCAAATACTAATAATCTTTAGAAGACACCTCAAAGAGATTTTGTTCATAAGTTGGTCCAAATTGAGTCATAAACTACTACAGCATTCCTATGTTTACTTGTGCAGGGCAGAAATTTCAGTCAAATTTGCCAATTTCCTAGAATTTATAGACATTGAATCAAACTTTGAATTTTACACCGTAGGAATCCCTCTGAGTCTATTTTCAAACGCAACAAACGGAACTCAATTCCGACATTCCTATACGAAGTTATAGCCAATTTTCCAAAACTGCGCAGAGGCTCCTGCGAAAATTTCTAGATTTTCTAACAACTTGAGATTATGAAACTTTTCTTAACAAAATTCACTCCCTTGGCTCAAATTCAACCATTAAAACAACCAAGAATCTAAGGCAAGTAAGTTCAAATAAGAGCTATAAAGACAAGTAAAATTTTGGGGTCTCACACTCTCTCCCCCTTAAAAGAATTTCGTCCTCGAAATTCTAACCTTTACTCGCACAAAACTTGATGCTACAGGATTTTTCTCCAATTTTCAAGTGGCTTTTTCTCACTTATAGTGCTACCACAAACTTACCTCAATACAGACCCTTATTCCAGTTCTCTTGACTATTTGGTACTCAAGTACAATAATCCATAATAAGATAATTCACATCTCGAACCGGCCGGTCCCAAGAGTGAATCACCCCTACTAGAGATTTCTACCTGACGTACATATCTATCCATGATAAGGGAGTTCCACTTATAACAGGCACGATTCATAGCTTACGTCCAAGAAAAGCACTTAGTCCTTTACACTTATTCACATAATCGGGACCATATACCACTTTGCCCAAGCTCACTCCGCGCAGAGACCACGCGAAACCGCTCTGATACCATCTGCGACGACCTCACTTCCACCTAGGGAGTACCCCAGGGTTTAGCGGACCGCCCGCCCAACTCTTACCAGAACTCACTCACGCTTATCTCGAGAAAAGATATCACGACCATAGAAAAGAAATGAAACAACAATTTCAAACTTAACATATACATTGATGCTCAAATCCAGCTACAAGGCATATACACGCCCAAATACGTTAATGTGACAGCCCCACCTTCCCCTAAGGCGAACCAAAGAGGTTAGTGGACTGCCTACCCAGCTCTCGCCGGGACTAACGGTGCAGTTAAACACGATCTAAAACGTTCTGAGAGAACAAAAGCGCGCTCAAACAAGTCAAAATCGCAAAAATAGCCAAACGAAAATCAAAACCGTCGATGAATAGTAGGTGTCATGTCATATAACTCGGAAGGACACATAAACAGGGTTAAACATTGTTATACACATACGTTTGTAATTTACAAAACAAAAGGAAGATAATTGGATCAAAATACATTTAGGGTTTTCCAACCATCTAAGAGCTATACAAACGTATATTAAACTAGCTCAACTCGGCTTCAAAATCACAGTTCCAAAAGGTGTTCACATCCCTGTAAGGAAAACAAAGGCAACAGAAAGGGGTGAGCTTACGCTCAATGAGGTACCAAACATATAGGGGAAAAATCATGGCCTTTCACGTTTCATCAACCAGATACATATACCAGATATAAAGGAAAGCAGTTAGACACAGTGTTTCAAAGGGAAAGGATACAGGTGGCTCTCAGGAGCCAGATTTCCATTTGCAGTACTTGATCCGAACCCGTTGACACTCCGTCAACGTACATAGAACAAACATATCCGTAGACCCCACTTTACACCAATTTTCGTCCACCAAACATACCCCTACCGGGCCCGAACGCCGAACAGAACAGAAGTGGTAATACTCGAGTATATCGGAATTAAGGGTCTCAATACCCAAGATTCCTGAAACAGACTACCGTGGTTCGTTATCTAATCGACCAGGCCCTTGCCGGCCCGACTTGAATAACTAGCCACAGGTGTTGAGCTCAGAGGTCACAGAAAGGTCGTTGGATACCAGCCTCCAAACGACGTCCGAACAGATTCAGATACAGTTAACAGATTAACAGTAAATAGGAATATGGACAGACAAGAGAACGAGCGTGATAAAGTACACCCTCGTCTCAAACAGAATAAACAGATAGTGCAGTCATTTAAATCACAGATTGCAGGGCAGAAATCAAGTTAAGCAGCAAATGAGGGGAGTGGTACACTCACCGGTTCAAGTACAGATACTTCAAAAGTTTTCACTTCAGATTGGCTTTAATCGCCAAGAAACCCTAAAATCATCAAAGTAAACCAATTGAAGGTTTCACATCCAAAATCGAGTAAACGGAATGCACAAGTGAGACTCGACTACATGTCGTACGCCTTTCCATGTTAAGTACTAGTACAAAAGAATAAAATCTGACTTTTGAGCAAAAAGGATAACAGTTGGTCCTAGGGTTACAAACAACTCCTAAAACCCATCATTTTTACCAAGATCAACTCAACTTGAAAGTATCGCGTAGCGCTAAAATTTTGGGCAGCATGCCCTCTGTATTTACCTATTTTCCCAGCCACTTATGGTTTCATTATTTTCCTCAATCAACTCCAAAGTCATACACAATATAAATTCATCACAACAGCCGTTCAATAGGCTGAAAGTCATTCAAGTACAAAATTTAGTTAGGAAAATGACCGGAAATGAAAGTTAAGCCCTAAAACCAAAAAACAGTTTTGACGTCATTTAGCGTATTGGACACAACCGGCTCTATGATTATCGGATGGAGGTGAAATATACATCGTTTCGAAGCTAACAGAATGGGTTACAATATTGAAGAAGGCCACTCAGTCCAGTTTGTAGTACAACTAAGTCAAAATTGCAACGTACCAAACCAGAACCGCATAAACAGGTTAGCAAACCGCATTCTGGTTAAACAACCATAATTCAGGCTACCAAAGTCCAATTCAAGTGATTCAAAAGCCATCCGAAAGCTAAGATACCAGGATATATTTCTTAAGAAGACATCGATAACCAAATCAGTAGTATTCCTGGTCAAAACAACTAATTACAGAAGCTGATTAGCATGTTCGGGTAGAAACAGGGTAGCATGCGTATTTCGGTCTTTTCACAGGCTACGTTGCTCTGATTGGGTTGAAATTTTGTAGAAAACTATAAAACATCATTCTTTACAACTTTCATGTGTTAACCTAAGGCTAATTTGGCCTCTAACTAGGTCCAACAGTTCCGGGCAGAATAGTGAGAAATTGGAACCTTAACCTGGAAATTTCGGTTCAAAGCGGAAATTTTTCGCAAATAGCTACAATTTACACACTAAGGCTTCATTTGTAAGGATCGAAGACAACCAATCGATAAACAATTAAAAGATCGCAATATAACAATAAGTAAATAAAAGGGAAATAATTGCAAACCAATTAACTACACAGCTCCTCTTGAGCTTGTAGATTAATTCAAATAAGCTTCTTCAAATTGATGAATTACAATCACTCTTGCGTACAAAGGAAGGTTCACCTCCTCCTTGCCCCAAACACCACTCGGTCAAGCCAGGATGTTTTACTATCCCTCAGGACAACCCTCACAGAGCTACACTCATGAAAGATTCACTCACAAATGAAAAGCTTACAATGAATCTCACACCACTAAGACTACAAATCTTCTTTGATGAGTATTTTCTCACTAAAATCACTCTAGATCTTTTGTATCTTCAGTGTGCAAAAGTTGTTTTAAGTGTCTGACCAACCACTATTTATATAGGACCAAGAAAGTGCCTTATTAATGCTTCCAACGGATAGAAAGTAGCTGAACAGTCAACTAGCCGTTGGTAGTGTCGGACGTCCGATAGCCCTGTTTTATGCGTCCGGCAGCAGGCAGTGAGTTTGAGAAATTTTCTTCAATTCTTTCGGACGTCCGATAGGCTGGTTTTCTGCGTCCGAAGGTATGATGTAAAATTGGAAATTTTTCTTCAATTCCTTAGGACGTCCGATGCCGTCTTTTTGAGCGTCCGACAGCTTCAGCATACTTTGTCTTCTTTCAATTGCACTTGTTCATGGAATCAAATAACTTCATAACTGAAAGTATATCTTGAAGAGATATTAGTATCATCCATTTGTTTTGTAAACATCAAAAGATAGGGATCAAGATCAACATCATTCTAAACCATTCCAACCATCATCCATGGCCACACAATATTAATCATACGAAAACAGAAAAATCACAAATAAATATAAAACTTCACCAATTTCTACAAAAAATCTTGAAACAACACCTACTATCATCACTTCATCTCACATAAGTCACTAATTAAGCATTATTGAAAAGAAAGAGAGGTCCCTTAGCTGCTCACCTTAACAACCCAAGAAAGGGAGCAATTTAGCACCTTAATCTTCCAACCAACTTCACAAATTACCTCACAACTACTAAGAGAAGGATTTTTATGGAGAACTTTCAAGATTAAACGGTTGGTTTGTTGGATTGAGCAAGTTTGGAGCAAGAAATTTGAGAGAGTTTTTCTTCTTTTCCTCTTGAAGAGAACCGGCCAAAAAGCTTGAAAATAAAGAGGATTTTTGGTCAATTTTTGATAAATTGGTAAAGTAGTGAATAGTGGTCAAATGCAAGAATTAATCTCCAAGTGACACTTGTCACTCCAATTAATGCATGGCTATCCTTTTGTCCCTCTCACACCAACTCACTTAGTATCCTCTAGTTATCTCTTAACACCTGCTAAAATAAACCCGATATCCAACACTTAACCTAATTGGCCGAATTTTACCGAACTTTCCGCACTAACGGGTCCCACGTCCGGTATACACTCTTAATTTCTCAAAAACTAACCGATACTAGAAAAATCATCTAAAAACTATATTTACTCATAAAAAATATTTTTAAAATTTTTCGAATAAAGAAAATATAGAAAAACGTGCAATTAAAAGAAAATAAAACCTAGAAATTAAGAAAATTACGGGTCCTCACACTCTCTCCCCCTTAAAGAAATTTCGTCCTCTAAATTTTCTTATCAACGGAATCTATCAAAATCTAAGGTACCCAACGAATCGAACGTTCGACGTCCTCAGATGAGTCAGGACCCTGATAGTGTTCTAAAGAGTACACCTGAGCCGGTACCTTGAATCCAGTACCTTTTTTTTCCGACTGTCCAGGGTTAGTCTTAATGGGTTACGAGGTCCCTTTTCCTTTTCGCAATCGAACTGGGTAGTCAGCAATCCGATGATCGGCACTTTCGCAGCGCAGGCATTTTCCCTCTTTCTTCCAACAATTTGCCTCCGTATGATTTGGCCCTCCGCAATATCCACAGGGACCACGAGTAGCAGAGACCGGTCCCCCCTGAGAGACATCACGCAACACCCCTGGTTGTCGTACTCCCCCGTTTCCCTTTGCAATCTTAGGGGGCGTACTTGTACCTTCTTGCTCAGAGCTACTCCCAGGAAAGCCCCTTTTCTTGGCTTGGAAGTTTTTCACCTGCAGCCTAGCATTCTCTACTCGTTGCGCCTTCTCTACGGCCTCGCTAAAAGCATTAATCTGGGCCACCGCGAGGTCCTTCTGAATTTCTACGTTCAAGCCCTGGATAAAACGCCTTATTCGCCGCTGCTCGGTCATGATCAGCTCAGGAGCAAATTTGGACAGGTGGGTGAACTGACTCTCGTATTCCGCTACAGACTGGGCCCCTTGGTGAAGTCGGATAAACTCATCTTCCTTCTGTTCCTGGACTAGAGGAGGGAAGAATTTAGCGTTGAACTCTCGCATGAAATTCACCCAGGTCCGGGGCGTCTGCTCCCGTTCCCACTTCTGTCGAATGACGTTCCACTAGGAACGGGCCGCCCCTTCTAGCTGGAAGACGGCAAAGGTTACATGCCTCTCCTCGGTATAGTGCAAAGTAGCAAAAATATCCACCATTTTCTCGAGCCACCTTTCGACGACATCCGGGTCGGGCCCCCCAATGAATTTCGGTGGGGCAAACTTCTGGAATCTCTCGAGAGCCCTGTCTTCGTTCTCCACATGGTTGCCAGGGTTCCCAGGGTTAGGGTTAGGATTTTGACCCTGTTGCTGTACCACTTGTGCCAGTAAGTTGGTCATTTGCTGCATAGCAGCGACTATTTGAACGTTAGGGTCAACCCTAAGGTCAGGGTTAGGTCCAGATGAGATTTCCCCAGCGCCCCTGTCTGACGTGGGTTGCCTAATTCCATGCCCACGACCTCGTCCACTACGAGTGCCCTCCATTGATCTAAGTCAATCTAAGGTCGAGGCACAAAGATCATATTAAAGATAATTATAGACATAGGCAAATAACAAGAGGTACACACAGATCAAAAGCATATATACATACACAACTGTACCGAACCAATCACACAGTAGCAGTCAATTAGATACAAATATGAGAAATCCATGAAAGTAGCGAAATCATCTAAAAGTACTATAGACAAACTAGGTCACAAGTACAAAATAACTAACGAAAAGCTATTTCCCTTCTAGGGCTCCAACCCTAATCTACGAGAATGCCCCAATTTATATCTTAATTCAAGTTAATCATGCTTACTAACACTCGAACAAATCACACGAAATTCCATAGAATCACATTTCTAGTTCGCCCAAGTCCTTTCTAACCTAGGCTCTCATCTCTTCCGTATCCGGGCGCAAGAATCCCATCTAAGATAATTCACAACTCGAGCCGGCCGGTCCCAAGCGTAAATCATCCATATTAAAGATTCCTACCCGACATACATACCTAGCTTCCTCAAGTCCCATGATAAAGATCTTTACACTTATGACATGCACAGTTCATAGCTTATGCTCAAAAGAGCACTTATACCTTTCGACGCATTCACAAAAGCAGGACCATAATACCACTTGGCCCAAGTTCACTCCGCGCAGAGACCACGCGAAGTAGCTCTGATATCACCTGTGACAGCTCCACCTTCCCCTAAAGCGAACCAAAGAGGTTAGCGGACTGCCTGCCCAGCTCTCGCCGGGACTAACGGTGCAGTTAAACACGATCTAAAACGTTCTGGGAGAACAAAAGCGCGCTCAAACAAGTCAAAATCGCAAAAATAGCCAAACGAAAATCAAAACCGTCGATGAATAGTGGGTGCCATGTCATATAACTCGGAAGGACACATAAACAGGGTTAAACAGTGTTATACACATACGTTTGTAATTTACAAAACAAAAGGAAGATAATTGGATCAAAATACATTTAGGATTTTCTAACCATCAAGGAGCTATACAAACGTATAATAAACTAGCTCAACTCGGCTTCAAAATCACAGTTCCAAAAGGTGTTCACATCCCTGTAAGGAAAACAAAGGCAACAGAAACGGGTGAGTTTACGCTCAATGAGGTACCAAACATATAGGGGAAAATCATGGCCTTTCACGTTTAATCAACCAGATACATATACCAGATATAAAGGAAAGCAGTTAGACACAGTGATTCAAAGGGAAAGGATACTGGTGGCTCTCAGGAGCCAGATTTCCATTTGCAGTACTTGATCCGAACCCGTTGACTCTCCGTCAACGTACATAGAACCAACATATCCGTAGACCCCACTTTACACCAATTTTCGTCCACCAAACATACCCCTACCGGGCCCGAACGCCGAACAGAACAGAAGTGGCAATACTCGAGTATACCGGAATTAAGGATCTCAATACCCAAAGATTCCTGAAACAGACTACCGTGGTTCGTTATCTAATCGACCAGGCCCTTGCCGGTCCGACTTGAGTAACTAGCCACAGGTGTTGAGTTCAGAGGTCACAGGAAGGTCGTTGGATACCAGCCTCCAAACGACGTCCGAACAGATTCAGATACAGTTAACAGATTAACAGTAAATAGGCATATGGACAGACAAGAGAACGAGCGTGATAAAGTACACCCTCGTCTCAAACAGAATAAACAGATAGTGCAGTCATTTAAATCACAGATTGCAGGGCAGAAATCAAGTTAAGCAGCAAATGAGGGGAGTGGTACACTCACCGGTTCAAGTACAGATACTTCAAAAGTTTTCACTTCAGATTGGCTTTAATCGCCAAGAAACCCTAAAATCATCAAAGTAAACCAATTGAAGGTTTCACATCCAAAATCGAGTAAACGGAATGCACAAGTGAGACTCGACTACATGTCGTACGCCTTTCCATGTTAAGTACTAGTACATGTACAAGTACAAAAGAATAAAATATGACTTTTGAGCAAAAAGGATAACAGTTGGTCCTAGGGTTACAAACAACTCCTAAAACCCATCATTTTTACCAAGATCAACTCAACTTGAAAGAATCGCGTAGCGCTAAAATTTTGGGCAGCATGTCCTCTGTATTTACCTATTTTCCAGCCACTTATGGCTTCATTATTTTCCTCAATCAACCCCAAAGTCATACGCACGTGATAAAGTACACCCTCGTCTCAAACAGAATAAACAGATAGTGCAGTCATTTAAATCACAGATTGCAGGGCAGAAATCAAGTTAAGCAGCAAATGAGGGGAGTGGTACACTCACCGGTTCAAGTACAGATACTTCAAAAGTTTTCACTTCAGATTGGCTTTAATCGCCAAGAAACCCTAAAATAATCAAAGTAAACCAATTGAAGGTTTCACATCCAAAATCGAGTAAACGGAATGCACAAGCGAGGCTCGACTACATGTCGTACGCCTTTCCATGTTAAGTACTAGTACAAAAGAATAAAATATGACTTTTGAGCAAAAAAAATAACAGTTGGTCCTAGGGTTACAAACAACTCCTAAAACCCATCGTTTTTACAAGATCAACTCAACTTGAAAGAATTGCGTAGCGCTAAAATTTTGGGCAGCATGCCCTCTGTATTTATCTATTTTCCCAGCCACTTATGGCTTCATTATTTTCCTCAATCAACCCCAAAGACATACAAAATATAAATTCATCACAACAGCCGTTCAATAGGCTCAAAGTCATTCAAGTACAAAATTTAGCTAGGAAAATGACCGGAAATGAAAGTTAAGCCCTAAAACCAAAAAACAGTTTTGACGTCATTTAGCGTATTGGACACAACCGGCGTTACGATTATTGGATGGAGGTGAAATATACATCGTTTCGAACCTAACAGAAAGGGCTACAATATTTAAGAAGGCAACTCAGTCCAGTTTGTAGTACAACTAAGTCAAAATTGCAACGTACCAAACCAGAACCGCATAAACAGGTTAGCAAACCGCGTTCTGGTTAAACAACCATAATTCAGGCTACCAAAGTCCAATTCAAGTGATTCCAAAGCCATCCGAAAGCTAAGATACCAGGATATATTTCTTAAGAAGACATCGACAACCAAAGCAGTAGTATTCCTGGTCAAAATAACTAATTACAGAAGCTGATTAGCATGTTCGGGTAGAAACAGGGCAGCAGAGGTATTTCGGTCTTTTCACAGACTACGTTGCTCCGATTGGGTTGAAATTTTGCAGGAAACTATAAAACATCATTCTTTACAACTTTCATGTTTTAACCTAAAGCTAATTCGGTCTCTAACTAGGACCAACAGTGCCGGGCAGAATAGTGAGAAATTGGAACCCTAACCTGGAAATTTCGGTTCAAGGCAGAAATTTTCCGCAAATAGCTACAATTTACACACTAAGGCTTCATTCTAAACCATTCCCAACCTTCATCCATGGCCACACAATATTAATCATATGAAAATAGAAAAATCACAAATAAATATAAAACTTCACCAATTTCTACCAAAAATCATGAAACAACACCTACTATCATCACTTCATCTCACATAAGTCACTAATTAAGCATTATTGAGAAGAAAGAGAGGTCCCTTAGCTGCTCACCTTAACAACCCAAGAAAGGGAGCAATTTAGCACCTTAATCTTCCAACCAACTTCACAAATCACCTCACAACTACTAAGAGAAGGATTTTTATGGAGAACTTTCAAGATTAAACGGTTGGTTTGTTGGATTGAGCAAGTTTGGAGCAAGAAATTTGTGAGAGTTTTTCTTCTTTTCCTCTTGAAGAGAACCGGCCAAGAAGCTTGAAAATAAAGAGGATTTTTGGTCAATTTTTGATAAATTGATAAAGTAGTGAATAGTGGTCAAATGCAAGAATTAATCTCCAAATGACACTTGTCACTCCAATTAATGCAAGGCTATCCTTTTGTCCCTCTCACAGCAATTCACTTAGTATCCTCTAGTTATCTCTTAACACCTGCTAAAATAAACCCGATATCCAACACTTAATCTAATTGGCCGAATTTTACCGAACTTTCCGAACTAGCGGGTCCCACGTCCGGTATACACTCTTAATTTCTCCAAAACTAATCGATACTAGAAAAATCATCTAAAAACTATATTTACACATAAAAATTATTTTTAAAATTTTTTGAAAAAAGAAAATGTGGAAAAACGTGCAATTAAAAGAAAATAAAACCTAAAAATTAAGAAAATTACGGGTCCTCACAGTTAAAGTGTTTATAATCCAAATACAATCTACCCTAGTCGGATGCTAGCGCGAGTACCATTTCAAAATCCAAAAACTAGACTACGCTAATCTGTACAAGTCTCACGCCTCGCTCGTATCCCCTGTAAGGAAAACAAATGGTGTGGAATGAGCTAAAAATCCAGTGAGGTTCCAAATAGCAAGTTGATCATTAATCAAAAGTACAAGTATCAACGTGACAAAATAGCGAGCCTAACAAGTTCGTAAAAGTGAGCAATAACACTTCAAGTAGCAAATCTCAAAATGAGCGAGTGTAAAATTCTTTTTCTAAAAGAAACAATAACACTACGAATAACAATCAAAGTATAAGAATACAGATGGTTCTCAGGAGCCAAATTCCCGTTACTTCACCAGAGCTTGATCAAGTATTAGTTGACACTCCGTCAACTTTCAAGTAAAGTAATCAATCCAGTAGTACTTCGCTTAACACCAATCCGTCCACCATTCAACCCCCTTACCGGGCCCGAATACCAACTAAACATTAGTGGTAATACTCGAGTATACCGATTAGTCGAGGAGATAACACTCCACTCGATAACACTAGATACCCATGGTTCGTTATCTAATCGACCAAGCCCTTGCCGGCTCGACTCGATTAACTAGCCAGTGAGGTTTGGGTTCCCAAGTAGTCACTGTAGTCGATGACCAATCGACTTAGTCAAGAGAAAAGTACGGTGACGGGAATGAGAGGTACTTCCCACTCGCATCGAGTGTGGTACATACTGCCGCTCAGCACTTACAAGTCAAGCACAAGTACAAATACAAGTACAGGTCAATGCAAATCAAGTCACTTGTACAAGCATGAATGAGATACCAAATATTTAGTTGAGTTAGGTCAAGTGCGATAAAGCACACACTTGCCCGACCAAACCAAGCAAATGTTATCCGATCACGTTGGTAAATCAAATATCAAATTCAATCATGTATTTGGAAGCACTCATCAAAGATTCAGTGCTTGTCAAAATCACGCTCAAGTGTAACTCCTTCGTTGGAGTCCAAATCTGCGATAAAACATCATTTAAGAGTTTTGAAAATTAATTAAGGTTCGAAACTTAAATGTTTCGTTTAACGAGAATCAAGTAATTGAAACTCATTTAGAGAATATTCGTAAAACATTTGCTCGCTCTTCAAATTGTGAAACTTTGAAGCAATTATACTTTGAAATACCATTTGAGTCGAAGAAACGAGGAAAATGTATTTCTATTTGAATCGAAGCACGCCCTTTGGGTTTACCTATTTTCCAACCATTTATGGCTTCATTGTTTTTATCAATTCAGGCCCACAATCACACACAAGTAATGTTACTAACATAACCCTTCAATTAGGCTCCAAAATCATCCAATTACAACACAAGTGTAATAATACAATCGGAAATCAGTTTTGAAGACAAAAAGCTAAACAGCAGATTTGACACCTTATAGAATTTTGGTCACAACTGGAGCTATGTTTATCGGATTTGGGTGCACTTGATACCATTTCGAAGCTAAGACAAAGGGTTACAACTTTCATGTTTTAACCTAAGCTTAATTCGGCCTCTAACATAGACGAATGATACTGGTCAGAACAGGGCAGTTTCAATCCTTAAAACTGGAATTTGATGAAATCAAAGTAGAAAATACTGATTCATGTCTTACACCACTATCTCAAGTCCCTATCTCAAGTCCTCAAAATTCTAACCTTTACTCGCACAAAACTTGATGCTACAGGATTTTTTTCCAATTTTCAAGTGGCTTTTTCTCACTTATAGTTCTATCACAAACTTACCTCAAGTGCAAACAAGATACAGACCCTTATTCCAGTGCTCTTGACTATTTGGTACTCAAGTACAAGAATCCATAATAAGATAATTCACATCTCGAGCCGGCCGGTCCAAGAGTAAATCACCCCTACTAGAGATTTCTACCTGACGTACATATCTATCCATGATAAGGGAGTTCCACTTATAACAGGCACGATTCATAGCTTACGTCCAGGAAGAGCACTTTGTCCATTGCACTTATTCACATAATCGGGACCATATGCCACTTTGCCCAAGCTCACTCCGCGCAGAGACCACGCGAAACAGCTCTGATACCATCTGTGACGACCTCACTTCCCCCTAGGGCGTACCCCAGGGTTTAGCGGACCGCCCGCACAACTCTTTCCAGAACTCACTCACGCTTATCTCGAGAAAAGATATCACGACCATAGAAAAGAAATGAAACAACAATTTCAAACTTAACATATACATTGATGCTCAAATCCAGCTACAAGGCTTATGCACGCCGAAATACGTTAAAGTGTTTACAACCCAAATACAATCTACCCTAGTCGGATGCTAGCGCGAATACAATTTTAAAATCCAAAAACTAGACTACGCTAGCCTGTACAAGTCTCACGTCTCGCTCGTATACCTGTAAGGAAAACAAATGGTGTAGAATGAGCTAAAAATCCAGTGAGGTTCCAAATTGCAAGTTGATCATTAATCAAAAGTACAAGTATCAACGGGACAAAACAGCGAGCATAACAAGTTCATAAAAGTGAGCAATAACACTTCAAGTAGCAAATCTCAAAATGAGCGAGTGTAAAATTCTTTTTCTAAAAGAAACAATAACACTACGAATAACAATCAAAGTATAAGAATACAGATGGTTCTCAGGAGCCAAATTCTCGTTACTTCACCAGAGCTTGATCAAGTACTAGTTGACACTCCGTCAACTTTCAAGTAAAATAACCAATCCAGTAGTACTTCGCTTAACACCAATCCGTCCACCATTCAACCCCCTTACCGGGCCCGAATACCAACTAAACACTAGTGGTAATACTCGAGTATTCCGATTAGTCGAGGAGATAACACTCCATTCGACAACGCTAGATACCCATGGTTCGTTATCTAATCGACCAAGCCCCTGTCGGCTCGACTCGATTAACTAGCCAGTGAGGTTTGGGTTCCCAAATAGTCACTATAGTCGATGACCAATCGACTTAGTCAATAGAAAAGTACGGAGACGGGAATGAGAGGTTCCTCTCACTCGTATCGAGTGTGGTACATACTGCCGCTCCGCACTTACAAGTCAAGCACAAGTACAAATACAAGTACAGGTCAATGCAAATCAAGTCACTTGTACAAGCATGAATGAGATACCAAATATTTAGTTGAGTTAGGTCAAGTGCGATAAAACACACACTTGCCCGACCAAACCAAGCAAATGTTATCCGATCACATTAGTAAATCAAATATCAAGTTCAATCATGTATTTGGAAGCACTCATCAAAGATTCAGTGCTTGTCAAAATCACGCTCAAGTGTAACTCCTTCGTTGGAGTCCAAATCTGCGATAAAACATCGTTTAAGAGTTTTGAAAATTAATTAATGTTCGAAACTTAAACGTTTCGTTTGACGAGAATCAAGTAATTGAAACTCATTTAGAGAATATTCGTAAAACACTTGCTCGCTCTTCAAACTGTGAAACTTTGAAGCAATTATACTTTGAAATACCATTTGAGTCGAAGAAACGAGGGTAATGTATTTCTATTAGTCGTAAATTTCATTTTTCCAAGGGTACAAGTTTCGGCCGAATTCTAACTTATATACCTCCGCAAAAGAGGACTCGAATAATCTAGACAGTTCGAGTTAGATTCATCCTCAAATCCTTGCTCAAGTCGCGAGTATATCTACCTAGTTTTCAAGTGAAAATTTGGGCAGCACGCCCATTCGGTTTACCTATTTTTCAGCCATTTATGGCTTCATTATATTTTTCAATTCAGCCCCACAACCACACACAAGTAATGTTACCAACATAACCCTTCAATTAGGCTTCAACATCATCCAATTACAACACAAGTGTAATAATACAATCGGAAATCAGTTTTGAAGACAAAAAGCTAAACAGCAGATTTGACACCTTATAGAATTTTGGTCACAACTGGAGCTATGTTTATCGGATTGGGGTGCACTTAATACCATTTCGAAGCTAAGACAAAGGGTTACAACTTTCATGTTTTAACCTAAGCCTAATTCGGCTTCTAACATAGACGAATGATGCTGGTCAGAATAGGGCAGTTTCAATCCTTAAAACTGGAATTTGATGAAATCAAAGTAGAAAATACTCATTCATGTCTTACACCACTATCTCAACTCCCTATCCAAGATTATAGACATCATATGCTCTGTAAACAATAAGGAATACAGCTGAACAACTCAAACACTAACTCAAAATCTACCATATCCATCAAAACTACCAAAAGAACTATCATTTGCCACAAGTATGAGTTGTTATGCAAATGTAAGCAAGAGTAAGGAAGAGATGAAGAAAGACAGCCATAATACCTCTCTAAGATGCTTGCAAGAGAAATCCTTCACCTTTCCTTTCAAAAACTTTAGCACACCAAGCTTCCTAAACTCCCAATTTAGAGGCTAATCGGTTTAGATTTTCGGTTTTCACCCACCTAAGCTAGAAATCAAGATGGAATGAAATGGTTTTCACTCATTTCTTTTTCCTCTCATAAGTCACGACCAAGATGAAGGAAAATGAAGAAAAATGATCCAAGAAGAAAGATAAGAAGAATGGAAAATGTCTTAGTCAAAGGTCTTGGTCAAGACCTTGGTTGGATTCTTGACAAATGGCTTAATCACAAATATTTCCACCAAAATATCTCTCTTTTCCTTAATCAATATTGGTGGCTGAATTAAGGGTTAATTAAGAGCTAATTAGCTCAACTAAACAAGGAGATTAAGGTAATAAAGTGGTGGTCAAGTGGTGTATTCCATCGGTAGCGACCAGTACCCGTCGGTTCAAACCGATTTTCCTTAAATCGCGTGTACTAGGGTTTTATCTTATGATTCACTAACTTATTCTTCTCACTTCTAATCACACACTTTCTCTTATCTAAAACTCACTCTTAACTGTCAAATTTAGTACACACTCTGTACCGAGTAATCATACTGCCAAAAGACATAAAAAAATCCTAGTTTACCTTAACGATGAAAGAAAAGGGAAAACCCTTGGTTATATGATTAATTTTAATTATTGAGGAAGTGAATGAGTAGTAAAGTTATTGTAAAATAATGGATTCCAAATAAAAGGGAATTTTGAAGAAAATATGAGGGGTTTTACAAGTCCTCACAATCACACTTCCAAAATGCACACAAAAACACACGCCAAAACCCTAGTATGCACAAAAATCCTAACTTATGTCCTTCCTTTAGAAAAATCATAACTTGAGTTATAAATATCAAAAATTCACACAACTTAGCTTGTTAAAAACTAGACTTCAAATACTAATAATCTTTAGAAGACACCTCAAAGAGATTTAGTTCATAAGTTGGTCCAAATTGAGTCATAAACTACTACAACATTCCTATGTTTACTTGTGCAGGGCAGAAATTTCAGTCAAATTTGCCAATTTCCTAGAATTTATAGACATTGAATCAAACTCTGAATTTTACACCGTAGGAAGCCCTCTGAGTCTAGTTTCAAACGCAACAAACGGAACACAATTCCGACTTTTCTATACGAAGTTATAGCCAATTTCCCAAAACTGCGCAGAGCCTCCTGCGAAAATTTCTAGATTTTCTAACAACTTGAGATTATGAAACTTTTCTTAACAAAATTCACTCCCTTGGCTCAAATTCAACCATTAAAACAACCAAGAATCTAAGGCAAGTAAGTTCAAATAAGTGCTATAAAGATAAGTAAAATTTTGGGGTCTCACACTCTCTCCCCCTTAAAAGATTTCGTCCTCGAAATTCTAACCTTTACTCGCACAAAACTTGATGCTACAGGATTTTTCTCCAATTTTCAAGTGGCTTTTTCTCACTTATAGTGCTACCACAAACTTACCTCAAGTGCAATCAAGATACAGACCCTTATTCCAGTGCTCTTGACTATTTGGTACTCAAGTACAAGAATCCATAATAAGATAATTCACATCTCGAGCCGGCCGGTCCCAAGAGTAAATCACCCCTACTAGAGATTTCTACCTGACGTACATATCTATCCATGGTAAGGGAGTTCCACCTATAACAGGCACGATTCATAGCTTACGTCCAAGAAGAGCACTTAGTCCTTTACACTTATTCACATAATCGAGACCATATACTACTTTTGTGGCGACCCCACTTTCCCCTAAGGCGAACCAGAGGGTTGGCGGGCCGTCTGCCTAGCTCTCGCCAGGACTCACGCAAGAAATCTAGCCCAAATCCTTCCGAAGTATAGCCTAAGCTATTACAATATTGATCCACCAAAATAGACCAATAACCAAGACCACATTAACTTCAGAGATAACAGCACTTTAAGATAGCGACTCGTCGATTCTTAAATAGCTTACGCATTACAAACCACGGAATAAAGTCAAACAATACCATTTAACAAATTCATACAAGCCAATACATTCTTACAAGCCAAGAACAAAACCAGGGTTTGCACTTTTCCAGCTTCAAGTGGCAACCCAAAACAAAGCTACACTGTTTAATTCGAATTACATTCATAACAAGTAAAGTAGATTTCAGATTTTTCTCACATGCCAAGACCTGTCAAGGAAAACAAAATAACATGGGGTGAGCTAAAGCTCAGTGGTGCCCCAAAACATGCAATCACATAAAACAAATAGCGAGTATTAACTTCAATTAAGTAAACAATTAGGAAAGCGTTTAACAGCACAAGATAGGATACAGGGCTCTCAGGAGCCATTTCCCCACGAGCTTGATCAAAATTCTCCGTAGTCGACCCTCCGTCAACTTTCGCTACCTAAGGTCCGTGTAGATCTTTTTATTTTTCTTAACTCCGATCACCAATCTTACCCTTGTACCAGGCCCGCACGCCAAGCATGAAAGTGGTAATACTCGAGTATACCTCAGACTGGTCGAGGGATTCACCCAACGACTTTACGTCTAACACTTATAGTGTGTGGAATGAATCACCCAACGACTTTACGTCCAACACTTATAGCAAGCGCAAGCAACATATTCACGAAAAACACTTCAAACAAGTCACCACTCGAAAGGCTAGTGCGATAAAGTACACACTGCTCACTTCGATGGATCAGCAATCATTTTCCAATTATCGCATATCGAGTCACGAAAGCATTTTAACCAAATAAGAATAGAACAAGCAGGGACACTCACCAAGAGTGAAACTCAAAAGTCAAGCTGGGAATCGAAGTCCACGCCCCCGCTAAACCCTAGAAAACCAAGTTTTTTTAAAAAAAACTATAAGTTTTACTATACAAACTCTTGGCTTATATATAAAATATTATCTGGTATATAACTAGTTTATTTTCTCAGAATAAATCATTACATCTCTTAGAATTAAAGCTAATAAAGCGATAAAATATTTCGTATGATTTCTTTAAAGATACTTTTCTTTCTAGAGGGTAACTAAAATCAATTTAATTCAAACAAGTTTTCTTACCGAACAAGTTTTCTAAGCCTTTCTTTTTATAATAATTAAAATCTCATGTTTTTAACAATTTTCCTCAAAACAACTAGCCAGGAATAATTTTACGAAAAATTTAAAGTTTAGAAGTTAATACGATTATTTCCTAAAAGTAATAAAACTAGTTTAAGCAAAGAAAAGAATTAACTAGTTAGCAAGGTTTTAAAAGCCCTGTCATTTAAATTTTAATATTAACGTGCTATTCTCAATTTCTATAACTTGATAGTAAGATAAAATAATTCCACAAAGCTTGATTTAAAAGTACTCAAATTCAACAGACCAAAACGGATTTCACGATTTCAAATCATTTGCACATTGTATTCCCGGTTGCCAAAAATAGCCAAAACACAATTCAGACATCAATTTCACTAGGGCTTCATCAATCATTAGCCCTAGGTCTCAACAGATTCAATTCCAAATAACATTCAACAAAGGAAGTCCAAGGTATCAAAACAATTCCAAATCACAAACCATGGACCTTCCAAATACGTTTCAGCCAACCACTTGAACAAATTCACCAAAAATTAAACTCTTGCAAAAATTACTCAAATGGCCAAGAGCTTCAATAGTCAATAAAATTCCAGCAAATGTCAATTCAAGATGTCCATTAAATCTCCATCTTTTACTTGCTAGAAACACTAAACATAAAGCTTATAATCTGTCCAACATGAAATGAATCAAATAACAAGTAATTTCAGCAAATTCTTCCACCAAGACGTCCCCATAAATCTGACATCATCTAAGATATAATCTTCCAACAATTTGACAGTTTAAATGTGAAACTTTCTCCACAAATTCTTCATTTTTCCACTCCAGCTCAACATGCAGAGTGGAGTTATCATGCTACGGTGTATCTTGTGCAACAATATGAAATTTACAGCCAAAGATTCAAAAGGAAAGCTGGATAAAATTCTGTTTCCTTCTCTCAGCCATGCTGAAAATTTTCAGCAGCAATCCATCTTTAAAGCAAGGAATTCCTCCAATAAACTCTTCATTTATGTTAAAATCTTTCATGCATAATGAAGTTAAAGTTCTATACGATGTATTACAGATTATAACTTAATTTTAGGACCCAAAATTCGCAAAAGAAATCTGGAAAATTCTTTCCTTCTTCTCTCGGCTAAACTTGAAAAATTCCAGCAGCTAATTGGTCATAAATCCGAATTTTCTTCGGCTTAAACCTTGTATTAAGTACTCAAAACCAACATGCATGACTAATTAATGGAATTACTATCAGTTCTAGTTTAAATCAAGTTCGGACAGCAACTATTATCATCCACAATTCCAGAATTTTGTTCAACCATTCTCGGATGATCTTGCATGCAGCAAATTCTCTTGTTTCATCTTTATTTCTTGCTTAGCCGACTGATTATCCTCATGCAAGACTTAGTCATCTAATTTTTACTTAGCTAATTACATTTATGAGCTCAGATTGTCACAAATAAGCAGATTAAGGACTGCATTTCCTGAACAGGCTCTTGGCAAAACCATCTCCGTCAAAATCAGATTTCTTATCCTTTGATTTCATCGTCCAAGTGCTTAACCATCGCATGCAAGCTCTTAAATAATCTCATCTATCTCTAATTAGCTAGTATAGGACCAGAGTTTACCTCAATTTGAAGCTTAGCTCACGCAACAAGAAACTGCAATTTTTTTTTTCTTTCTCGGCTCACACTCGGTCAGCACAAGATTGCAGCCTGCCAACTCCCTCTCTTGCTCAAACTTGCAAGCGGAATGGAGGAAATGGTAACTCTCGGCCTTTTCACCAGCTCACGGATGGAATGAAGAAGGCTGCGAGTCATTCTCTCTTTTCTTTCTAGTCTACGGTCAGAAGGTGAAGGAAGCTCAACTCTCACTCTCTTGGTTTTGTGCAGAATGCAGCTCCCTCTCCCTCTCTGGTTTCCTCTCTTCGATGGTTCCAAGGCAGAGGGTATTGTTGTGGTTGAGGTGAGTTAGTGGAGAGGATTCGTGGTTTAAGGGTGGTGGAGTGTTTGACAGGAAATGGTGAGTGGAGAAAAAGAGGTGCACTTCGGCAGAGATGGAAATGTTGTGGCTTTAAGGTTGGCCGAGAGAGTTTTAATGGTTGCATGGAAATTTTTTTGAGATAGTGGAGGGATATTTTAGTCTTTTCACATTTCCTCCAAATTTCCACTTAAGTCCTCAATTCTCGTCAAATTCCAAAATCTATCCCAAATGTAATTTGTATGCCTAATAATGTGCTAATCTCGCAAAGATTCGATTATCAAGATTTTAACGTCCTAAGTATACTAAGTGTACTTATAACAATTTTTGCCTAAAATTTATTGATTCATCTTAATGCTAAGGTTCCCGTTAACACTCAACATTATTAATGCTTAAAACTAGCTATCGAAAATTCAAGGAATTAATCTTAAAACAATAAAATAGTTTACATCAAGAAATATTATTCTAACTTGGCGAGAATTAAATAACTCAATATTTTACACAATTAAATTATTTGTAACATAAAACTATTTTTACGTACTTATTTAAGAACAAGTAGAATTAAAGTTAGAATTTATTTAAGAATCAAAAGTACAAAATGAAATATGCATAAATGAATATATATATATAGGTATTTTTTGAGGTTCTCACATTCCTCCCCTCTTAAATGAATTTTGTTCTCAAAATTCTCACATTCTAATGAAATAACTCAGGGTATTTCTTCTGCATAGCTTCTTCCAGTTCCCAAGTTGCTTCCTCTATTTCATGATTTTTCCATAGAATCTTCACCAAAGGAATTTTCTTATTTCGCAATTCCTTCACTTCTCTTTCCAAAATCTTAACTGGTCCTTCCTCATAAGTTAATGACTCATCCACTTCAATACCTTCTAATTGCAACACGTGGCTTGGATCGGGGTGATATTTCTTGAGCATAGAAACATGAAATACATTGTGAATCTTGGCCATGCTCGAAGGCAATTGCAGTTGATACGCCACTTTTCCGATTCGTTTCAAAATTTCAAAAGGTCCGATATACCTCGATTTTAGCTTCTTACCCTTCTTGGATACTACTCCGCTCTTCAAGGGTTTAACTTTTAGGAAAACTTTGTCTCCTACTTCAAATTCCAGATCTTTCCCCCTTGTGTCGGCGTAGCTCTTTTGTCGACTCTGGGCAGTTTGAAGCCTTTCTCTAATTACTTTCACTTTCTCATGAGCTTCCTCCATCCAAGGTATAACCGTTGGATCCAAAATTCTCTTCTCTCCTACTTCATTCCAATGAATCGGAGATCGACACCTTCTTCCATACAATGCCTCATAAGGTGCCATTTGAATTGACGCATGATAGCTATTATTATAGGCAAATTCTACTAAGGCCATTTACTGGCTCCATTTACCTCCAAAATCCAATATACACGACCTCAGCATATCCTCCAAAGTCTGAATTGTTCTTTCCGACTGCCCGTCGGTTTGGGGATGGTACGCAATACTAAATTTCAACTTGGTCCCCAATGACTCTTGAAATTTCTGCCAGAAACGCGAGACAAACCTTGGATCTCGATCAGACTCAATACTTATAGGGATACCATGCAATCTCATGATCTCTTCTGTGTACAACTTGGCCAATTTCTCCAAAGGAAAGCTCATACTCACAGGTAGAAAATGTGCGGACTTGGTAAGTCTGTCAACTATTACCCAAATCGCATCAAATCCTTTTTGACTTCGAGGCAACCCCGTTACAAAATCCATGGTTATGTGGTCCCACTTCCATTCAGGGATTTCTAGTGGCTGCAATAAACCAGAAGGTTTCTGATGTTCAGCTTTTACTTGCTGGCATATCAGACATTTTTGTACAAACTTTGCCACGTCCTTTTTCAAACCGTCCCACCAGTATGATTCCTTCACGTCATGATACATTTTGTTCACTCCAGGGTGTATAGCATACCCTAGTCGGATGCTAGCGCTAGTACAATTTCAAAATCCAAAAACTAGACTATGCTAGTCTGTACAAGTCTCACGCCTCGCTCGTATCCCCTGTAAGGAAAACAAATGGTGTGGAATGAGCTAAAAATCCAGTGAGGTTCCAAATAGCAAGTTGATCATTAATCAAAAGTACAAGTATCAACGTGATAAAACAGCGAGCATAACAAGTTCATAAAAGTGAGCAATAACACTTCAAGTAGCAAATCTCAAAATGGGCGAGTGTAAAATTCTTTTTCTAAAAGAAACAACAATACTACGAATAACAATCAAAGTATAAGAATACAGATGGTTCTCAGGAGCCAAATTCCCGTTACTTCACCAGAGCTTGATCAAGTATTAGTTGACACTCCGTCAACTTTCAAGTAAAGTAACCAATCCAGTAGTACTTCGTTTAACACCAATCCGTCCACCATTCAACCCCCCTACCGGGCCCGAATACTAACTAAACATTAATGGTAATACTCGAGTATACTGATTAGTCGAGGAGATAACACTCCACTCGACAACACTAGATACCCATGGTTCGTTATCTAATCGACCAAGCCCTTGCCGACTCGACTCGATTAACTAGCCAGTGAGGTTTGGGTTCCCAAGTAGTCACTATTGTCGATGACCAATCGACTTAGTCAAGAGAAAAGTACGGAGACGGGAATGAGATGTACCTCTCACTCGTATCGAGTGTGGTACATACTGCCGCTCAGCACTTACAAGTCAAGCACAAGTACAAATACAAGTACAGGTCAATGCAAATCAAGTCACTTGTACAAGCATGAATGAGATATCAAGTATTTAGTTGAGTTTGCTCAAGTGCGATAAAGCACACACTTGCCCGACCAAACCAAGCAAATGTTATCCGATCACGTTGGTAAATCAAATATCAAGTTTAATCATGTATTTGGAAGCACTCACCAAAGATTCAGTGCTTGTCAAAATCACGCTCAAGTGTAACACCTTCGTTGGAGTCCAAATCTGCGATAAAACATCGTTTAAGAGTTTTGAAAATTAATTAAGGTTCGAAATTTAAACGTTTCGTTTAACGAGAATCAAGCAATTGAAACTCATTTAGAGAATATTCATAAAACACTTGCCCGCTCTTCAAACTGTGAAACTTTGAAGCAATTATACTTTGAAATACCATTTGACTCGAAGAAACGAGGAAAATGTATTTCTATTAGTCGTAAATTTCATTTTTCCAGGGGTACAAGTTTCGGACGAATTCTAACTTATATACCTCCGCAAAAGGGGACTCGAATAACCTAGACAGTTCGAGTTAGATTCGTCCTCAAATCCTTACTCAAGTCGCGAGTATATCTACCTAGTCTTCAAGTGAAAATTTGGGCAGCACGCCCTTTGGGTTTACCTATTTTCCAGCCATTTATGGCTTCTTTGTTTTCTCAATTCAGCCCCACAATCACACACAAGTAATGTTACTAACATAACCCTTCAATTAGGCTCCAAAATCATCCAATTACAACACAAGTGTAATAATACAATCGGAAATCAGTTTTGAAGACAAAAAGCTAAACAGCAGATTTGACACCTTATAGCATTTTGGTCACAACTGGAGCTATGTTTATTGGATTGGGGTGCACTTGATACCGTTTCGAATCTAAGACAAAGGGTTACAACTTTCATGTTTTAACCTAAGCCTAATTCGGCCTCTAACATAGACGAATGATACTGGTCAGAACAGGGCGGTTTCAATCCTTAAAACTGGAATTTGATGAAATCAAAGTAGAAAATACTCATTCATGTCTTACACCACTATTCCAACTCCCTATCCAAGATTATAGACATCATATGCTCTGTAAACAACAAGTAATACAACTGAACAACTCAAACACTAACTCAAAATCCACCATATCCATCAAAACTACCAAAAGAACTATCATTTGCCACAAGTATGAGTTGTTATGCAAACGTAAGCAAGCGTAAGGAAGAGATAAAGGAAGACAGCCATAATACCACTCTAAGATTCTTGCAAGAGAAATCCTTCACCTTTCCTTTCAAAAATTTTTGCACACCAAGCTTCCTAAACTCCCAATTTAGAGGCTAATCGGTTTAGATTTTCGGTTTTCACTCACCTAAGCTAGAAATCAAGACGGAATGAAATGGTTTTCACTCTTTTCTTTTTCCTCTCATAAGTCATGAACAAGATGAAGGAAAATGAAGAAAAATGATCCAAGAAGAAAGATAAGAAGAAAGGAAAATGTCTTAGTCAAAGGTCTTGGTCAAGACCTTGGTTGGATTCTTAACAAATGGCTTAATCACAAATATTTCCACCAAAATATCTCTCTTTTCCTTAGTCAATAATGGTGGCAGAATTAAGGGTTAATTAAGAGCTAATTAGCACAACTAAACAAGGAGATTAAGGTAATAAAATGGTGGTCAAGTGGTGTATTCCATCGGTAGCGAACGGTACCCGTCGGTTCAAACCGATTTTCCTTAAATCGCGTGTACTTGGGTTTTATCTTATGATTCACTAACTTATTATTCTCACTTCTAATCACACACTTTCTCTTATCTAACACTCACTCTTAACTGTCAAATTTAGTACACACTCTGTACCGAATAATCATACTACCAAAAGACGTAAAAAAAACCCTAGTTTACCATAACGATGAAAGAAAAGGGAAAACCCTTGGTTATATGATTAATTGTAACTATTGAGGAAGTGAATGAGTAGTAAAGTTATTGTAAAATAATGGATTCCAAATAAAAGGAAATTTTGAAGAAAATATGAGGGATTTTACAAGTCCTCACAATCACACTACCAAAATGCACGCAAAAACAAACACCAAAACCCTAGTATGCACAAAAATCCTAACTTATGCCCTTCCTTTAGAAAAATCATAACTTGAGTTATAAATATCAAAAATTCACACTACTCAGCTTGTTAAAAACTAGACTTCAAATACTAATAATCTTTAGAAGACACCTCAAAGAGATTTTGTTCATAAGTTGGTCCAAATTGAGTCATAAACTACTACAACATTCCTATGTTTACTTGTGCAGGGCAGAAATTTCAGTCAAATTTGCCAATTTCCTAGAATTTATAGACATTGAATCAAACTCTGAATTTTACAGTGTAGGTAGCCCTTTGAGTCTAGTTTCAAACGCAACAAACGGAACTCAATTCCGACTTTCCTATACGAAGTTATAGCCAATTTCCCAAAACTGCGCAGAGCCTCCTGTGAAAATTTCAAGATTTTCTAACAACTTGAGATTATGAAACTTTTCTTAACAAAATTCGCTCCCTTGGCTCAGATTCAACCATTGAAACAACCAAGAATCTAAGGCAAATAAGTTCAAATAAGTGCTATAAAGACAAGTAAAATTTGGGGTCTCACACTCTCTCCCCCTTAAAAGAATTTCGTCCTCGAAATTCTAACCTTTACTCGCACAAAACTTGATGCTACAGGATTTTTCTCCAATTTTCAAGTGGCTTTTTCTCACTTATAGTGCTACCACAAACTTACCTCAAGTACAATCAAGATATAGACCCTTATTCCTGTGCTCTTGACTATTTGGTACTCAAGTACAAGAATCCATAATAAGATAATTCACTTCTCGAGCCGGCCGGTCCCAAGAGTAAATCACCCCTACTAGAGATTTCTACCTGACGTACATATCTATCCATGGTAAAGGAGTTCCACCTATAACAGGCACGATTCATAGCTTACGTCCAAGAAGAGCACTTAGTCCTTTACACTTATTCACATAATCAGGACCATATACCACTTTGCCCAAGCTCACTCCGCGCAGAGACCACGCGATGCAGCTCTGATACCATCTGTGACGACCTCACTTCCCCCTAGGGCGTACCCCAGGGTTTAGCGGACCGCCCACCCAACTCTTGCCAAAACTAACTCACGCTTATCTCGAGAAAAGGTATCACGACCATAGAAAAGAAATGAAACAACAATTTCAAACTTAACATATACATTGATGCTCAAATCCAGCTACAAGGCTTATACACGACCAAAAACGTTAAAGTGTTTACAACCCAAATACAATCTATCCTAGTCGGATGCTAGCGTGAGTACAATTTCAAAATCCAAAAACTAGACTACGCTATCCTGTACAAGTCTCACGCCTCGCTCGTATCCCCTGTAAGGAAAACAAATGGTGTGGAATGAGCTAAAAATCCAGTGAGGTTCCAAATAGCAAGTTGATCATTAATCAAAAGTACAAGTATAAACGTGACAAAACAGCGAGCGTAACAAGTTTATAAAAGTGAGCAATAACACTTCAAGTAGCAAATCTCAAAATGAGCGAGCGTAAAATTCTTTTTCTGAAAGAAACAATAACACTACGAATAACAATCAAAGTATAAGAATACAGATGGTTCTCAGGAGCCAAATTCCCGTTACTTCACCAGAGCTTGATCAAGTATTAGTTGACACTCCGTCAACTTTCAAGTAAAGTAACCAATCCAGTAGTACTTCGTTTAACACCAATCCGTCCACCATTCAACCCCCTTACCGGGCCCGAATACCAACTAAACATTAATGGTAATACTCGAGTATACCGATTAGTCAAGGAGATAACACTCCACTCGACAACACTAGATACCCATGGTTCGTTATCTAATCGACCAAGCCCTTGCCGACTCAACTCGATTAATTAGCCAGTGAGGTTTGGGTTCCCAAGTAGTCACTATTGTTGATGACCAATCGACTTAGTCAAGAGAAAAGTACAGAGACGGGAATGAGAGGTACCTCTCACTCGTATCGAGTGTGGTACATACTGCCGCTCAGCACTTACAAGTCAAGCACAAGTACAAATACAAGTACAGGTCAATGCAAATCAAGTCACTTGTACAAGCATGAATGAGATATCAAGTATTTAGTTGAGTTTGCTCAAGTGCGATAAAGCACACACTTGCCCGACCAAACCAAGCAAATGTTATCCGATCACGTTGGTAAATCAAATATCAAGTTTAATCATGTATTTGGAAGCACTCACCAAAGATTCAGTGCTTGTCAAAATCACGCTCAAGTGTAACACCTTCGTTGGAGTCCAAATCTGCGATAAAACATCGTTTAAGAGTTTTGAAAATTAATTAAGGTTCGAAATTTAAACGTTTCGTTTAACGAGAATCAAGAAATGAAACTCATTTAGAGAATATTCATAAAACACTTGCTCGCTCTTCAAACTGTGAAACTTTGAAGCAATTATACTTTGAAATTCCATTTGACTCGAAGAAACGAGGAAAATGTATTTCTATTAGTCGTAAATTTCATTTTTCCAGAGGTACAAGTTTCGGTCGAATTCTAACTTATATACCTCCGCAAAAGGGGACTCGAATAACCTAGACAGTTCGAGTTAGATTTGTCCTCAAAACCTTACTCAAGTCGCGAGTATATCTACCTAGTCTTCAAGTGAAAATTTGGGCAGCACGCCCTTCGCGTGTACTAGGGTTTTATCTTATGATTCACTAACTTATTATTCTCACTTCTAATCACACACTTTCTCTAATCTAAAACTCACTCTTAACTGTCAAATTTAGTACACACTCTGTACCGAGTAATCATACTACCAAAAGATGTAAAAATACCCTAGTTAAAAACCCTTTAGAAAATCATAACTTGAGTTATAAATTTCAAAAATTCACACAACTTAGCTTGTTAAAAACTAGACTTCAAATACTAATAATCTTTAGAAGACACCTCAAAGAGATTTAGTTCATAAGTTGGTCAAAATTGAGCCATAAACTACTACAACATTCCTGTGTTTACTTGTGCAGGGCAGAAATTTTAGTCAAATTTGTCAATTTCCTATAATTTATAGACATTGAATCAAACTCTGAATTTTACACCGTAGGAAACTATCTGAGTCTAGTTTCAAACGCAACAAACGGAACTCAATTCCTACTTTCTTATACGAAGTTATAGCCAATTTCCCAAAGCTGCGCAGAGCCTCCTGCGAAAATTTCTAAATTTTCTAACAACTTGAGATTATGAAACTTTTCTTAACAAAATTCACTCCCTTGGCTCAAATTCAACCATTAAAACAACCAGGAATCTAAGGCAAGTAAGTTAAAATAAGAGCTATAAAAACAAGTAAAATTTCGGGGTCTCACACTTCTTGAATATAACTCAAGGATTCTCTCTATATCTTAAAATGTGCCATATTAGAAATAAAGAGAGAATGCGGATCTAAATTGTTTTAATTATATGTGTGCGTGTGTGTAATGTACAAGAAGATAGAGATAACCCCAATTTTACTATGGTAGACATACAAAGGCAAGCAAGCATGTAAATGTTTATTGTCCTTTAGTTTGACCATCTAGTTTCCTTTTTTATTCAAAGAAACTAGTCAGGATTAAACTTCATAGCCATCCATGTTTAGTTACAATATGTTTATTTATTTATATTGATGATTGATTTTGCATGCTATATATTATAAGTTTAGCTTATATTATTTGAAATCTCTCAAAGTAAATATGAAGTCAAGATAAAATTGCTTTCCATAATTATAGTTAAGAAGAAAATTCTTGTCCAATGTCAACTTATTAAGTACACTCAAGATTGCTCTATAAAGATATATTTCAACTATAAGATATAATCTCAGAAAAATAAGGTTTGACTTTGCTGAATTGTATAACTTGTTAGGTATATTCAAAGTTATACTATTTTAGAGGCGAAGGTTGAAAAAAACATCTGATATGTTTTATCAAAAGTTAATAACTCAACTATCTAAGAGTTCTAATAGCTTTCATTAAAATAAGTATTCATCTAATTTATATTCAAGATCAAAATAACTAAATAGAATCTTAGCCTACTAGGATTGTAAAACCGTAATTTTAAATTCCTAAATATATACGAGAGAATTCTAGATTTGTTAAAAAAGCAAGAGCAAAACCAAATCTTTTTTCTATCATTTTTCTTGGTTTTGTTTTACATGTATAGCAATTCTTATTTTAACTTTACTTCATATTGTATAATAACTAATTCATTGAATATTTATACCATACTTGCATGATGCAAGTTAGATAGCCCCAATTTTTTGGACTGGCAATACAACTTGAGAATTATTCTCAAATATGAAAAGTTTGCTTGTCTTAACTAACACACCTCCTTAAAACCCTCTAGCCAATAGAGCATCACAAGCTGAGGTTGATACTTACATTAAGCATCATGTAGACAATAACATTGCTATTTGTGTCATGCTTGCATCCATGACTCTTGAACTCCAAAAGCAACATGAGTTCATCAATACAAGTTATTGCACTTACAAGATAAAGAACTGACAGGTTTGAGACCACAAAGAGGTTTAACTGATGATAGGTAAGCTCTTGAGTGCATATGTCATAAAGACGATTGACTATATTAAAATATTAGGCCATTTAGGTTTTGTGATTGACCATGAGTTAAGTATTTGATCTCACGATCAATTCCTGTGAGATTTTTAGTTTTTGCAGTGAACTCCAATATGAATAAGTTGCAAACTATTTTATGCAAATTATTGAGTATGTTTAAAGATGTTGAGGCCAACCATAAGAAGGAAAAATACAAAATGTTAATAGTTGCTTCTAATATTTTCAAGTCTAAGAAAAGAAAGAAAATAAGGATTTAAACCATTAGAAGAGGAGGTTTTCAAGTTTAAATCCAAGACTAGGAGGAGAAAATAAGGATTTAAACCATTAGAAGGTGTGGACTAGAAAGAAAAAAGCAAGGCAAATGGCACTTGCTGCCATTGTGACAATCGAGGATATTGGAAGAGGAATTCTAGGATTCATCTTGATAGCTCAAAGGAGAAGAAGTTCAATAAAACTTCTACTTCAGGTGTTTATATGACTATCTAAATTTAATTCTAGGGTATTATATCCCAGAAATAGTTCTTATATTTGCTTAAATGATAGGTGGCTTTAAGAAAGGTAAAGGGGCCCTATGTATTGGCAATGAAGCAAAAGTTATAGCATTAACAGCGAGTACATATTATCTCTCTTTACCTTATAGACTTGTTTTAGAATTAAACAATTTTTATTGTCTTTCAACTTTAACTGCAAATATTATTTTAGTTTCATATTTAGGCATGGAAGATTTTTGTCATTAATGTTAAGAATAAATATCGTGACAAGTGAGAAACAAAAGATAGAAACTGTGAAACCATCATTTGTTTAGCATTGTAGACCAAATCATATGAATGAGAAATGCATCTCCAAATTATATAAGGTGGTTATTTGATCTTATTTGTCAATGAATCATATGAGCTTGTAAATCATGTTTACTTAGAAAAATAACCAAGTCACCATTCATTGGTAAAGATGAAAAAGTGAGTGAATTGTTAGAACTAATATATAGTAATGTATCTAATCTTATGACGATTCAAGCTAGAGAAAATTTTAATACTTTATAAACTTTTACTATTTACTCTTCAAGCTATGGATTTATATACTTAATGAAGTACAAATCTAAAACTTTTAAAAAGTTTAAGAAGATTTTTTTTTGAGCTAAGTATAAGAAGTTTAAGAATGAAATGGAACAATTTGGTAAAAGTATTAAAACAATTAGATCTAATCAGGCTATAATATTTAGACTAAGGGTTTCAAAACTATCTAAAAGAAACAGGAATTCTAGCTCAAAGAACTCCATCTAGAATACCACAAATGAATGGACTTTCTAAGAGAAGTTATCTGACCTTGTTAGGTTTGATATGTTCTATCATGAGCCATGTAAGCCTACCAAATGCATTTTGCGGATTTGCTCTTCAAATCGTTTCTTACATACTAAATCATAACCTATTTAAATTTGTTCAATCTATATCATATGACTTATATTATCAAAAAAAAAATGTCACATGACTTATGAAAAGGTAAAAAATCAAATCTATCTCACATGAAGATTTGGGGCTATCATACTTATGTGAAATAGGATGTATCATGCAAGTTGGAATATAAATATGATAAATGTCTTTTTGTGAGGTATCTAAAAGAGATAATTAGATACTATTTCTATGATTCTATTCAATTAAAAGTGTTGATTTCAAGACATACTACTTGTCTAGAAAAAAAAAATTATTCTAGATAAAAGCAGTGGGATAAAGATGCAATTAGAGCAACTTTCTTATGATGATGATATACTAGGAAGCTCCAAGTATGCAAGAATTTTATAGATCTATAAGAGTTAATCATCTACCTAAAAGATATGGTTTTCTCATTTTTTTGACAAGGATTTAGTAAATGGATTAGCAATATTGTCAACCGTAAGGACTCTCTCAGTATTTGCTTCACCTCAACCAATGATCTTTCTTATCAAGTAATAACACTTCGATACATGTTTAGACCATGGATAAGACCTTAATTCCTTTGCTTGCAGCATGCTTTATTATTGTCAAAATCCAGGAGACTTTCAATGGATAGGACTACTTCAAACTCAATTACGAATGTATTGATTCAAATGGATTTTTTTTTTGGTTCAAGAGCTATAATACATTCGGTTTCATCTAAAGAATTTATTATGATATCTTACTTAGGACTTTTTTAAGTCACAGTACCACCATTTACAATAAAAATAAAACCTGACTAAAATTTGGTATCAGTTTTGTCAGATTAAAAACTAGTATCAGGGTACCCTTGAACTTGTAGATAGTGTTCTCTATAAATAAAGAACATATATTTAGTCCTTCTTAATTACTTAAGAATATTCTTGATAGCCATTCAATTGTTCTCATTCGGATTAGCTTGATATCTATTTGTAACACTTAAAACATAAGAGACATTAGACTTTACACAACACTGAATACAATGTGGAACAAATAGTTGGAATACATGCTATCTAATCCATATATCTCCCTTTATAATCAAATTTAGGACATATGCCTTTTGAAGTGTAGATTTCATGAGACATTAATAAAAAACTTTCTTAGAGTTTTTTATGCTAAATTTTTTTAACATCTTATTTATGTATGTGACTATGATAGGTCTAACAATTTTCCTAATCATCTCTGCAGATTCATATTCTCATAACATAAACTACTTCTTCTATGTCTTTCATATAGGAATTCTTGGATAACCATACTTAAATGGATTAAAGCAAATGTATGCGTTTTTCATTATCAATATGTCATCAACGTAAACAATTCTCATAAATGCATGGCTTTGATTATTAGAGATTGCGTATATACAAAATATGGAAAAATAGAGAATAATTTGTAAAGATGCGCCGCCTCTAACAATAGAGTAGTTGTTTCATTATTGGTCACTTATAGAAGTGTAACTTAAGAAACCTTAGTATTAAATGAAAAAGTCTTGGCCCTATTTAATAACCCAATTCAGTATTTAAATTTAATGGACTTAGATCTTAACATGTTCAGATGCGTTTAATAATAAAAAATTGAATATCTGAATTAATTAAATGATACAGAATTTCCTAAATAAAACTTGCTCCTAGAAATAAGTGATAAACTATTCACTTATCACTTAATGTAATATACATTCAAATGTATCAAATTTAGTACTTAACAATTCAATAAATTAATAGATTTAGACTTTAGATTTCAAATTTTAGTTTTCAGATTTCACTTTTATCAAATGCACCTTAGCCTATTTGGTTGTATTAGGGTGCGTTTGATAAACTGAAGTCTGAAAACTAAAATCAGAAATCTGAAGTCTGAAGTCTGAATTCATTAAATTATTGAATTGTTAAGTATTAAATCAAATACATTTGAGTATATATTGTGGCAGTCCCACCTCCCCCTAGGGCGTACCAAAGGATTTGGCGGACCGTCTGCCCAACTCTCGCCAGGACTCACTCACAAATCTCAGAAAATAATACAATTCCCAAACTTCAATAGTATTAACCTCAAAACGAGCATCAAAAGCTCATGGTTAAACATTACAGACCATCCAATGTTCGAAATTATCTCTACTTATATACATACAATAAAATGGATAAAATCCAAGTCGTTTAATCAAATCACCAAGTACAACTGGGATGGCAAGTTACTTAAAACTAGACGTCAACTCTCGAACTGTCTATTTTCCCGCTTCCATGTTGTCAATGCCTGCTAAGGAAAACAAACTAAAAGAAATGAATTAGAAGCTAAGTGAGGTTCCAAAAAAAAGGCAAGTAAACTAGCAGGCATGATACCGTTAAGTCAAACTGAATAGAGCAAGACATAATGTATAGTAAAGCAGGTAACCAAATAGATCATGCAATAGTGTATAGTAAAGAACACGTTCATGGCAAAGGATATGGGCTACTCTCAGAAGTAGGTTCTACCGCAGCTTGTCCAGGGTCCGTTGACTCTCCTTCAACTATAGAATTATAATGTTCATAGATCACCACTAAACGTCGATCTCCGTCCACCAATCACCTGCTACCAGGCCCAAACGTCAAAGAAGTACCCAAGATTCGTTGATCTTCTTGACCAAGCCTTTGCCGGCTCGATTTGACCAACTAGCTCTCGGTTGGGATTATAGCTCCAAATATTCAGGTATTCAAGATCTGGTTTAAAGCCCTAAGTATTCAAGTATTCAAGAGTGGAGTCGTGGCTATCATTCAACGTTCAAGCAATTAACGTTAGTTATCACTTAACGCTCCGTATTCAGAAATGTCACAAGTTCAAGTCATGAATTCCAGTTAGGAGTAAATAGGTTGGGAACTTTGTCCTTTACCCAAGGTTGCTCAACTTCCTCAACCGCTCTGAGGCTGGTCTCAAGCAAGAGGTCCAACGAGGGTTCGGTTCAGCCGTTACCGACGTACATTCACGCATATGCATGAGTAATCCAAGTTTCTACTTACCCGACGTCTCGGATAAGGGTCCAAGGGCTTAGTTCAACGACTGCAAGAGGAATGCAGCTGGTCTACAGTTCAACCGCTGCAAGAGTAATGCAGCCGATCTACTATCATGCACATATACATGCAAGTCCGCACGCAGGATCAATTATTTCAAGTTCATGGAGGTTGAGTGCGAATAAGGACAGACTCGCCTAGTCATGGCCAAGTCACAAGTAATGCCCAACATGTGACATTTTCAAGCATTTCAAGTATTTCAAGTCAAGATACAGGTTACATGCAAATCAAGTTACTTATACATGCATGAATAAGATATCAAGTGTTTAGTCAAGTTAGGTCAAGTGCGATAAAGTACATACTCGCCTATGAAATATCAAGTCACGTGTCTAGCAAATTTCTAGCAACAATGAGCATGGAACATTTAGTTGGAACACTCACCAATAGTCAAGTAAGCAAGACAAGAGAAAGCTTTCACAATTCTCCTCGGGGTTTTCCTCGAATTCCTCTCGAATACCTAAGACATGCACAATCAACGATTACCTATAATCATTCAACCAAGGCCAAACAATTTCCCCTCAACCCTTCACTCAAGCATGGTCAATTTCTTGTCAAATTAAGAGAGAAACTATCTTCACTTAACTACTAAGATAACACTCAAGGGAAGATTCAAAAGTGATCTATTTGTAAATCAAAACGTGGCAAGAGTTTTCGATTCAAAAGTTAGTCAAACCGCTCAAGAGTTTAACAAAACACACGTGGGAGGGAAAATCACCTTCACTTCCTTAACTCCTAATCTTTTGCCCAAGTTTTGATATATATAAATGAGCGTTCAAGTTTACTAAAACTTATGAAGTCAAAACTTCACCAAACCACCATTTATTTCTTAGCAAAAACACCAACCAATCCTCCAAGTTTTGAATATCAAGCAAGAGAAATTTTCCTACAAAACTCTTGGCATGACGCTCCACTTTTCACTCCTTTTAATTCAAACTTGTTGCTCCTTTTAAAAGCACATTCGAGGGCAATTGATTCGCAAGCTATGTTGAGCAAAATTTCACTTTAAAGTTAGAGGAAATGAGACAAATTCCAATCCAAGATTTGGCCAAAACCTTCCAAATTTGTTTGTCATTTCATAAGAAAAATCCCAGTTTTTGTAATGCTCTTTGAAAAGTCATAACTTGAGTTTCGTAAGTACAAAAATCATAAATCTTATACCGTTAGAAAATAGACTCAAAAGTCTGCAACTCTCTAAAAGACATCTTCATAAAATTCAGCCCATAACATAGTCAAATCTCAGCCTCAATTCACTGCTCAACTGAGTGCAAAAATAGGACAGTCTTGGATTTTTAGCCCACTTGGAAATTTTGCTGGTATTTATAGAAAGTGAACCAAACCATGAATTTTACACGGTTAAAAGGCCTCTAAGTCTAATTTCAAAAGTAACAAACCGGACTCAAGTCGGATTTTTTTACACCAAGATATAACAGATTTTCCAAGACTACTCTGCGGGAAAAATTTTCAGCAACACTTCCCCTTATTTTCTTAACTTTTCCATCCAAACTCACACCAATATTCATAGCAATTCAACCTCAATCACAACCACAAGTTATAAGCTAGAAAGTACACTTGTTTAAGGCCACAAAGCCACCCAAATAGCCAATTATCTAGCTCAGGAACTACCATAATAAAACTGGAAAATGGAAACTCTTGGCAGAAATTTTCAATTACAAGCTGAAATTTTCCATAAGCAAGCCAAAATAACATATAAAAGTTAGCAAATTCACATGGCAAAACTACTAGATCATGGCCAAGTTCAAAGCATCATATCAAGGATGAAATTTCACCATCAAAGCTGAAATTTTCAATCACTACTTAAATCATGAAATTTTCCATGAAAACCACCGGAATCAAGCTCTAAATCCACTCATATGCAAGTATTAAAAGAAAAGAGGGTTTCTTGATATAGTTACCTTGAAACCCTAAGAAGAAATGGAAACCAAGTGTTTCTTTCTCCCAAATCTTTGCATCAAAGTTCTTAATCCTACCTAAAGGTCATTTTTTATGGTTTGGATTGCAAACTTATGGTGAAATCTTGAAGATTCAAGCAAGGATTGAAGTTGGAATTTGAGTTTTCTTTCTCTCTTTTCTCTCAAGGAGGTTCGGCCATGAAGGGGAGAAGATGAAGGATTTTTGGTCAATTTTTTGTCAATAAAAGATTAAGAAATGTCTTAGTCAAAGTCAAAGATCCAATGCTTTAATGACAAATGGCATGCAATGGTTAATCCTCATCCTATTGCCTTCCAATCACTAAAATATCTAACCAACCTCTAATTATCCCTTAACACCTTATAAAATAATATTTATTTGCACAAAACTCCTTCTAATCTTCAAAAATTTATCACACGCACCTCACCAGTGGGTCCTACTTCCATAATGCATTACGAACTTAACATATACTAACTTATACAAGGAAAATGATTTAAAAACTTGACTCACTTAAAAAAAATCTAGGAAATTAAGGCAATAATTTAAAGTAAAGAAAATGCATTTAAAGAAATAAAATAAAATATAAAATAATTTTTGGGGTCCTCACATATATGATATTTGGTGATAAATGAATAGCTTATCACTTATATTTTGGAGCAAGTTTTGTCTAGAAAATTCAGTGCTACTTAATTAATTCAGATGTTCAATTTTTTGTTATCAAACGCATCTGAATATATTAAGATATGAATCTATTAAGTTTAAATGCTAAATTATGTTATCAAACAGGGTCTTAGTCTAATAAGTTATATTACAATTGGTATAAATTCTAACTTTAAAACCAATACAAGAAAAGTATATGAAGAGGGATACTAATTATATGAAAAACATAAGTTGAAGGGTGAAAGTCATTTATTTGACTACTTTTCTCATCATTTAGGTGGGCATCATAATTCATCTTCTGAGAGGCTAATCGATGTGCAGATATCTTGGCAAAGATTTGAGAAAAGATGAACACTAGTTTTTGTATTTTGGATGAACATCCTAAGGAACTTCTTTTTGCTTTGAATGAAGACATAAGGGGAATCTATTTTCCTCATTTTGTTTCTATGAACTGTAATAGTCAGGAGCAAACTTCTATACTTTTTCTTTTCATTTATCCTTGTTTTTATCAAAAAGAAAAAGATAAGGGAGAATAATTATCTATTTTCCCAACTTTGGAATATGAAAATTAGAAACATAAAAGTGCTTGACTTGAACTCCAGTTCGAGTTTGAACCTTTTTTTTTTTTGGCTGCAAAACTCCATCCACAGTATAGGGACGTCACCCCCTATTTTATTAAATAAATAAGACAAGTACAATGAGTTTGAGAGGGGCCAAACTTGGCCTCAAAACAAAATAGAAAATACAAGTTAAACTTTGTCTACTATAGTCCTTAGTTCGAGTTTGAACTTGAGTGTACCTCAAGTTGAAGTCAAGTTTATAAATTACGAACTCGATGAGTTTCAAGCTTGAAGCGTATGAATAGGGGTGGCAATTCTCGACACGATCCGAAAATACGATTCGAACCTAATATGATATTAGTAGGTATGGATTTACTCTTCTTGAGTTCGGGTCAAATTTAGGTCAGATCCGAATGACCCGCTAAGCAAACAGGTCGAATTCGGGTCAACCCACGAGTTGACCCATTTGACCCATCTGACTCATTTAATAAATAATCCCATAATTTAATTAATAAATTAGAGGATAAAGTAAATAAAAAGAAAACTAACTAAGGTTATAAATTAGTATTACGAGAATGGAATCATGAATGTTATGCGAAAATAAGGTATTTTATTTGTGAAAGTGTCGTAGTTTTGTTTTTGTTCATGATTTTTTTGGTACAAAAAATAAAACCAAAAAATTACTGCGAGATTGGGCTGCAATTTTGTATATTATTAAACTCCGTTATAAAAAAATCCACCATATTACCAAAGTGAGAAGGTTAAACAAAAAATAAAAGAAAATTAAGCAAACAAGTTATTTAGCTCGGGTTTGGGTAACCCGCGAAATTAACGAATTAGGTTTGGATCAAGAAAGCTGACCCATTTAAATTTTCGGGACGGGTTCGGGTTGACGTGTTGGCTAAGATATCTTAGTTTCAACCCAACCCGCAAACTCGTGACCCGACCTGATTGCCACCCCTACTAGGAATACGCATGCTTAACTTAATTGAACCTCTACGTTAGGCAAAACCATCACACACTTGAAAAACTTCACCCAATTCGTTCCTTTGTGGCTTTTATTTGGATTGACATAATTTTCCATCTAACAATTTTAAGCATGTGAAAACTTTGAGAAAATTTATACAACTTAGAAGGCCCAAATAATCTTTAGCAACATCTACGATTGTCAATGGCATGAAAGAATTGTATAGAAAAGAAGAAATAAACGAAGAATAATTTGTATTCTTGAAATTGACAACAAGAAGTAAAATAGTCAAAATTAGCTCACAACATAGGATTAGTTAGAAATTCCGAAAATCCAATCAAGAAGCATGATAGCCAAATTTAGCTTACGGCCTTGTAATAATTAGGAATTGAGAAAAGCCAAGAGAAAGTAAAGTTGTACATAGTTATTTAGGTGAAAACCATGTGCTGATGGTGCCACTCCAATGATGATATAGCCATTCTATTCTTTCCCTCCTCTTCGACCTTGATTTTCTTTCTCTTTCTAGTTTGCTCTTTTTTTCTTTTTTTTTTTGCTTTAATTTTGATTGTTTATTTTATATATTTCTAGTTATCAATGGTCAACAAAATTGAAATCTCCATTTTAGCCTCCCTAATTTTGTTCATTGGAAATAAATTCTAAAATTGTGGTCGGTGCAGCCGTAGAGGAACTAAGTTGATCCAAAAATATAAATTAAAGATTAATAATACCCCATTTTAAAGTACAAGGACAGAAGTTAGATTACCAAAAAGTTGGAGGGCTCTTTGGTGCATTTGCTCACTTTGTTTCTTGGTTATGTGTTAGATTTGGCATTTCTGGTGAAGGCAAAGTTGGGTTTTCCCCCAAAGGCCAAAAAAAAAAAAAAAAAATCAAATCTGGGCTAATAGCTATCCAAAATTCCAGTCTCGCCATTTCCCAAGTTAAGAGTCGATTTGAAGATAGCATCACCAAGCTGAGATGGGAACTTGTCTCAACCAATTCTTTGTTTTTTTTCAAAGTCAATCAAACTTAGCTGGAATTACATATTGTTGGTGTATTTTAATAAAATCTTAATTTTTTTCTAGACCAAATCTTTACAAGGAGTTATAATAATTTATTTGGAAGTTATTTGAATCATAATTGTGGGAGTTTCATTACAAGGAGTTATAATAATTTATTTGGGAGTTATGGGAATTATAATTGTGGGAGTTACAATGCATTTTGAATGGAGTTATTATACTATCATTTGAATTAGAGTTACAAATGAATTATTTGTTCAAATGAGGAATTATTGAGTCATTATGAGCCATTCAAATGTGAATTCATTTTTAGGTTACAAATTCTACCAATTAACTATAATTTAATATGCAAAGAAAACTGTTATACATTGGACTTTCAATCTTTTTCTAAAGGTTTTTGTAACCTATAAATAGTGAAGTTCTTTAGAGAATTTTATACACACTTCTCTCAACAAAAGATCATTCTAAATACTATTTTCCTCACACTCATTTCTTTCTCCCTCATTCTATTTTCTTTGGGCAAAGTAAGATATTGGGAAGCTTCTGCTTCTCTTGGTTGTGCATATCAAAGGGAAGCAACAACTATAGAGTTGGGCTGTTGTATCCTGGAGGCGGCGCGCTAGACCTTCTGTATCGGTTTAAAAAATGCCGTAGGGGCGTGTATCGTTTTAAAGAGAGCATTCAACGCGCCTTAGCCCCACCGAACTTTTTAGTAGCTGTCAATTCAAGGTGGTCGGATTGAAGATCAGAAGCTGTTCATCCAATAATTTTAAGATCTAGTTCGCGCATCAACCCATGCCAAAATAACTTTTGATGGTACAAATTATTTGCATTTATTAATGCAATATTGAGGTATGAGATTTTGTTAATTTCTTTGTTAAATCTTACCAAAGAAATTACTATTACTTATATGATTAATTTGGTCTAAAACCAACAATTTTAAGACGACAAGCCTCTTCACATAAGATAAGGTTATCATTGCATGTTGTGCTTCTAAATAATCAAATCATAAAACTAACATAATCCCGACGATGAGAATCTTACATGGTGCATAACATAATCGGGACAAACTTTAATAAACAAGATATTTCATGTGAATGGTCATAATTATAGACTGAGACTTGAAAGGATAATATCCATTGATTTTATGTGCTTTGGAGTTTGGTATCAATATTGTGTATGCGCCTATAAATGATTCGCAATATATACCTTTGAATCCAAGTTGCCTATTATTAACAGAATATCATGTATTTGATTGTTCAAGGGAAACATGATACTTGCATGATGTCTTTGAATATCAGTAGACCAAATACAATAATTTTTTGCTATTTTTTGAGTTTTTAATATATGTTGTATGAAGCAACTATTTTCGCATGAGCTTGTCAGCTTGTCATGTCACATAGTGAATTTTCAATGTCTCTTATATTAACAGATTTATTCTGATTGAAAATTTTGGCACTGACATATAAATGATTAATTTGGTGATAAAGATATATACTCCATGAAATGCATGTATAACGTGGCCAGTTATTGTCTTAAGAATAGTGGTATCAAGATGTGTCAAAAAAAAACAGCAATTATGAGGGTTCAAGTTCTATTTAAATAGTGGGGGTTTAAAATTCTCTAGTTTTATCTTAAATTCATATGATCTTAATCCAGCTTGAGGTTTGCATTTTCACAAGCAATAAACGGTATTGATAATACATGAAGAAAAGATTACACTGTCACCAAGGAAAACTATATACATGGATAATAGATTTAGTGGCTTGAAGTTGTGAAATATAAAGTCATTACCCATATAATTCTCAACAATTCTATTCTCTTGACTTGTATTTTGTTAAAATTGTGAATATGAACTTTTTGATGTTGTACATTGAAAAATATGTATTCAAGTCAAAGGCCATCAATTTGCAGGCAACCAACAACTTTTTGGATTTGTATTAAATTATTTCATGTTGTTTGCTATGTGGTTATCTTTGTATTTAATGCAAACTGGAATACTTAATTTTCATGCCAAGCACGACTATAGTGAGACTATGCTTGGATGGAAACGCGGACAGTGGATGTTGACTAAGCTGGTAGCTATGAATTTTGAAATCCTTGAGATTTTTCATTATAAGGCTTGCATTACTTGCAGATTGAATTTTGAAATTAAAGCATAATAGTGCATTGACTATTATATTTTCTGAATTTTCTGAATTTCTAATTTGAGTTGTGCAGATTAAAAAGTGAGGCATGATTTGGATAGAGTTGAATTACTTATGAAGCAAAAGAAAATTCATTGAGGATTATGAGAGTGGCGGGTTACTAGATTACCAGCCAATGAGAAGATTACAGAAATGATGGAAATCAATGTGGCTTTGCTTGATGTGAGCAAATATATGCCCATTCTACTTGCTCCTATTTTAAAAAAAACTTTATATTCAAAGTTTTTGAACTGGTTGTGAAATTGCTAAGTAATTTTAGATGTGTCCTGTTTATCTATGCACATGAAATCTAGTGATGAGGTTTTAAGAATAAGTAATTGACTAAAGAATGCAATGCATTTTATTATTGCTTAATCGCATTCAAATTTAAAAGTTCATTACTTTAATGTGTACGATCTCATAGTTTTGAAGTATGCCTAAAAGACTTGTATATGAGTATTTTCTTGGTTTCGGTTTTCAACATGATTGCAAAAGAAAACATTGATGTACAAAAGTACAAGTCTTATGACATTATAGTTCAAACAATTGTAAACCAGTTGGCCATCAACTTGAATTCAACTGCAGTCGAGATACACTAAACACGATGCATGTATAACTTGGAGTCAAGTTCAATTTCCAAGTCTGCAGACAGCCTCATTTTTAAACAATGATGATCTCAAAATATATGAATGACTTTGCAACTATTTAGTTGTTGAATGTGTGTGATTTTTAAAAAAAGTCAAGTTTCTTGTTGATGTTAATGTGTGATTTGTACCCAATAAGATGGCTCTTATGCCTATGTACTACTTTGAGTGTATATCATTTTGAGTACCTAGAACACTATTTCTGCACTATCTTAACATATGAACTCCATGAGTACTCTTGAATGAATAATTGTTAGAAATAACGGGGGTATGTAATTACATGATAATATTGCATTCTTCAATTGAGTGCATTACTATGACACGTTGAAGAATAGTTCGTGTAATTTAAAATACTATGCAGATAAATATCTAAATAGTATCTGCAGAATTGAATGAATCATTTGTTAATGCTTTACCACTATGTGTTTATAAAAAAAAATGTCAAATGTATTCTTTATGCTAATATACGGTACTTTATTGGTTATCAATATAAATTTCATCTTTTATTAGATTGTTTTGTGGCATATACTCCCAATGATTTTGCACAAGGTAATGTTGCCTAAAATTGTAATTGTTACCTCTGTTTTCAGTCTTAAATTAGTGAGTACTATTTTACAATTCCTTCTAGTTTGTTGAAAAGGTTTAAACTTGGGAGGTTGTTAATTTTTATGATAGTTAAAAGCTACGGAACAGTACTCCAAGCACTTGATATGGATTGGTTATGATAAATAGTGGGGGTGTCTAAATCCAATGGCTAATATAGAACGTGACTTTTAAATGCTATATGCATTTACTTTACCATCGTGGTACATACTTTGAAATTTGATTGTGAGATTATCTTGAGAATTATATTATGAGTTTCTTATTCCTTGGTTTGAGTGTGCAGATTAGTGGTGACCAATAAATGATGCGTAATGCCAAGGTTTTAAAAACACGGTGGTAATAGAAGTGGTGGAAAAAAAATAAGGGTGATATCATTTTATTACTCAATTTATGAGTATAACTTTTGGAATTATTTTGACTCTTATTTTGAGTTGTGCAGACTAGCACTCACTAAAAAATATGATTTGATGTGAAGGTATTCGAAATATTTTCTTGGTATTTTTGCAAAAGCAAAATTAACCATGAAGATTTTGAGAATGGTTTCTAGTGCACTACTAGATTACTGCCCATTGAGATAAAATTGAAAAATTGAATATGAGCAAATATATGCCTATATTATTTGGCAAATATAAATGGATGAGAAATTTTCTCACCAAAGATTGGTTCAATATATTTGAACCACTAAGAGAGATTATTTTAAAATAAATTCGGGGACATCATATCTTTGCTATTTTATCGTGTAAAATCTCAAGCTTGAGTCAAAGATATGATACACATCAAGGGGAATGGGACTTGAAGCTAAAATTTTAAATTGGAACCATCTATGAGGATACAACTACCTAGGGACTGGAGATCCCAAGAACTAGGTCAGAGACAAACGAATCATAGAATGGTTTGGGTGAAAAGCATGCATATATTATAAAGTTGTTAAATCCCTTCCCATGGTGTAGAGCATGCTCGTGACTCTATGACGAAGGAAAGGTTAAGATTTGATATAAATCTTTTAATGAGTTCTATAGCCCTTTTATGGGTGGAATGCCTTAGTCATAGGGGTATTCTTGATAGACTTGCCTATATGAGTGTGGAAGTAAATGCCGCTTCCTATGAGAATTTGGCTAATTCTCTAAAGCACTCATGAATCTGGGATAAAGCACAAGGCCGTAATGTGCTGGCTTAAGAAGCTTGTTAATTAATATCTTGAATATCATGTGTGTGACATAATCTTACATATCTTAAAGTAGTCTTAGTTTCAAGGCTATAGTCCACTTTGACTCTAATATGGAGATTATGGAAACACTAAATGAAGGTTTCAAGGCAATGCCACTTTCATTATGTATGATGTTCTTACTTTGTCCAAATCTTTATTCTTCTCAAATTTTATTAAAATAAGTGGGGGAATGTTGGTGTATTTTAATAAAATCTTAATTTTTTCCTTGACCAAATCTTTACAAGGAGTTATAATAATTTATTTGGAAGTTATTTGAATTATAATTGTGGGAGTTTCATTACAAGGAGTTATAATAATTTATTTGGGAGTTATGGGAATTATAATTGTGGGAGTTACAATGCATTTTGAATGGAGTTATTATACAATTATTTGAATTAAAGTTACAAATGAATCATTTGTTCAAATGAGGAATTATTGAGTCATTATGAGCCATTCAAATGTGAATTCATTTTTAGGTTACAAATTCTACCAATTAACTATAATTTAATATGCAAAAAAAACCGTTATACATTGGACTTTCAATCTTTTTCTAAAGGTTTTTGTAACCTATAAATAGTGAAGTTCTTTGGAGAATTTTATACAAACTTCTCTCAACAAAAGATCATTCTAAATACTATTTTCCTCACACTCATTTCTTTCTCCCTCATTCTATTTTCTTTGGGCAAAGTAAGCTATTGGGAAGCTTCTGCTTCTCTTGGTTGTGCATATCAAAGAGAAGCAACAACTATAGAGTTGGGCTGTTGTATCCTGGAGGCGGCGCGCTAGACCTTCTGTATCGGTTTAAAAAATGCCGTAGGGGCGTGTATCGTTTTAAAGAGAGCATCCAACGCGCCTTAGCCCCACCGAACTTTTTAGTAGCTGTCAATTCAAGGTGGTCGGATTGAAGATCAGAAGCTGTTCATCCAATAATTTTAAGATCTAGTTCGCGCATCAACCCATGCCAAAATAACTTTTGATGGTACAAATTATTTGCATTTATTATTGCAATATTGAGGTATGAGATTTTGTTAATTTCTTTGTTAAATCTTACCAGAGAAATTACTATTACTTATATGATTAATTTGGTCTAGAACCAACACATATAGCACACAATAATTAATTGACTTGAAAAGAAAAAAAAAAGAAAAGCATCTTTTGCTAACCACAAGATCAAGCATCTCTTGTCAAACGTAATTCTAAAACCTTAGACCCATTCCCTATAATATAACTTTTATTTGGAAACTAAACAAATTTTTAAAAAATTAAACAAATTATTGAATTTATTTCCTCATTCACGAGAGATCTAAAACTTACGAGAGATAGAAAGGAAATGACTTGATAGTCGAATTAGAAATCTCAAAATTATTGATATTCAATATTTATACTTATGTATACATAATCCAACTTCAGTAAGTAATTCAATATAAATTTGAATCATATATCATTGATTGTTCAAGAATTGCTCATTGACAAGTATATAATATTCTTGATTATCTTTGTTTTCTTTTTTCTTTTTTTTTTGAAAAGAATAATCTTTGCTTTAATTGTAGAATACATGTAGACTATGTCACCAAAACTTAGCGGTAACTTATTCGAAGAAAATTACTAATGAAGAATATGCTAGATAGAAGTTAATTCCCATAGTTTCATTTTTCTTTACATAATAATGATGACACGAATACACCCTAGAATATATAATCGATGCTTTGATAAATTGTTTTTAATTTTTCTGCTTAAATTCCTTGGATGTTGAAATTGAAAAATCATCTTCCTCGTAAGAAACACATTTAGAGTAGTAACACTACATTTTTTCCCCAAATTTTGAATGCATCAAGTGAAATGCAATAATCTATATCCACACCAAACAAAGTATTAATATACTACCGTATGCCAAACAAGATACAGTAACTCCATATTTTTGAATTCAATGGTTGTGATACAGTTTTGTATACAATTCTACAAAATATACAATACTAGTTTACACTATCATTCGAAAAATGAATAATAGAGTGAGAACACTAAGGTGTAACTTAAAAAATAATAAAGTTGCTGCACTCCTTATTCTTGTAGTGTTTTTCTACACCTTTATCAATGCCCTAATCTGGTCAAGGAAGTTTTATAATTTTTCCTCTGGTTAAACATTTGTTGTGATTGTGAAAACATATTTACTATATCATTTTTAACAGACGTATATATTTATTGTTCACATGCATATTTTGACACTCCAGACAGGTACCTAAAAAAATTAGGCACATATTTTCTACTCCCTCTAACTACACCCGAATTCGAAGATGGAAATCCAATAATTTTCACTCACGTTACACATTTATTGTGATTGCATATATTTATTTATTTATTTTCTATTTGACAAACATGTGAATTCATTGTTCAACTACCTATTTTGAAACTCAAACACACTAGGCTAACATCTTCTCTTATTTTTTACTTTCCATTTTTTTTTAGCTTCCTTTTTAAAATTTATTTATTTTTGCACACTTTATTGTGTTGAAATCTATAATGATTATCTTATTAATTACTCCCCATTCATTGTCATATTTAGTGCACAAACTCTCTTAGCTTTGCCGTACTCCAACCACTGAACGTCCCCAGCCCCAATACCCCACTACCCAACCTTTATCCCAGCACTCGAATTATATCCTCCTCTTTTTGCCTTCTCTCTTGATCTCTATCCCCTCCCTGTCCCCATATCCACCAAATCCAAAGCTGCGTTTCTCCATCACCATCCAAACAGCCCCTGCCCCTCCAAAACCACCTTCCCCCAACCCCGAGAGTTACCTAAAATTCTCCTCTTTGGATCATCAAACCAGCCCAGATCTCCCATGTCTTCAGTCTCAGATCCATAATATTTCTGGTTTGTCCATCCTGCCCCCTCCCGCCACAGCTTCCTAGACGTGTACAGCAGGGTCAGTATCGTCCTTGAGAAATTAGTACTGAGATGGGATCCATAAGAGCAGATCTGAGCACTAAAATCTTCCCGGAACCGGTTGACCACTTCGACCAGTTGCCCGATTCTCTCCTCTTGCTGGTTTTTAACAGGATCGGCGATGTGAAAGCTTTAGGTCGATGCTGCCTGGTTTCGAGGCGCTTTCACACTCTTGTTCCCCAGGTTGAAAACGTCGTCGTTCGGGTGGACTGCGTCATTTCCGACGATGATCCCTCGTCGTCTTCCTCCTCCGGGAACAGCCCAACGAGCTCGTCGTCGTCCTCTGCCGCCGACAAGTCCCGCTCCTTCCTCCGCCTCTTCCTCTCGTCCCTCCTCAAACCGATTCAGTCGTTTACGCAGTTCATTAACCCTAATAAACGGCCGATGTCTTCCGTCAGCCACGATTACGCCGGCAACGGTGATGATGACTTTGACCACAGCAGCGTTACCCACCACTCTCCCACCCAAGTACTCAAGAACTTCAATGAAATCAGTTTCCTTCGCATCGAACTCCCCTCCGGTGAGCTCGGCATCGACGATGGTGTTTTGCTCAAGTGGCGAGCTGATTTTGGGTCCACCTTAGATAACTGCGTCATCCTCGGGGCATCATCGATCATCAAGAACTACAAGAGCAGCGCCTGCGATGATCAAATTAGCAATTGTAACAATATTGTTGAGCCCGTTAGAGCCCATGAAAATAATGGTAATGATAATAGTAATCACCCTGCTAATACTGATCATAGTAATAGTAACAATAGTAATTCGAATGAGAGCGATAATGGGAGCATACCAGAGTCTTTTTACACGAATGGGGGATTGAAATTGAGGGTGGTATGGACAATAAGTTCGTTAATCGCGGCATCAGCCCGGCATTATTTGTTGCAGCCAATAATTGCAGAGCACAAGACTTTGGATAGCTTGGTTTTGACTGATGCGGATGGGCAAGGGGTTCTGTGTATGAATAAGGAGCAGTTGGAGGAGCTCAGGGTGAAGCCTTTATCGGCTTCTTCTGCATCGAAGAGGACGTTGGTGCCTGCGTTGAATATGCGGCTCTGGTATGCGCCACACTTGGAATTGCCTGATGGGACGGTGCTCAAGGGAGCGACCTTGGTGGCTATTCGGCCGAGTGAGCAGCAGCAGTTGGCGCCTAAGAAGGATGTAGCTGCTGCAGCAGATGGGAGTTGGGTGGGTGCTGCATTTGAGGAGCCTTATGGGACTGCTGCCAGGATGTTGGTTAAAAGGAGGACCTATTGTCTCGAGATGAACTCATTCTGATCGATTTGGTGGTCTTTTGTTGAACAAAAGAAGTGAAGAATTTTGGGGTAATAGTTAATTTCTATTTGCTTTTGCTTTTGTACTGGATCTTTTTTTAGTTATCTGCATGTGTGATGAATTGCTTGACCGCTTACATCCTAAGGAGTTAGCCTAATCTGTTGAGTGTTGTTATATATGGCTGAATTCCTCATATTTAGATAGTTTTAGCTTGGAAGGTGATCTTTTGGGCACATGAGTTTACATTGTCTATCCGTTTTTGGTAGTTTGTGTTCAGTTTCCACATTTTTATGGCATTAGTGATTTAGATTCATAATTAGTTTCTCGGGTGGATTACATTTTCTTGAACTTGCATAAGTTTGTATTACATAGCAAGTTTCAAGCATGAGCAAGTTAGTCATTTTTTTTCCCTGGGATGTGTTTGTTATATGCTGTTAACGCTTGCTGAAACTTGTCTTATCATTGATTGTTAATGCGTTTGCCAATTATTAGATGCTGTACTCGTACAAGTGACAGTTTGTTATAGAATTGTGGTTTTATTGTGTTAATATATTACAAGTTTGAGCAGTTGCTGGGTATTGCTTTGAGGCAAGTTGATCAGATTACAAAGCATTGATTCCATGGTTATAAGGATTGTCTTTGAGTTTCTTATTACTAGTCACAGTTGTCTGATCTCTCTATCTCATTGTCATCTTTATTGTATAGTAGATGGATATGTATCGGGATGTCAGTTTGGTCCTGCTAAATTGATGTTTTCTTTTGGCTGATTGGACATTCAGGGGAAACTGCAGCCTTTTGAGTTTGGGATTTCCATATCCTGGAAGGAAGAAAAAACCCACCCACAATTTTACTGCTTGGTCACTATGAATCAATTGAGCATCCCCATGTTACTTCTTACACGAAGAAAAAGCCACTAGTTGGGACATTCTGTGGATTCTTTGTTGGTCTCCCTTTGTTTAAGCTGATCGATGAGACAAGCCACTTGTTGGGGTGACAACGAGACTGAATTTGTCTCCCTTTTTCTATAAACGAATGGATATAGGCATCTGCTGTTGTCTTAATTCTGCCAATATGTTTATGAAAGTGCACAAGATGCTTTTGTATTGCTGCTGCTGTTAGAGTTTTTGTCATTAACCCTGTAGTACAATAATTAGTTTTCTGCTATACCATCTGTGAATATTGTAGGCAATAACATTGTTTTCTGTTTGTGCAATGCCTTGGAGGTTCATCTGGCACTAGTGCTGCGCTGTATTGGACTATCTTTCTTCCATTAGTTGTGTGCCTAAAATGTTGGAGGCAGTGAAGGGTGAACATACATTGTATTCTAGATACGCAAGTACTGCAAATCCCAGCGCACCATTGCCATCCGAGTGATGGTAATCCTCGATGTAACCTGCCAAACAATTGTTGCAGCCTTGCAGGGCGCCTTGTGCTTCATGGACTTTGTTTTCTACCATGTTCTTGATCGCTTTTCCTTGTTGACGATGGTGTTAATTTTTTGGAATGCTGGTTGCTTTACCCTCCATCAGTAATCATTGCTCAAGAGAATGAAAGCCCGTTCATGGATTTTGTTTTCATCTATGTCCTCTATCGCTTTTCCTTGTTTAGGATGGTGTTCAATTACTTGTAATGCTGGTTGCGCACCCTACACTAGTGGTCATTGCTGAAAGAGAATGAGAGCCCATGGGTAAAGTGTGCTCAAGAGGTAGATAGTGGCTTTAGAGGTTGTGAAGGTATATTGGCTCTAGTGGTTGTGAGGGTAAAATGTGCTCAAGAGGCGGACAGTGGCTTTAGTGGTTGGGACTTGCAAGTGGGCTACTTAATTCCTTAGGAGAAACGACCAATTAAATCTGATATCTTGACTGTTGAAAGAATGGTATTGTTTAGAAAAGCAGAAAATGACATTCCACCAAACTTCAGTTTCCTATTTATATTCGTGATATAGGGTCAGATACTGGATGCTATCAGTTTCCACCAAATTTTTCTTTCCATTGACACGAACTGACAGCATATTGGATTTACATGTAGCACTGGTCATAAAATGATTGGGCGGTAGCTGGTCAATGATTACTATAGTTGCATTAGGTACTTTGGAAGATTAATTAGGTAAACCTATCCCAGTTTTGTATGTTTTGTTCCATATTAGTTATTCGAATCTTCTGTATTGTCGTAATGTAGCTTGAGATAATTCCAATATTGAAAATCGTTCTTTCAAATAATCTAAGCCATGGTTGATGGCCACCAATAGTTCTCAGCCCTTGGGAAGTGATATTTTGCTTTGATTGATCTCTGCGAGTGAAGGGCATGGTGCTCACAGCCTCTGCTTGTGGTGGCTGGCTAAGTGTTGCAGTGCAGGACACCAAATACTACAAATGTGGGTGTCATCACTCTTCATTATTATTACAGTTAGACAAATTAATTGGGTCTTCATCCTGGTTGGCACAAGATAATTTGCATAGACATTATTATTTTTCGCGTGTACATTGCGTTCTATGTAGGCATGTTAATGAGTCGAGTTTTACTCAGATTCAACCCAGATCTAATACATTTGGGTAGAGTTTGGATTTAATTTTTCAATTCAAACCCTACCTAGACCCAGACTCTGCGAGAGAGTTATGGATATAGGTAGGATTTGGTTTTCTAAAATTTATATCCAAATTCATATTTATGCCAAACCCTACCCAGATCCATATATATTTAATTAAATAATAAATATTAGTAAATTTATAAAATAATCTAATATTCTATTGCCATTTGATATAAGACTTCATGACTATTAGATTAAATGATACGTTCTTAACCTATTAAAACACTAATTAGTTCCACCTCTGCCTATCTATTGTGTGCCTCCATTGTCTTTCTCTACCTCTCTATTTCGTTCCTTTAGAAATCTTGCAAACAATTTCTTTTGCCTTACCATCTCTCAGTTTGTCTTTATTGTTTTACTCTATTAAGTTCAAAAAATATTTCATATGATGTAATTTGGTAGTAAAGAATCTACTGTAATGTTCTCAATTCGTCTATGTACACAATAAATAGTTTGTGCACGATATGTTAAAGTAATAATAAATTCATGATATTATAAAGTATTGGTTCGTTGATTGCTTTATGGAATAATAGTCACCTACTGATTACTTTATTCATAGTACTTGCAAATTAAGTGGAATACTACGGGATAAGTGGTGGAGGTGGAATACTACGGGATTCAAACGGTCGGGTGTTGGTAGCATTCTCCGTCTTCCTGGGGGTCAATACAAGCTTGCGTGCTGAAGCATTAGCGCTTTTAACGGGGCTTCGCCTATGTTTCCAGCAAGGCTTTGTGCAGGTTCGAGTGCAGACAGATTCACTGGTACTTGTGGGTATATTACAACGGAGGTTCCAGTGTCCATGGCACATTCGAAGGGAGGTACATCAAATATGGCGGCTAGTCGCGGATTCTACCTAGTTTTCACATTGTTTTAGGGAAGCCAACAAAGTGGCTGACATCTTAGCTAATGTAGGTATCTTGCATCTGCAGGATCATGTAAGGGTCTATCACCAGCTTTGTTCTCTTCCGCAATTAGCAAGGGGGGAAGTTAGGTTGGATATGCTAGGCTTTCCCTCTATTAGAACTGTCAAAGGATCGTCTTGATGACCGGTCTTGTTCTCAGCTTGTAAGTTTTTGATGGGGCAATAAAAGCAATATTCTACAAAAAAAAGAAGAAGATATATTACTTTTATAGATGCTAAACCTTACAGATTTGATCAAGAAACTAGTAGAAGAGACATGGCCACGATGATAATTAAGCATAATTATCCATTTAATATGTGTGACCATGAATTTTTTGAGATATTTTGCAATGGCTTAAACCCAAGGTTGTTAGTCGAAATACTTTAAGGGTAGATGTGATTAATTTGCATAAAGAAGAAAAGAAAAGGTTGTACAACCACTTGGATTATATCTCTTCTAAGGTTGTACTATTGATATTTGGACATTAGACCACTCAAATATTGGGTATTTATTGCTTGATTGCATATTATATAACTGAGAATTGGGAATTGAAGAAGAAAATGCTTGCATATAAATCCATTGCATATCCCCATGATGGTGAAACATTGTTTAAATTCATCTATGATTTGATAATGGGGTGGAATTTGGACAAGAAATTTTTTTCAGTAGTAGTTGACAATGCAACTTCAAATGACTCTATGGTCAAATACTTGAAATCTTGGCTTGTTGACAAGTCTCTGGTACCTTTGGGAGGGGAACTACTGTATGTTTGATGTAGTACACATATATTAAATTTGATTGTCCACCAGGATGGATTTGCTGAAATTGGAGGACTACTTAGCAAGATTCGAGGAACAGTAAAATATTTGAAAAAGTTTGCTAATGCAAATCAAAAATTTGAAAATGCAATTAACCAATGTAATTTGGAAGGTAAAAGGAAAGTGGGTTAAATGTTCAAAATAGGTGGAATTCTACCTTCACAATGCTTGATACTGCATTACCACTAAGGGAAGCTTTTGATCGTTTAGACCAAATGGACAAGAACTACAAGTATAATCCATCTCAAAAGGACTGGGAAGTTGATGTTATTGATCGTGGTTGTCTAAAACACTTTTATGATGCAACTCTCCATTTTAGTGGTATCAAATTTCCAACAGCAAATGTGTTTTTTCCTGATATTTGTAGCATTCAACTTCAATTGATGAAATGGGAACAAAGTGAATATGACTTTCTTAGACATATGGCTGGTCCAATAAAAGAGAAGTTTGAAAAATATTGGGAAGAGTGTAGTTTGGTGTTGGCAATAGCTGTAGTGCTTGATCCAAGGTTTAAGATGGATTTGGTGGAGTATTATTATAGACAAATTCATGGACATAATGCTGAAAAACATATTCAACGGGTTCGTATTACTTTTGTTGATTTCTATATGGATTACGGAGGTAAACTTTTACCATCATTAGATCTTTGGAATAGTGAAAGTGTTTCGAAAAGTAATTCAAGTAATGATACATTGAGTGACTTTGATAAATGGTACTTTGAGTCTCGCTCGTCTAGCCTTCATGCAAATAAAAATTTAGAATTCGATCAATAGTTGGAAGAGCCAAAGTTTCCAAGAAAGGACAATTTTGATATTTAGAATGGTGGAAAGCTAATTGTCCAAAATTCCCTATTTTGGTAAAAATGGCATGTGATATATTGGTTGTTCTGACTACTACAGTTGCATCAGAATTTGTATTTAGTGTTGGTGGTAAAGTGATTGATGAGACTCGTGCCAAATTACTTCCAGAAGTGGTTGAAGCATTAATGATTACAGATGATTGGATTGAATCAAAGAAAAAAAAGAGTAAGTATTTATAAATATTCTTATTCTATTGTTTATTTGCTATCGGTCCTTAGTCAAATGACTTTTATCTCATTCACTATTTTAGGGTTGGATTGCGAGATATCTACAAATATCGAGACTTAAATAAGAAAAAGAGGTACAAAATTGCATTTTTTTTTAATAATGTTGAATACTTATATAAGTTATGATAAAACTAATCCTAGTTGTCATTGTAATTGGTGCAAACTTTTTCAGGAAAAGGAGAAAAGGTAAAGGCAAACAACTGAAAGATTGGATGTGGATGCAATTAAATCTTTGAAAATATACAGAAGTAGTCAATAATAGTTTTTTCTTTGAGTTCATAATATTGCATTCAACTTGTTGAACGTTATTTCTATTATTTGAAAACAAAAATTGGATGGTATTTATATTATTTATAATATGAACTCTATACATTTTTACTTTAGTATGTTCAGAAAATACCCATGGATACCCAGATCCATGAGAGGTTTGGGTATGAATTTAATTTTTCAGACCCAAAAGGGTCTGGATCTGAGTTTGGGTCTAACTAAATTAAATGGGTTTGGATTTGGATCAAAGGGATCCAACCTAGACACTACTTATTGACATGCCTAGTTCTATGGCAGTTTTAGGGAAGGGAAATCCTGCATCTTTAGACAACCAATTGGCTTTTATTCTTGCTGACAAAGACATGATTAATATGGTTGCTTTTTTTTTTAAGGTTACTGGTTTGTTTCTTCTTCTTTTCTTTGTTTTTTCTTTCCCTCTCTCTTTTTTTTTTTAAACTAAGCAGGATTACCATGTTATGTGATATGAATCTGGGTGCCACTCAAGCTATTCATAAATGCATTGAAGGAATTGTGTTTGAGAGCGTGTCAAGCAAAACCCTAATTCGGGTCTAAGATGTTGGTGATGATCCGCTTGGAGAACCCTAGCTCGATTGGCCAAGCTACAGGTCCATACTTGGCAGATCACATTTTATCCCTTTTTGTTATAAGTTGTTTGATAATTAGTTGTGTTGTTTAGTTGTATGTCTTTTGAATAAAGTTGGACTATACTTGTGTCTTGCTAGATCTGATTAGTTTGAAAAGTTTTAGTCATTTAGCCACTTGAATAAATTGGCCAGTTTTGAATGTTTTTGGGCCGTTAGTTTGTTAGTTGATTTAAGTCCAATTAAGTCCAATACACTGGATAGGATAAGTGATGTAATCCTAATTCTATTTGGATTCATTTAGTACTAGTAGTATTGGTTGTAAATAGCCATTTCTTTGCCTTGTAATGAAGGTTAGATGAAATTTCTAGCAATAAACACTTGAGTGTTTTCTCTTTGGCTTCTTCGTGAGTTTTTTTTGAGCACCTTAGAATTGTCCTAAGTGTTCAACTGACTTATCAATCTAGAAACGCGCTAGATTGTGGCATTGTTCTACCACTTTATTCGTACTCGAGCTATCCTTGTGCAAATTGAGTTTCCGCTGCCAAACTTTGATACTCTATTCTAGATCCTGTAGCTTGTTGTGTGTGGGTTGCGTCTACAATATGGTGCAGGTCATATAAGCTAGTATTAGAGTTAGTTGAAAGGTATCAAAGTTATATCGTCTTTTGTTTCTTGTTTGTGTCTATGTCATTCTTGTTCTAAAGTTTCTAGAGTTTTGTGTCATGTTTTATCTTGTTTTGTGTCTTGAGCAAAAAAAAAAAAAAATCGTTACTACTCATCGTCACCATTCCTAGTTTTTTTTTCCAACAAACGTCAACATTTTATAACTATTAACACTTGATAATACAAGAGCTAATTACAAAAAGGGGTAACTACCCCCATATCCTTCCTTACTAGGTCTATTAACCACATTGGGAAGGTATTTTCCCATTCCACATTCTTAACTAACTTGGTAGCAAACTGTGCCAGAGCATGGCTGCAGCCATTTCCTTTCCTAGGAACAAAAGAGAATTTGCAGCAATCGAATTCCTGTCTGAGGTCATCAATGTCCTCCAGGACTGTTTCAATATTACTGTCCTGAACATTGCCTGTGTTGATTTGGTCCACTACTCCTTTGCTGTCTGTTTGAACTTCTATATTAGTCCAACATGCATCTTTTGCCATTACTAGAGCACTTCTTATAGCTAGTGATTCCTCTCTGCTTGCATCTCCTTGCTTGCATTCAGAGATTCCTTTGGCTTTTATGATCTTTCCAAGCCAGTTCCTAGCTATTATCCCCTGACTTGTTCTTACCATTCTGGCTGATATTGCTGCATCCGTATTTATTTCGATCACTCCTTCTTTTGGTGGTTCCCAGCAATGTTGCTGTTGCCGGTCCATTTCTGGAGTAACTTGTTTTCCTGCATTTGCATCAGTTTCATTTTCATACTCTATCCACTCCAGTTGTGCTTTGTCAACAACCTGCTTTGTATCTGTGCTCTCAAGGTGGAATACCATCCTGTTGCGTGCCTTCCAGATTTGCCATAATATATTGGCCGTGAGCTTTATCCTGTCAAGTCCTTGCTCCTTGTTAGCAGATTGCATCACTGCATCCCACAATCGCCATATGTTGATTTGAAGCTCAGTTAGCCCCTCCCACCTAACAGGAGCTATCTTCCATATCATTTTGGCAGAAGAAAAACATGTGCTCGGTGGTTTCAGTTTCCTCTCCACAGCAACTACACAGACTATTACCTTTCCCAATTCTTTTATGTATGGCTTCATTGACTGGCAAGCTGTTCTGCAAGCTCCTTCACAGGAAGTATTTCAGCTTCATCTTCAGATTAAGGCTCCATAATTTCTTCCATACAGTGTGTTTCCTAATTTCCCAGCTTGTTTCTGATCCATATTCCATCCTTCTGTTCTGGTAAGCTCCCTTCAATTTTGCTGCAACGTATCCTGACTTAACTATATACACACCAGATTTGGTATGCGTCCAGAAAAATCTATCTCTTCCGCTGTATAGGCTAAGTGGTATACTAACAATATGTTCAACCTCCTGTTCGCTGAACCATTACTGCAAACAAGTTCTATTCCATTTTCCACCCTCTATCAGTTCATTCACAGTCCTCAGTTGACATTCAGCAGGTTTCATTCCTGAGGCTCTTCCATTGTTCTTTCCAATGATCCACTTATCCTGCCAGATTTTCACTGTCCTCCCATCTCCAACTCTTTTCCATAGTCCTTGCTGCAGTAGTCCATCTCCCTTATGGATGTTTTTCCAACACCAAGAGGCAGAATTGGAGGGTTTCTTCTCCAGCCACCCTTCCTGTCTCATGTATTTAGCTTTCAGCACCCTGCTTACTAACAAATTTGGAGTTGTAATTAATCTCCATATTTGTTTTGCAAGCAAAGCCAGATTGAAAGCTTCTAAATCTCTAAAACCCAATCTCCCTTTTCCTTTCACTTTTGAGAGCCTTCCCCAACTTATCCAGTGAATCTTGTTGTCCTTGTTCCCATTTCCCCACCAGAACCTGGCTATTCTAGCACTTATCTCCTTGCACAGTTCTTTGGGTAATTTAAAGCAAGACATAATGTAAGTTGGCATTGCCATGAGCATTGATTTGATCAGGACCTCTTTCCCCCTTTGACTTAAAGTTTTCTGTTTCCACCCTTGCATCTTGCTAGATATTTTGCTTTTGAGATACCCAAACACCTGGTTCTTCGATCTCTCTATAGCCATTGGTAAGCCTAAGTATTTCCCACTGTGTGCCTCCCTTATACCATGCAATGCTTCACTGATCTCCAATCTTACTTGGTTTTGGGTATTCCTGCTGAAATACATTGTTGATTTGTCAAAGTTAACAACTTGTTCAGAAGCTTGTCCATATTGCTGCATGATCTCCTTCACCTTCATTGCTTCCTGCTTATCGCTTTACAACATAAAAGGGAATCATCTGCAAAGAACAAGTGGGATACCATAGAGCTATCTTTACATATTTTTATTCCATTTATATATTTTTCTTCCACAGCTTTCTTGATTAAATTAGATAGCCCTTCAGCACAGATAATAAACAAATAAGGGGATAGAGGGTCTCCTTGCCATAGCCCTCTAGTAGGCATTATATGACCTACTTTTTGTCCATTCAGATTGAAAGAATAAGAAATAGTGGAAATACAAGCCATGATCTATTTAACAAATGTAGGGCAGAATCCCATTTGCATCATCAATCTCCCAAGAAATTTCCATTCTACCTTATCGTAGGCTTTAGACATGTCAAGCTTTAGGGTCATGAAGCCTACTTTGCCATTTCTCTTGTTTTTCAGGAAATGTAAAATTTCATGAGCAATGATAACATCATCTAGAATCTGTCTTACCGGAACAAATGCAGATTGAGATGGATTGATACAGTGTTTTAAAACTCTTTTCATTCTATTAGCCAATATTTTTGAAATGATTTTGTATAACACCGTACATAGGCTAATAGGTCTAAAGTTAGTTAAAACCACTGGATTGTCAACTTTTGGAATCAAAGATATGATAGTCTCATTGATAGTTCTAAGCAGATTACCACTATGAAAGAAACTACCGACAGCTTTAACAATATCCTTGTTCATAATGTGCCAGTAGTTTTGAAAAAAAAGTGGGGACATACCATCTACACCCGGGGTTTTGTTTGGAACACGGAGAACAAAGCTTGCTGAATTTCAGTCTCTTCTACGTGTTTGATCAACTGCTCATTCATTAAACTGGAATTAGTGCGAGGTATCCCTTGCATGATCTTGTCAAATTCTTTAGGATTTGAGGTAGTGAAGAGGTCCCTATAATGATTACACAGTTCTTCAATTTCTTGCTCACTTCTGCACCAATCCCCATTCAATTTTTGTAACAAGCTGATTATGTTCCTTTTCCTTTTTGTCATGACACTTATATGGAAAAATGCTGTATTCTTGTCCCCTTCTTTGAGCCATCTACTTCTTGACTTTTGACTCCAAAACAATTCCTCATCTTTGTAGGCTTTGCTAAGCTGCCATTTCAAATTTGCTAGATCCCCTCTACTGATTGAATCACTTCCTTCTCTCACAGCTTTCAGTTTCTCTTTTATCTCTTGAATCTTTACTCTTGTATTACCTTTCACCCTCTTATTCCATTCAATCAGGGCTAATCTACATTCCTTTATGCGCCCCACAACTCTGAACATTCTTGAACCAGATTGTTCCAAACCCCAGGCTTTTTTTATCACTGCATCTGTTTATTTATCCTTAGCCCATCTTTGATCAAAATAGAACCTTCTCTTCACTCTTTTGTGTTGTGGATTTGTGTCCAGCATCAGAAGATAGTGATCAAAAGCATCATTTTCAATATGTTCACATGTTGTTTTTTCAAACTTCTGAACCCAACTCACATTTCCCAAACATCTATCCAACCTCTCCCTTATTTCTCCCTGCCCCTCCCAGGTATTACTCCATGTCCATGGCGCTCCTATAGACCCTATGTCCACAACATCATTCCCTTTGATAAATGTGTTGAAATGCCTAAAGCTTCCCTCTGACCTCTCTCTCCCTCCCCATTTTTCCTTATTAGAGCATATATCATTAAAATCCCCCACTAGTACCCAAGATTCATCCCAATCCCTCTTCTTCTCCTCAATAAACTGCCACTGTTGTTTCCTAACACCTTCGTTAGTGCTTGCATAAACTCCAATTAGCCACCAATGACTGTTATCTACCTGGTCTATCACTCTAGCTTCTATGTACCAATCTGTTCCATTAACTTCCTGCAAAGTCACTTCATCTTTCCAGAATAGGGCCAGCCCCCCTGCTCTTCCCTTTGAGCTTATCACAAAACTGCTATCAAACCTCATTCTTTTTTGTATATGTTTCAAAAATCTAATTCTTTATCACAAAACTACGTTTCACGGATTGGATTTAGGTGTCTTGTTGATTACCTTACTAAATCAAGCCAAAATCAAGATGAACTTGGGAGTAGTTTCTCTCTTTTTTTCCTCTATAGGTTCGGCCAAAGGAAGGAGAAAACTAGAGGATTTTTGATGAAAATTGCAAGATAAAAACTAGAAAAAGTCTTGGTCAAAGGAAGCTTCAAGCGTTGACACTTGTCGTCTCATAGTTCCATTCCTATCTCTTTGTCTCTCTTAGCCTCTAATTGCTAGTTTATGTTCCTCTACTATACTCTTAACACTTCTAATCATATAATCCCTCTAACACTATACCGTTCTTATCCACCAAATTTATTGCATACCTCCATAATTGATCACACTACCATAATGCACTATGAAACTTAACATGCACCAAATTATAAAAGAAAAGATAAAACTCTCGACTCAATCATAATAGTATTTATGAAATGAAGGCAAGTAAATTAGTCTAAAAGAAAATATAGGTTAGTTTTTTTTATAACGAAATAAGGAAAATTATAAGAAGAATATAAAATAGTTTTCAAGTTCTCACACTCTCTCCCCCTTAAAAGAATTTCGACATCAAAATTCATACCTTTACTCGCAAATAACTTAGGGTATTTTTCTTGCATGTCCGCCTCTAACTCCTAGGTTGCCTCTTCCACCTCATAATGTTTCCACAGAATCTTAACTAGCAGAATTTGCTTATTTTTCAAGTCATTCACCTTCTGATCTAGAAGCCGAATAGGTCGCTCCTCATAGGTTTGAGACTCTTCAAGTTCAATATCCTCTGGCTGAAGTATATGAGTCGGATGTGGGTGATATTTCTTACGTAAGGACACATGAAAGACATCGTGAATTCGAGATAAACTTGTTGGTAACTCTAATCGATATGCCACATTTCCTACCCGTTGGAGTACATTGAAGGGACCTATGTATCTTGGTTATAGTTTCTTTCCTTTCCCCGCCTTGATTCTTCTTTTCAATTGAGTGACCTTAAGAAATACTTTGTCTCCAATTTCAAATTTCAAATCTTTTCTTCGATAGCTGGCATAACTCTTTTGTTGACTTTGGGCTATTTGAAACCTCTGACGAATTACCTTTTTCTTTTTGTATGCTTCGTCAATCCATGGTATTGTTGTTAAATCTATAATTTTTCTCTCCCCGACTTCATCCTAGTGAATAGGTGAATGGCACCTTCATCCATAGAACGCCTTATATGGTGCCATTTGGATAGAAGCGTGATAACTGTTGTTATAAGCAAACTCAACTAATGTTATATACTGGCCCTAACTTCCTCCAAAATCCATGATACATGAGATGATAGGCTGTACTAAAATTCAACTTAGTGTCTAAAGTCTCTTGTAACTTTTGCTAGAATCAGGATACAAATTGAGGATCTCTATCGAACACTATGCTCATTGGTACCCCGTGCAATCTCACAATCTCATCCATATAGAGTTTGGCAAGTTTCTTCAAAGAATACTTCATATTAACTGACAAGAAATGTGCTGATTTAGTCAATCGGCCCACTATCACCCAAACCACGTCATTACCTCGTTGACTTCATGGCAAACCTGACATAAAATCCATAGTAATATGTTCCCACTTTCACTCAGGTGTTTCCAGAGGCTGTAGCAATCCTGACGGTTTTTGATGCTCGGCCTTTATTTGCTAGCAAGTAAGATATTATTGAGCAAATTGGGCAATTTCTGATTTCATGTTATCCTACCAATATAGTCTTTTGAGATCTTGGTACATCTTATCACTATCAAGATGCACAGTATACCTAGATCGATGAGTCTCCTCTAAGATTTCCCTTTTTAGTTCTTCATCCCTTGGCACCACAATTCATTTTTGAAACCGTAAAATTCTATCAGGACCTAGATTGAAGTCGGGTAACTCTCATTTTTGTAGCCTTTCTAACCACTTTTGCACCATTGGTTTTTTATTTTGTCCCTCTTTAATACGATCCAACAATGTCGATTGCACTTTAATATTCCCAAAGATAACTGTCTGTGGCTCGAGGCGAGGGTTCCATTTACTAACATCCTTTAACAGGTTCCATTTTCTTATCATTAAACCCACTAGTTGAGCTTTCCGACTTAGGGCATCTGCCACTACATTAACTTTTCCTGGATGGTAATTAATGGTACAGTCATAATCTTCCAAAACTCCATCCACTGACGCTGGCTCAGGTTTAATTCCTTTTGGGAGAACAGATATTTAAGACTTTTATGGTCCATATATACCTCAAAAGTCACCCCATACAAGTAATGCCACCATGTCTTCAAAACAAAAGCAACAACTGCGAGTTCTAAATCATGGGTCGGATAATTTTATTCATGAGGTTTCAACTTCCGAGAGGCATAGGCAATTACGTTCCTATTTTGTATTAAAGCACACTCCAAACCTTCTATCGAAGCATTTGTATATACTGTATAATTATTCTTCCCATTTGGCAGAGCTAACACTGGCACCATGGTTAATCGCTTCTTAAGCTCTTGAAAACTAGCTTCACATTTAGTGCCCCAAATAAATTTACCCTGCTTCTTTGTCAAATCCATTAGAGGCCCTGCAATTCTTGAGAAATCTTTTATAAATCGATGATAACACTCTGTTAGATCCAGAAAATTACGAATCCCAGTAGGATTTTCCGGCTGTTTCCTTTTGGCAACAGCTTCAACTTTAGCCGGATCCACAGTGAGTCCGTCTTTTGAGATTATGTGGCCTAGAAATGATATTTTCTCTAGTCAGAACTCACACTTACTAAATTTGACGAACAGTTGATGCTCTCTTAGGGTTTGCAATACCATTCTCAAATGTCGCTCATGCTCCTCCTTAGTCTTTGAATACACCAAAATATCGTCAATGAATACCACTACAAGTTGGTCCAAATAGGGTTTAAACACCCGATGCATTAAATCCATGAAAGTTGTTGGGGCATTAGTTAATCCAAAAGGCATCACCGCAAACTCGTAATACCCATATCGAGTGTTAAAAGCAGTTTTTGGCACATCCTCCTTCTTAATTCTTAACTGATACTATCCTTGTGTAGGATCTAATTTAAAGAATGCCACAACCCCTTGCAATTGGTCAAATAACTTGTCAATGTGGGGTAAAGGATAATTATTCTTAATAGTCACCGCATTTAAGCCCCGATAATCGATGCACAATCGTAAATTCCCGTCCTTCTTCTTAACAAAGAGCACTGGAGTGCCCCAAGGTGATTCACTTTCTTGTATAAATCTCCGCTCTAACACATCCTGCAATTGCAGTTTCAATTCTTTAAATTCAGCGGGCGCCATCCGATAAGGGGTTTTTGCGATAGGTGTAGTTCCAGATACTAAATCAATCTTAAATTCTATCTCTCTCTCGGGAGGCAATGACATTAATTCATCAGGAAAAACATCGAGATACTCATTTATCACGGCACATCCTCCAATTTAATCTTATCTCCCGGGGTGTTAATTAAAAATGCTAGATATCCCTGTACCCCTTTATTCAACAATTTTCTAACTCAAATTCCTGAAATAAGGGCAGATGAGGTTAAAGTACCCCTCACATCTAGTTTTAAGGTTGCTTCACTTGGTATGCAAAACTCAACTGCCTTCGTTCTGCAATCTAACCGAGAATGATAGCGGGCGAACCAATCCATTCCTATAATAATGTCATACCCCTTAATGGCTAGATTTATAAGGTATACTATTAATTTTCACTCACCAACACAAATTTCACAGTTTCTATACACCTCGTTAGCAAGCAAATATTGATCACTTATAGGTGTTCTCACTTCTAAATCATATGGTAATCTCTCAGCTTTCACATCAATGGCACAAATAAAATTAGGGTTCACAAAAGAGTAGGTGGCACCAGACTCTATCAAAATCATAGCCAAACGATGGAAGACAGGGATCGTACCTTCTATCACCTCAGATGGATTAGGCACTTGGTGTTGGTTTAGGGCATATACTCTGGCTGGCACCCTAAGCTTGTTCCCTCCTACATTGGTTTGCCTAGGGTTTGACCTGTCTGTCTGCTAGGTCTCACTAGTGAGTGGACAGGTTGCAAACTGGTGTTCAGCACTCCCGCATCGTAAACACTTCCATGCCTTTCGCCAACAATTGTCCTCAGTATGATTTGATTTTTCACAATATCCACAAGATAAACGAGGAGTTGATGTTTGGCCTCCTTGCGAGGCATCTTTTGGTTGTCTTCTTCCACCTTGGGTTCCTCTCGGAGACATTCCTCTGGATGTCCCTGGAAGTCTCACACCATCAGCCCTTCTTCCCATCTTAAAAGGTGGCATACTCCGATCACCTTGCCCGTGTCCATGGTTACTACTAGGTGCATCTCTTCTCTTTGCATGGAAAGCCTTTACCTATACTTTCGCATTCTCGATCCTTTGGATCTTCTCAAGAATTTCTGTAAATGTATTAATTTGAGCTGCCGCCAAAGCCTAGTGAATTTTCACATTCAACCCCTGTACAAAACGTCTCATTCTCCTCTACTTCGTAGTTACCAATTTAGGAGCAAATTTGGACAACTTGGTGAATGACTTTCATACTCGGACACACTTAAGACTCCCTGACGCAACCTAATAAAATTATCCTCCCTCTTCTCTTGGACTAAAGGTGGGAGATATTTCTCATTAAACTCCCATACAAAATTTAACCAAGTCCACGCCGTCTGTTCCTCTCCCACTTAGCCTGTGAGAACCCTCACTTAGGAATAAAATTCTCCCACAAATTACTTGCATTATCCTAGAACTAGATCACTCATAACACTTCCCTTGCATTGCAATTTATTGTTCTTACTTGAATTGTAACATTTCCTAGACTTGGCAAATTTTTATTTATTTATTTAGTTCATTAGATATATTTGGCCAAGTATTCATTTATTTGTGGTAGGGACTTTATATGATAGTTTAGAGATGTTAAATAGGTTTTGATACATTTGGAGGGTAGAAATATCATTAGTCAAAGATTAAGTGAAGAAAGGGCCAAGTGGCAAAGCCTTAACCACACATCTTGTTTGACCAAAGGATTAGAGGAAATTTAAACCAAACTTAGCTCCATTTTTCTTCATGTTGGCTGGCCATCTTAAAGCTTCTCAAGGAAGGAAGAAAACTCCATCTTCTTGCTATTACAACCTTAGTTTGATCTTGAACAAAAATCATAAGAGAAAGAGCTTGAGTTGGTGAGTGATTTACCTTCAACCCTAGGGTGTGTTTCAAGCCTAGAACTTTGGTGATTGGTGGTTTGTTTTGGTGCTTCAAGCTTCATATAATAGAGGTACATAAACCTTAAATCCTAGTTTTCTTGTGTTATATGAAATGTTTTAAGTTTTAATGGCAAACTAGAAGTTGTTTGAGTGATGTTTGTGGTGAATCTCCTTGAACTAAACAAGTGGTAGTAGGGTTGATTAGGTTGTCTACCATGTGTTTGATGTTTTGTCTAATCCTTGTTCATGATTTTTCTTGAAGTATTAACATGTTTTAGACCCCTTTTAAGTTAAAGATAACACTTGACATGTTGTTTAAGTGAAAAACAAGGTTAGGATGAAGGTTGGTGTTACATGAAGAACTAGTGGACTGTTTTGTTTCTCTTGGGCTGACCGGTTTTGTAGGAGAGGTTTCTCCTTGATATTGTGGTTCATTTGCACCTTATTTAAGCCCAAGAATCTTGGATAAGCATTGGTTTAAGGTTTGGTGTGAGTTAAAATGAAAATTAAGCAAGAAAAGTGGTTGTTATGAGCTAATAGTGGACTGATTTGGCTCATTTGGTTGGCTAGACTGTTTTGATCCTCTTAATTATGTTGTGTATTGCATTTTGAGCTCCAATGGTATTAGATAACTTGCTCCCCTGTATATGAACCCTAGGGGATTGATTTGGATGAATTTGAACCAAAATAAGTAAAGATAGCATCAAGAACTAGTGCAACTTTGCTAAAGTTTTAGGACTGATCAGAACTGGAAAATCAGCCAAATTGTTCGAGCTACTGGTACTGATAGGAGACAAACTAGAGTGTGTATTTGCCACCGTTGGAAAGCATTGTGTGTCTAGTTTCCAACGCCACTGATAGCACCTGATTCAGACCTTTCTACAGTGAGATATAGTCATTTTCCCAAGACTGCACGGGCGCGACTGTTTTACCCGCGAAGAACATTTTGAGCTTGAATGAAACTTTTCTTTTTCCCAACTTTCTTGCACTTGTCAAACTTGTTTTCTCATGAAATTTTACTGCATTTTGGGTTTAACTTGCATGGTGAATTGAGTAGATTTAACCACTCACTTGGTCACCTAATGAGTTCACATTTGGGTTGGAATTGAACCTAGTTTGTTAACAATTTCACTCGTTGCCCTATGATTGGGAAACAGTGATGAACGTAACCAAGGGACTTGACGTTTGAACACTACATTGCTTGACAGGTGAGTGTTCCACTACCTGTTAACTGTCTATGTGAAATATCTGAATACTGGATTTGCGACTGTTTGATCCAAACATTGTTTTGAGAAAAAATTGAGACGAGCGTGTACTTTATCGCACTCGACCTCCCTTGTTTCCACTGAGGCTCTGTATACTGTTATTATGAGATGTGATTTCTCTATATGTGACTGTGTTTGAGTTGTTTGGGCGATATCCCATCAAATACTGCTACTGTTTGGGTACCCAACCTCATAGGTGAATTGGTCGTATCGAGCTGACAAGGGCTTGGTCGAGAAGGCCGATAAACCTTGGGGACTATTTACTGAAAACTGGAAACTGGTATACTCGAGTATTACCTAGTTACTGTTTGAGGAGTTCGGGCCCGGTAAGGGGGTTGACTGGTGGACGGGAATTGGAGAAATTGGAGTTCTACGGACATTGTATTCTTTAAATGCAAACGTTGACGGAGAGTCAACGGACTCTCGTATGATCAAGCTCAAGTGGCTTTGGCTTTTGGAAGCCACCCGTATCCTTGAATTGAACTGTGATTAAATTGTTGTAGTACAATACTGTATTTACTTGTTTACCTTACATCTTTATTTGGCTATGTGCGTATCTGTTTATTTGGAACCTCACTGGATTTTAGCTCACCCCACTCCCTTTATTTTCCTTAACAGATCTGGGATGGACTTTTGACCAAGGACTTTCATAACTTTATATTTTATTTTTAACTTGTACTTCGGATTGTAATCTTTTGTTTAGAAGACCTTACTTTTGACTCTTGTAAGTTTGAATTTATGAGTTCGACATATATTATGTAAATTAAGTGTGGAGCGGTAAGTTTGATATTTAGCCCTATATTCTAAGTTTGGAAAGTTGGCGTGGCGATCATATTTTCATTAGGGTTTGCATTCTTTACTTTGAAGATATTTCATTAGTTTTCTTGAGTTGCTAGTTCTTTGATCGACCGAGCTCCGGCGAGAGCTGAGCAGGCAGTCCACTGATACCCTAGGGTTCGCCCTAGGGAGAGGTGGGGCTGTCACTGGTGGTATCAGAGCCGAGGTTTGAATTGGCCTGGGCGTGTTAGAAATTTTTGACTTGAGGATTATATTTGATTATTTCCCCTTAAGAGTACTTAAGTTTTATCTACACTTTGTGTAGGATGGACGGACATAGTGGCCTTAGTGATAGTCCTGTTGGCGAGCCACCCCGTGGAGTACTCCTGATGATTAAGTACCAGATTAGGCCCGGAGGGGCTACCATACGCTGGAGTCCAGGCAATCATTTTCGGCGTTGCGAGTGCCGCCATATTTATGCCTATCCCAATACAGTAGTCTTGGCGGTGGTGGAGGAAAGGAAGGAGCTGGCGAAAGAAAATGCTAGGTTTGAAACTGAAGTGAATCAGTTGAAGGAAACTAATAAAATGCAAGCGATTGGATCAAAGAGCTCGAGTATGATATGGTCGAAGGCCAAGAAAGGATTGATGACCTTTGCGCGCAGCTGGGGAAAGCTCAGGAGTGCATGGTTACTAGAGCTATGAAAGTGAGGACTAGAGCCGAGTCGATCCTGAACATTTGTGATGGCCTACTTGGAGATGTGAACGATGAGGCTTCCTACATCGGAGGTGAGGCAGGAGCTGAACCTGCCCAAGACGGGGGGTCAGCTAGTCCCGTAGCGGATTAGGTCTTCACTTCTAAGTTACGATTGTGGATGATTTTGACCGTTGTACATAGAAAGGATAGGGGATGTGGTGACTTGGTGGTTGTACAGTTTTCTTTTGACTGCATACACTGGCTTTTGCATGATATGGCTTGATGAACTGTGCTTGTACTTTTAAGGCTCGTACTTGATACTTTTGGCCTTGTTAGCTTGTAAATGACTGCTATGAGCCTTTGAATGTATAATACTTTGACTTTTGACTTTGACTTGTGTTTATTTCGGATTGGCATTTAACTGCTTTGTGTTTCTCCTTGCTTATCGTGATTCCGACTTCATATTTCTTTGATTCTTGATTATGAATAAGTATCTATTATATACCAGTACTTGCTTACCCATTAGTTATAATACTTGGACCCTAGAACAGTGAGTGATAATGAAAGGTAGACGACAACGTGGTCGGGACTGTGGGCGTGGACCCAGGTAAACCCAGGACCAAGAGGAGGAACAAGGATCAGTAGCAAACCAGAACCAGGGATCCAGAGGTGAAGAAGGGGACTAGGTTGCTACATCTATCAATCGTATGACTAACCTATTGACTCGATTGGTAGACCAACAAGGTCAAGTACCTGGTAACCAGCAAAGGGACCCTGAGGAGGGTGAAGACAGGGCCCTGGAACGGTTTCAAAAGTTCGCTCCCCCAAAATTTCTTGGGGGACCCAATCCCGAAGTTGCCGAGAACTGGTTTGAGCGAATGGAGGATATATTCGCTGCGTTACATTACACTGAAAAGAGGCAAGTGACATTCGCAGTTTTTCAGTTGGAAGGCGCGGCCCGTTCCTGGTGGAACGTAGTTAGGGCAAAGTGGGACAGGGAGCAAAGCCCACGTACTTAGTTAAAATTTACTAGGGAATTTAACGAGAAGTTCCTTCTGCCCTTAATCCAGGAGAAAAGAGAAGATGAATTTATTAAACTGCGCCAAGGCACTTCGAGTGTAGTGGAATATGAGATCCAATTCACCTGACTCTCTAAATTTACTCCGAAACTGGTGGTTAATGAGCAAAAACGCATAAGGCGGTTTGTACAGGGTTTGAATGTGGAGATTCAAAAGGACTTAGCTGCAGCTCAAATCTGTGACGACCCCACCTCCCCCTAAGGCGAACCAAAGAGTTCGGCGGACCGCCTGCCCAACTCTCGCCGGGACTCAGTTGTTCACTACAGTCCTCAAATGAATTACAATATAAATCTCAAATATACATCCAAGTCTCCAATAATTACATATCAAAATCGAAGAGTCCACGCTTCCGCTGCGCCACTCTGATCCTTGATACCAACTATGATACAGGAGGAATTTCAACATTTAAAGTACACATAAGATAATCCATCCGATCACAGGAATAAGTACTACAAGCCCTTCCTTCGCCACGAGCCCTGTGGAGGGGAATAAAATAGTTTTGGCGTGAGCTAGAAGCTCAGTGAGTAACCAGTAAAATCAGTAAGCAGATATATTTCACAATAACGTATTTCGATGATGTCATGATTCAGAGATCAAATGTACGTTTATTGCTCTCGTGAGCCAGTGAAATCGTTACACTTAAACACCCAACGCTCAAATAGATCCAGTAACAGTGAAACAGTCAGAGGGAGCCATTTGCTCCAGATGAACAGCAGTAAACAGAGGTGGAGACGTTGGTGTTCAGCACAAGACTTCCCAAGAACTCAGTGAAGCCAAATCATGTCATGAACTCACATGCGCGCACGCATGATATGCAGTCGAGTAAATAATGCAAGAAACGGTTCAAAAGTAACTTTAGAAACAGTTTAAGGTCACTCACCTCCACGGCTCAGGAACCATCCATCATATATCATTACCTTGTCCGAATCCAAGCCCTAAATCACAAACTCAAAGTCATATACAGAATCATTTCATTTCAATAGCCATTCCATAGGCTCCAAGTCATATGATTACCAAACCAAGCTAGGACATATGCGGAAATGACGTTTAACAAAAGACAGATTTGACGGGTTTTTGCGGAAAGGACACATCCGAGGCTACACTTATCGGATTGAGGTGCAACTTATACCGTTTCGAAGCTAAGTCAAAGGCCTACAACTTTGATGAAGACCACTCAGTCAAGTTCATAGTGTAGCTAGGTCAAAATTGAAATATACGAAACCAGAATCTCACAAACAGGTTGGCTAACCGCACAATTGTTAAACAGCAATAACTCAGGCTACCGAAGTCCGATTGAAGTGTATCTTATGGTGTTTCGAAACCAAAACACAACCCTACATTTCTTATAATACCTCCAAGGCCAAATCATGCATTTTCATGATAAAAAATGGAAAACTACACGAAAACAGAATTTTGGGCGCGAAACAGGTTTCGTGGACAGTCAAGGGTATTTCGGTCATTTCACATGCTACAGTTGTGGGATCAAGCTGAAATTTTGCAGGAAAATATTTTATACCATTGGATACAACTTTCATGTTTTGGCCAAAATCTAATTCGGTAAGGATCAGGGTGAAAAGTCACGGTCAGATTGGGTGAAAAGACAACCCTGTTCATTGAACTCCTACCTAGACCAGTCTGGGTATTTCCGACTTTTCACAAGCTACCGAGCTCAGTTTGGGCTCAAATTTTACAGAAAACTATAAAACATCATTCTATACAACTTTTATGTTTTAACCTAAGGCTAATTCGGCCTCTAGTATGCTAAAAAAAAATCTGACAGAACATGGTCATTCAAAACCCTAACTTGGAATTCATGCATTCAAGTGCTAATCTTCCACAAAACAACATCTAAAACCACTAAAAACCACTAATAAGCAGTTAATTGAAGTAAGGAGGATGTTCTAGGCAAAATACCTTAAAACCACAAGAAAAGTAGTAGCTTAGTGGTTTTTCTTCCAAAACAACTCCACCAAGACCTTTAAACTCCCTTAGCAAGTCACTTTTGTGGACTAATTCAAGGTTTAATCGGTTGGATTTCAAGATTTGTGCAAGAATGGAAGATGAAAGGTTGAAGCTTTCTTTTCTTTTCTCTCAAGAGAGAGTCAGCCAAGAGAGGTGAAATGAAGGTGATTTTTGGGTCAAATTGAGGTTTTAGTAAAGGTAAGAAATAATGGTCAAAGTCCAAGCTCAAATGAAAAATCGACACGTGGCACCTTGTAAGTTTAACACTTATCCTTTTGTCTCTCCACTACTAATCCATATAGGTAACTTCTAATTATCTCTTAGCACCTTGTATAATAATATCACTTAATACAAAACTCCAACAAGGTGTCAAAAATATATCGCATTTACCGCACTAGCGGGTCCCACCTCCAGTATACACTCCTTATTTCTCAAAAACTACCCGATACTAGAAAAATCATCTTAAAACTATATTTGCTCATAAACTTTATCTGGGGAATTTTTCTAATAAAGAAAACGTAGAAAAGGCGGGCGATTAAATAAAATAAATCCTAGAAAATTAGAAAATTTCCGGATTCTCACACTCATTCTTTCGGGGCGTCACAAACTCCCCCCCTTAAAAGAATGTCGTCCTCGACATTCCAACTTGTACTAATCAGATCAACATATCCCTCAAAAGTCAAACAAGAATATCCAAGCAAGCACGAAGAGTTACTCTAATCCCACTTGTCAGATTTTTCATTCCTACAAGAAATCACTGATATGTCAAACCAGACCCACAGTCCGGCATCCTAAACTTTAAGCCTAGGGTACACTATAGAGATCTGAAGCCTAAGCTCTGATACCAACTGTGACGACCCCACCTCCCCCTAAGGCGAACCAAAGGGTTCGGCGGACCGCCTGCCCAACTCTCGCCGGGACTCAGTTGTTCACTACAGTTCTCAAATGAATTACAATATAAATCTCAAATATACATCCAAGTCTCCAATAATTACATATCAAAAGCGAAGAGTCCACGCTTCCGCTGCGCCACTCTGATCCTTGATACCAACTATGATACAGGAGGAATTTCAACATTTAAAGTACACATAAGATAATCCATCCGATCACAGGAATAAGTACTACAAGCCCTTCCTTCGCCACGAGCCCTGTGGAGGGGAATAAAATAGTTTTGGGGTGAGCTAGAAACTCAGTGAGTAACCAGTAAAATCAGTAAGCAAATATATTTCACAATAATGTATTTCGATGATGTCATGATTCAGAGATCAAATGTACGTTTATTGCTCTCGTGAGCCAGTGAAATCGTTGCACTTAAACACCCAATGCTCAAATAGATCCAGTAACAGTGAAACAGTAAGAGGGAGCCATTTGCTCCAGATGAACAGTAAACAGAGGTGGAGACGTTGGTGTTCAGCACAAGACTTCCCAAGAACTCAGTGAAGCCAAATCATGTCATGAACTCACATGCGCGCACGCATGATATGCAGTCGAGTAAATAATGCAAGAAACGGTTCAAAAGTAACATTAGAAACAGTTTAAGGTCACTCACCTCCACGGCTCAGGAACCATCCATCATATATCATTACCTTGTCCGAATCCAAGCCCTAAATCACAAACTCAAAGTCATATACAGAATCATCTCATTTCAATAGCCATTCCATAGGCTCCAAGTCATATGATTACCAAACCAAGCTAGGACATATGCGGAAATGACGTTTAACAAAAGACAGATTTGACGGGTTTTTACGGAAAGGACACATCCGAGGCTACACTTTTCGGATTGAGGTGAAACTTATACCGTTTCGAAGCTAAGTCAAAGGCCTACAACTTTGATGAAGACCACTCAGTCCAGTTCATAGTGTAGCTAGGTCAAAATTGAAATATACGAAACCAGAATCTCACAAACAGGTTGGCTAACCGCACAATTGTTAAACAGCAATAACTCAGGCTACCGAAGTCCGATTGAAGTGTATCTTATGGTGTTTCGAAGCCAAAATACAACCCTACATTTCTTATAAAGACCTCCAAGGCCAAATCATGCATTTTCATGATCAAAAATGGAAAACTACATGAAAACAGAATTCTGGTCGCGAAACAGGTTTCGTGGACAGTCAAGGGTATTTCGGTCATTTCACATGTTACAGTTGTGGGATCAAGCTGAAATTTTGTAGGAAACTATTTTATACCATTGGATACAACTTTCATGTTTTGGCCAAAATCTAATTCGGTAAGGATCAGGGTGAAAAGTCACGGTCAGATTGGGTGAAAAGACAACCTTGTTCATTGAACTCCTACCTAGACCAGTCTGGGTATTTCCGATTTTTCACAAGCTACCGAGCGCAGTTTGGGCTGAAATTTTACAGGAAACTATAAAACATCATTCTATACAACTTTTATGTTTTAACCTAAGGCTAATTCGGCCTCTAGTATGCTCAAAAAAAAATCGGACAGAACAGGGTCATTCAAAACCCTAACTTGGAATTCATGCATTCAAGTGCTAATCTTCCACAAAACAACATCTAAAACCACTAAAAATCACTAATAAGCAATTAATTGAAGTAAGGAGGATGTTCTAGGCAAAATACCTTAAAACCACAAGAAAAGTAGTAGCTTAGTGGTTTTTCTTCCAAAACAACTCCACCAAGACCTTCAAACTCCCTTAGCAAGTCACTTTTGTGGACTAATTCAAGGTTTAATCGGTTGGATTTCAAGATTTGTGCAAGAATGGAAGATGAAAGGTTGAAGCTTTCTTTTCTTTTCTCTCAAGAGAGAGTCAGCCAAGAGAGGTGAAATGAAGGTGATTTTTGGGTCAAATTGAGGTTTTAGTAAAGGTAAGAAATAATGGTCAAAGTCCAAGCTCGAATGAAAAAGCGACACGTGGCACCTTGTAAGTTTAACACTTATCCTTTTGTCTCTCCACTACTAATCCATATAGGTAACTTCTAATTATCTCTTAGCACCTTGTATAATAATATCACTTAATACAAAACTCCAACAAGGTGTCAAAAATATATCGCATTTACCGCACTAGCGGGTCCCACCTCCAGTATACACTCCTTATTTCTCAAAAACTACCTGATACTAGAAAAATCATCTTAAAACTATATTTGCTCATAAACTTTATCTGGGGAATTTTTCTAATAAAGAAAATGTAGAAAAGGCGGGCGATTAAATAAAATAAACCCTAGAAAATTAGAAAATTTCCGGGTTCTCACACTCATTCTTTCGGGGCGTCACATAATCGATACATTTAAAGATGCCCTTGAGAAAGCTCAACGAGTGGAGCCAGCCCGATTCCAAGTTCGGACCTTTCAAGCCAAGAGGCGTGGCATATCTAGTAGTACCATCGGGCAAGACGATCAAAATGTACCACCTTCTAAGTTTGGGTGGGGTACAGGTAGAGTTCGAATCTCAGGGACACCAAGAGGAGCTCCATCCAAAGGGGCTCAAAGTGGAAGAGGACAATAGAAGCCTGTCTCCCAAGGAGGTCCTACACCCGCTCCTCGAACAAGCTGTGGATATTGTGGTGAGACAAACCACACTGAGGATGTTTGTTTCCACAAAATGAGGAAATGTTTTCGTTGCGGAAGTTCTGAGTATTAGATCGCTACTTGCCCTATTAAAAATCATGAAGGAAATGAGGATGTGCAGCCAGAGAAGTCAAACCTTAAGCAACCAACTGCTAGTGGGAGTAGGTCGAAAGTCTCTGCTAAGGTTTTTGCTTTGGACCATCAGCGAGCCCCTGAGTCATCTGATGTAATGGAAGGTATGATCCTTGTATTTCACCGTTTAGCTAAGCTTCTAATTGACCATGGAGCAACCCATTCTTTTGTGAATTCTACCTTTATGTGTGGTATTGATGTGAATCCTGTTAAATTACCTTATGTTTTGGAAGTTAGAATACCTACTGGGGATTAAAGCCTAATTACTGATATGGTTTATAAAAATTGTGAGATTTGGGTAGGAGAACAGAAGTTGGTGGTAGACTTGATAAGTTTAGACCTCAAGGGGTATGACGTGATATTAGGCATGGATTGGTAGGCTCACTATAATGCTTAGTTGAATTGCAAGACTAAGTGGTGGAATTCTCTATACCAGGAGAGGTGACTCTAAAATTAGATGTGTGAAGTAGATTAGCCTCGTCTGCACTTGTTTCGGGAATTCGAGCCAGAAAATTATTGAGTAAAGGGGCGTAGGGTTACTTAGCTTTCTTAATTAATACTCCTGGAGATAAGGTGAAACTAGATGATGTGTTAGTAGTAAATGTGTGACGCCCCCACTTCAACCTAAGGCGAACCAAAGGGTATCCGCGGAACGCTTGCCCAACTCTCGCCAGGACTCGGTACAACTCCCGTTCAAGCTTATTACAATACTAGCTATCACGACAAGACAAAGTAAGAAAGATAAGTCGCTTCCATAAACAACATTAAAACTTACACCACTAGTTCCAAAAATATATCAATCATCCAATTCTTACATTGGTTCCCAAAAGATACATCAATTCCCAAAATATACAACAGCCACAATGTCTAGTCAATTACATTTGGAACCTTAACACAAAAGTACAACAAAAAGGTTTCTTCGAGTCTCACTCCACGTCCATTCCTGTTAAGGAAAACAAATCTATGGGATGAGCAATCGCTCGTGAGGCCAAGAAACACACATGCAAGCACGTTATCCAAATAACAATCCCAATTCACAAGAAAAATGATAATAATCGAGTAACTAACAATTCAAGTGAAATATAAACAGAAACAATTCAAGGATATGGTAGCTCTCAAGAGCTAAGTTCCACTTGCTTTGTCGGATCTCAATCGTATACCTTCCCGTGGTGACTCTCCGTCAGCCGAGTCGGTATTTTCAATTCGTAGACTCCACTTTACTTCACATGTCCTTCCACCTTACAACCCCTCACCGGGCCCAAACGACGATAAAGGCGCTACTGGATCCAAGCAAGATCTCACCAATAGATCAAGTTTATCATGTTATTCTCATGGTTCACCGAGGTTCTCGACCAAATCCATGCCGACTTGAGTCCCAAGGTCGGCTTATGAGTTTGGGCGTCCCCCATGTAACATTTGTGAGTCGAGGAGATTCACTCCACGACGTATACAGTCATAGCATACTATTTCATGTCATTTAAGCATTCAATACATTCAATCATTCATTTCATTTCAAACAAGTCATTCATGAGTTATTCATTTCAAATGAGAACGAGTGCGGTAAAGTACACACTCGACTCCATTTTCAAAATTCCCAATCGACAATAACAATTGAACATGTATCACGTTCCCATAATTTCAACTATTCATGCACTTGACACTCACCAAGTAACTCAAGAAGTAAAGCACAGTAGAGGGTTCAGGCGTCCACCGTGGGATCCTCTCGAAGGACCTCTTGAGTGCTTGAGTAATTAATAATAAACTATTACACATTATCGCTTAAGACCCCTAATTATCAAAGAAGATTGTACTAGTGTACAATCTAAGAAGATATCACGAAAATGAGCCTTAATTACTCGTAAATCGAGACTCAAAAGTGGAATTTTAAAACACAAGAGAAATCTGATTTTTATCTTTGAAATCGAGTGTAAAACGGTCAAGTGGTATCGAAGGAAAAATGGAGAGTTCAAAAAACTCAATTTCCTTTAAGTTTGAAAATTTCAGATTCGACATGCAATTTTTGAAAAATCGTAACTCACACTTGGTAAGTCCAAAATTGGAAAACTTGTTACCGTTGGAAACTACTTCCAAAGTACTAAAAGTTTTTAGAAGGCACTTTTCTAGGATTCCAAATGGAAGACATTCAAATTTTGGGTCCAAGATGCTGTTTTGGAATACCAAGACAGATTTGGATTGATTTTCGGCAAAGTTTGGAAATTCGGAAAAATTCACACAATGCGAACTAGCCTCTGAAATTTGGAACTCAATTATAGTTACGATCAAAGTTGAAAACACAACAAGCAGAACAAGAATTGGAGTTTCGAGCACCATGATATAGTGGTTCAAAGTTATTGAAATTTCCTCACCAAACAAGGGTTTTCCAGATTTAAAATGGGAACTTTAAGACTTTGGTTGAGCATCAAAATGGACCTGGAAGGGCATCAATAGTATTACCCTAGCATATGAGGGCTATACCTCTGTCAATTTTCATGTAAAAATTCACATGGAAAGTTGGGTAACAAAGTCGCCAAAGTTCCACGATTTCCTAAAGCAAATCTGCCTTGCACTTTCGTTTTTCTTTTCTCAATCATTTGGCCAACGAAATCTTTTCAAACATGGTCCATTTATGAAGACAATGTCTAAGAGACATCAAAAAAATGTGTTTGATAGGTGATTAATACCAAGAGTTTCGAAATAACAACTCCCAATCAAGATTAGCCATTGACCAACCCAAATTTAGGGTTTTCAAGCAACGAGGCAGGTTTGAAATTCGGCCATAACTCACTCAATTCAACTTGGAATTGAGTGTGGTAGGCGGAGTTGAAAACTACATTCATAAGGCTAAAATTTCACAGAAGGAATCATTTTAAAATTCTGTCCACAACTAGTTCATACTCGAGCATCAATTTGCAGCTCATAACATGCACTCCAGTAAATCCGTGAAACAGGACAGGCATCTTCAAACGATTGGTACGGTTAACTCAGGTGGAATCAGGGGATGCATTTTATACTGATGGAAAACTGAAAATGTATAGTTTCTAATGCCTAAAATGGCACTTGATTTTAACGTCGGAGCAAAACATTATGGTCGATACAAAATCATTGCCAGAGAGACTTTGGTCACGTTTTCCAGTTTTGGTGAAATTTCGAAATCTCAACTTTTGCCCAACCAAATCAAGTAATTTTTTGAGGAAACTTTCTACACAACCAATATTACACATTTGCATCAAAATTAAGTCAATTGGACCACAAAATTGCACTAAAGGGGCATGGCAAAATAGGGGCAGAACTGTCCCTTTTTCTCATTTCACTCCCTTTGAGTTTTCTTCCACAATACAACTTATATCCACTAGATTAAGAACTAATCCAACATAAATAATACCCAATATCATCAAACCAGCTCATCAAGTCCATTGTGGGATTTCATAAAACCCACTGATGAGAATATAAAGACCAATGCCCATTCAAGCACATGGGGAATTGGAAGATTCAAGTGAAGACTAGTTGATTGCACGAATACTTGAGTTTAGTAGGATTATTTGATTTTCCTCATTGATTTTGGTTATTTCTCGCTTTAGAAAGCCTAGGTAATTAAGCTAGTTTAATTGCGGCCCATTTGTTAGTAAGTGAGGCCCAAAATCTTCCTTAAAGTATGTAGGTTAGTTTGGTCAATTTTTGGATTAGGATTAATGCTTGTAAGGGCTATAAATAGCCCCACTTCCTCTTTGTTTTGAGGATCAGTTTTTGACTATTAAATACAATTAGTGAGTTTTCACTTTCTCTTTGGCAAGAGAGTTGCCTTTGAATACTTGAGAATCTTCTCAAGTTATTCACCCAAACTTATCAATCGAGTATCTCCTTGATTGTGGCGTTCTACTACCTCCAATTTGGTTCGTTAATTCGAGTAGTGACGGGTTGAGATAATATCAAAATTGTTCGTGACTTCTAGGGATTAGTTGGGTCAAATTTCCGCTGCCTAAGCCATGGTGTTTTGGTTGTCTAGATCGGGGTTTCACATTAGTTGGTACCAGAGCTAGTCGACAACCACCAGGTTATATCTTTTTTTTTTTTCGTTTATTTCGAGTCATATATGTTTATCCCAATCTGTTCGTTTGTTTAGAACAAAAAAAAAAAAAGAGTCACTGTTCACCGGTACTGTTTACCGTTACTGTTCACACCAACACTATTCATCGTACTGTTCACCGACACTGTTCATAGTTACTGTTCATCCGAATACAAATCTGTCCAGCCTTGTTGTTTGTGTTATCCAACTTGTTTACTTGGTTTTCAAATCTGGATTTTGGCAAAACTTGTTGGAATTTTGTGAATCTTGAAGAGAACTTACAATAATCTTGAGCTTCTTGCATTCTTGATCACAATCTTGAAATTTCTGAAGTTCCTGACAACTTCCTTGAAAGTTCTTGAAAGATCTTGGAGTTCTTGGTAGTTATTATTTGTGGACTTCCTTGTTTTGTGTCGTGGTCGATAGTTGTAGTCAAGAAAAAAAAAACAGAAAACAAAAACGAAAAGAAAAAGAAAGAAAAGAGGAATCGGTTGGCAAGAAAAAAAAAAGGAAAGGAAAGAAAGTGGCAACCGAATTGTTTTGAATAGGAAACCAAATCTGATTTGTGCAATCGTTCTTGGAGTAGAATTTGGAAGTTACCAAAAGTTGTTTCAAGAAAATTACCAAAGGTTGTTTCAAGAAGGTTACCAAAAGTTGTTTCAAGAAGATTACCAAAAGTTGTTTCAAGAAGGTTACCAAAAGTTGTTTCAAGAAGATTACCGAAAGTTGTTTCAAGAAGGTTACCAAAAGTTGTTCAAGAGGAAAAGGATTTTCAAAGGGTTTCCAAAAACTAACTTGTTTCCAAAATCAATTAGGAAACTAAGCAAAGCACTTGGATAACTCTTTGTACTCACTTGGACACTCTCTCTGCTACCTTTTTAGGAAACTTTCCTAAACTCTCTCATCCATTTTTTTTTTTTGGAAACTTTCCTAAATTCTCTCATCCATTTTTTTAGGAAACTTTCCTAAACTCTCTCATCCATTTCTTTTGGAAACTTTCCTAAAGTCTCCTATCTATTTTTAGGAAACTTTCCTAAATTCTCTCATACATTTTTAGGACCTTTCCTATATTCTCTCATCCACTTTAGTAGACTCTCCTATATTCTCTCATCCACTTTAGGAAACTCTCCTATATTCTCTTCCTAGATTTTAGGAACACTCTCCTACACTTTCTCCTATATTTTTCTCCTATATTTTCTGCTAGCTTTTAGGAACACTTCCCTACACTTTCTCCTACATCTCCGTGATTACTCTTGAGGAAGAAGTTGGTGACAATTATTTGGGCTTGAGCAGCATTTCTCAAACTACCTAACCCAACAGGTAAAGGTGTTTGGTAAGTCCATTGGAGCGCTTTGAGTGACATACACGAGGGTGAGTGATACACTAAGGGAGTGAGTGAGGCAGTTTCTAATAACTGTTTGTTGAGCCTTGCAGGTGCCCTATAAACATGTCTCAAACTCATGCGACAAGTGACCCTTATGACATGAAACATGTTCTTGAAGCATTAACAGGCGCCATTGATCGCATGGCTCAGAGAATTGATACACTGGAGGATAAGGTGGAGCAATCAACCCTAGGCAAGAATGCCTCCAAGAGACCACCATACGTGGAGGAGTTAGGTGATTCGAACAATGAGGAGGACATAGCAGATGGAAATCGATTCCGGAATTATAAACGTATCCCTAATCAAGGAGATGATCAACTAAAGGGAATCAAGCTCAAAATTCCTACCTTCCCAGGCAAGTCGGACCCTGAAGCATATTTGGAATGGGAGAGGAAGATTGAGATGCTCTTTGACTGCAACCACTACTCAGAGTCCCAAAAAGTGAAGTTGGCAACCTTTGAGTTCACTGAATACGCAGCCGTTTGGTGGGATCAGATTCGCACCAGACAAAGGAGACATGAAGAACCACTCATTCGCACTTGGGAAGAACTCAAAAGGATCATGAGGAAGCGCTTCATACCAGCGTATTACCACAGGGATTTGCACCATAAATTGCAAACTCTCACCCAAGGTAGTATGACGGTTGAGGATTACTTCAAGGAGATGGAGATGGCCATGCTGCGGGCTGATGTTCGGGAGGATATAGAGGCAACCATGGCACGTTTCCTGAGAGGACTACACGCTGAAATTGCAGATGTTGTGGAGCTCCAACATTATCTTGACATGGATGAATTATTGGACAAAGCTATCAAGGTGGAAAGGAGGCTCAAGAGGAGGGGTATCCCCCACCAAAGCTCCAACGTCCAATCTGGAAATTGGAGAACTCAGCAGTATAAAGGCGAGATTACCCACACGAGTGAGCAAAAGTCAGCCAAGGCAAGTGGGGTTTCGAATGGAGCATGGGTGTCTGGTTCGTCATCTTCAAAACCGACCCAAAGGGCCGAATTTAAGGCTGATCTAGGGGCATCTAAACCTAGAAACCGCGACACTAAGTGCTTTAAGTGTCAAGGTTTCGGTCACATCGCGTCCCAATGCCCAAACCGAAGAGCCATGCTCATGCTTCCAAGTGGTGAAGTGCTAACGGATGAGGAGGATGAGTATGAAGGCATGCCACCATTGGTTGAGGAAGAAGAGATAATTGCCCCTGACCAACCAGTTGGACTAGGCCTTGTTACAAGGTTGGCATTGAGTGCTCAACGCACAAATGAAGAAGAGCAGCGTACCAACATCTTCTACACCCGATGTCTAGTTAACGGGAAAGTGTGTAGCTTGATTATCGACGGGGGAAGTTGTACCAATGTCGCCAGTGCCTTATTTGTCAAGAAGTTACACCTACCTGTCCAAGATCACCCTACACCATATAAGCTTCAATGGTTTAGTGATTGCGGCGAAGTGCGAGTGTCCAAGCAGGTTTCTGTGAAATTTAACATTGGGAGATATGAGGATGAGTTGGTGTGTGACGTGGTTCCTATGCAAGCTGCCCATCTTATTCTTGGAAGACCTTGGCAATTTGATCGCGAGGTTACTTATGAAGGTCATTCCAACAAATACTCGTTCATGCATAAAGGGACAAGGGTCACACTTGTTCCACTCTCACCTACACAAGTTCGAGAGGACCAAAATGTTTTACAGAGGGAATGGGAGTTGGATCGATTAGAAGGCAAGGAAAAGAAAGGGCGAACATTGATCATGCTCGCTAAACCTGAGGACAACATCGGGCACTGGGAGCTGGATCGTTCCACCTTTGTGGTGCTTAACGTGTTTTCATTTGTGCAGGTTGTTCATGGTCAGATATCCTTCATCTTGCAGTGTGCAATACCCGCAACCATAGAGATCTGCGAAGAGAGTGCTGGTCAAGTAATTCCAACCAACACTAGTCGAGTTACATTGGCCTTTGATGCAGTGTTTGTACGTCTTGATGCGTACAACTCGCAGCCCTGGTATCACCGGGCGTCCGCTCATGATCCACCCATAGGGTTGAGACGTCGCTTGTGTGACCATTGTCATGGAAATCTTGCTGTCCGCAACATGTATCTACCACCACCACGAGTTGTCCTTGTTCCACACAAGGATGTCATGATCATTCTTCGCTTAAGAAGGCGACATGCAGGCTGCTTGGTGACTATACACATGCTCTCATCACTTTTGTTTTGTAAGAGAGTCATGATTTGGGGACAAATCGCCTTTAAGAGGAGGGGAATGATGAGAATATAAAGACCAATGCCCATTCAAGCACATGGGGAATTGGAAGATTCAAGTGAAGACTAGTTGATTGCACGAATACTTGAGTTTAGTAGGATTATTTGATTTTCCTCGTTGATTTTGGTTATTTCTCGCTTTAGAAATCCTAGGTAATTAAGCTAGTTTAATTGCGGCCCATTTGTTAGTAAGTGAGGCCCAAAATCTTCCTTAAAGTATGTAGGTTAGTTTGGTCAATTTTTGGATTAGGGTTAATGCTTGTAAGGGCTATAAATAGCCCCACTTCCTCTTTGTTTTGAGGATCAGTTTTTGACTATTAAATACAATTAGTGAGTTTTCACTTTCTCTTTGGCAAGAGAGTTGCCTTTGAATACTTGAGAATCTTCTCAAGTTATTCACCCAAACTTATCAATCGAGTATCTCCTTGATTGTGGCGTTCTACTACCTCCAATTTGGTTCGTTAATTCGAGTAGTGACGGGTTGAGATAATATCAAAATTGTTCGTGACTTCTAGGGATTAGTTGGGTCAAATTTCCGCTGCCTAAGCCATGGTGTTTTGGTTGTCTAGATCGGGGTTTCACATCACCCACTCACAAGATTTCCAACAATATAGAGCTACCCACATGCATCTATAAGCTTACAAGTGCAATATAACTTATATAAGCCAAGATTCAAGAGGTTGATCATTTGTTACCTCCTTAGATGACTAAAACAGAAATTTTCGGTCCTTTGAAACTCAAGAAAACCATGCAAATGAATCTCCTTTCCTAGCTTGAGTTGATCTCCAAGTGGTTTGCAAGGTGTAGTAAAATTTTGGAGTGATTTGGACAAGAAATGAAGCAAGAAAATAAAGAGCTTTTGGTCTTGTTTCTTCCTTGGGGTGGCCGGCCAGCAAGAACAAAGAGAGAGAGTGTGTTTGGCTGATGATGAAGCTTCCTTGAGAAGCTTAAGTGTGTGGCCAAAAAGTGCTCCAAAAGTCAACTAGGAATAGTACGCGTTTGCGCGCGTTTCGTGCTCGTTTCCTCTCGGGTTTGTTTCACTTGTGCACTAAACCTCTGATGCACTTCCATCCATACTATTATTATTCACTCTAAATAGTCTAAAAATAAAGGTCCAAAGTCCCTCGATTAATCGCGAGCGCGAAAACGCGTACTTCCGATTTGTGTGCGATAGAGCGAAATTTCTAAGGAATTCTTGTAACGATAGTATTACTAACTAATACTTAAGTACTTAAACATAAAAATAACTATTTTGAGACTAATGTATGAGTCTTCACTCTCCAAGCTCACTGTATTCTTAAATCGTTTATTGTCTCCAAACGCGTATTCACTATTCTCACTTAACGAACTTTCAAAAATTAAATTTTGAAACGAGTTATTTTAAAAATATAAGTAAGTCATAGTTCCATGTAATTGGGTCTAAAAAGATTGAACTAAAATATTCGGAGTAAACGGGCAATTAAATATTTAAATAAACTAGTAATAGGAATTTAAAATATGTAAATTTTCGAGTTCTCACATCCTCTCCCCCTTAAGAAAATTTCGTCCTCGAAATTTACCTTGATCTGCGAACAGGTCTGGATACTTTTCTCGAATTGCTTCTTCGACTTCCCAGGTTACTTCCTCTATTCCATGATTCCTCGAAAAAACTTTCACCAATGGAATCCGCTTGTTTCTCAATTCTTTCACCTTACGATCCAAAAGCTTTACTGGTTTCTCCTCGTAGGTCAGTGTCTCATCAATTTCAATACTTTCCGGTTGTAAAATATGAGAAGGGTTTGGGTGATATTTCTTAAGCATGGACACGTGGAAAACTTTGTGAATCCGAGACAAACTTGGTGGCAATTCCAACTTATAGGCCACATTTCCTACACGTTGGATAATCTTGTACGGCCCTACGAATTTCGGTTGTAACTTCTTTCCTTTTCCAGACATTAAACTTGCTTTCAGAGATGTAATCTTAAGAAATACTTGATCTCCAACCGCAAATTCTAAATCCTTCCTTCAGTTATCTGCATAACTCTTTTGATGACCTTGTGCGGTCTGAATCCTTTGCCGTACCAACTTCACCTTTTCATTAGCCTCCTCAATCCAAGGCACGGTAGTTGGGTCTAAGATTTTGCGTTCACCTACTTCATCCCAACAAATCGGAGATCTACACTTCTGACCATAAAGTGCTTTATACGGGGCCACTTAAATAGAAGAGTGGAAGCTATTATTATAGGCAAATTTCACCAATGTAAAAAATTTACTCCAACTCTCTCCAAAATTCAAAACGCAAGTCCTTAACATGTGCTCAAGGGTTTGAATCGTCCTTTCAGACTGTCCATCGGTCTGGGGATGGTATGTAGTACTGAAATTCAATCTAGTCCCCAATACTTCTTGCATCTTTTGCCAAAATCTTGAAACAAATCTTGGGTCTCTATCGGACACAATACTTACAGGTATCCCATATAACCCGATAATTTCATCCAAATACAACTTAGCCAATTTCTCCAATGGGTACTTCATATTATTCGGCAGAAAAGCCCAGCTCTCGCCAGGACTACGGAGTCGAATCACACAAATCCGATATTACACGAGATAGGACCCAAAAGAATTGAATGATTGAAAACCGCCAAGCTTAACAGTAACTTACCAAAATCACATGGAAAAAAAAACATTTTCATATATACATGTCGCTAGGTTTACAATTCAGATGGAACCAGTGAAACGAAGTACATTTAGATTTAGATCGAGGAGCTATACAAAAGAACAAAAGATTATCTAACTAGCTCAACTCGCTTTTCAAAATCATGATTTCCAAAAGAGGTTCCTGTAAGGAAAACAAAAGGAACAGAAAGGGGTGAGCTTGCGCTCAATGAGGTACCAGACATATAGCAGAAAAATCATGGCATTTCACATTTAACAAATCAGATACACATGCTAGATGTAAAGTAAAGTAACTAATGATTCACATAGGAAGGATACAGGTGGCTCTCAGGAGCCAAATTCCCATTTGCGTCACCGAAGCTTGATCGAAGTTGACACTCCGCCAACGTATATAGAACCAACGTCCGTAGACCCCTCTTTACACCGAATCCCGTTCACCAAACACCCCTTTACCGGGCCCGCTCACCGCAAACGAACATAAATGGTAATACTCGAGTATACCCGGAATCAAGGGTCTCAATACCCAAAATCCCCGAACAGACTACCGTGGTTCGTTATCTAATCGTCCAGGCCCTTGCCGGCCCGACTCGAATAACTTAGCCACAGGATTGAGCTCATAGGTCATAGAAATCCGAACAGATGCAGACACAGATAACAGATTCAAATTTTGCATGGTAAATTGGCATATGAACAGACAAGAGAACGAGTGTGATAAAGTACACCCTCGTCTCAAACAAATTAAACAGATTGCAGAGCAGAAATCAAGTTAAACAGCAATGGAGGGGAGTGGTACACTCACCGGCTCAACTTCAAAAGTTTTCACTTCAGATTGGCCTTAATCGCCAAGAAACCCTAAAATAATCAAAATAAACCAATTGAAGGTTTCATATCCAAATCGAGCAAACAGAATGCACAAGTGAGGCTCGACTACACGTCGTATGCCTTGCCAAATAAATACTAATGCAAGGGTACAAAAACATGATTTTCTTGGAAACAAAAAGGTAACATGAAGACTTAGGCGCAAACAACCCAAAAGCCTTTCATTTCTACCAAAAGGCAAATCCAACTTAAAGGAACCAAACGGCCTAGAAAATCGGGCAGCACTTCCCCTAAATTTCATACTTTTCCAGCCCTTAAGGCTTCACTATTACCTCAAATCAGTCCCAACATCTCACACAAAAGTCATCTCATTTCCCAAAAGCCGTTCACTAGGCTCAAAGTAGTACAAGTACAAAAGTTAGCTAGGAAATGATCGGAATGAAAACAAGCCTTAAAACTATTCAAATAAACACAATAAGATTCGTTTACAAGTCATAAACCAAGGCCAAGTATTACCAAAATAAGGTTCCATAAGAATATATAAGCATTAAAGGAAACCAGAAAAATCCGGAAATGGAAATAAGCTTTAACCCAAGAAAACAGTTTTTGACGTCATTTTGCGGTTTTGGCACCAAAGACACTACGATTGTCGGATGAGGGTGCAAGACCCACCATTTCGAAGCTAAAAGACAGGGATACAACATCACAGAAGGTCACTCAGCCCAGTTTTGAGTGCAAACAGGTCAAAAATACAAGATACTTCATCAACAACGTAAAACAGATTCACCAAAACGCATTCAAGCGGAAACATCATAACACAGGCTCTACAAGTCCAAATCCAGAAATTTCAAAACCAGTTGAAATCTAAGAAACAGGGATAAATTTCATCAGAAGGCCTCAACAACCAATTCGGAAGCAATTCCAGCCAAAACAACCAATTACAGTCGCAAATCCCAATTTCGGGTAAAACCAGAACAGCAATAGTAATTTCGACTTATCTCACTCTACACTACTCCGATTGACCTGAAATTTTGTAGGCACCTCTAAAATGTCATTCCCTACAATTTTCATGTTTTGAGTAAAGGCCAATTCGGCCTCTATCTATGACCTAAAAATTCGGACAGAATGAAGAACCAAGAACCCTAATTTTCCAGATTTCTTCCAAAACAGAATTTACTTGCAATCTTCCACTTTTTCCACCTTCTAGAATCATTAAACATCATTTCCAATCATCATATATAGCCACACAACCATGTTCATATTAAAACAGAAAAATCCCCAAAAATTATAAAAGTTCATCAATTCAACCACAAATCAAGAAATAATCCATAAAACCATCTCTTTAGCCATCACAAGTCTCTAATTCACCATTATTGGAAACAAACAATGAATCTTTACACACCATACCTTGATACCTCACAAAAGATAGTAGCTTAGTGGTTCCTTCTCCAAAATAACTCCACCAAGACCTTGGAATCTCCTTAGTAACCAACTTTTATGGAGTGATTTGCAATTCCATCGGTTAAAACTCAAGATTGAAGTAAGAAATTGGAGTGAAAGATGAAGGTTTTTCTCTCTCTCTTGCTCTCCAAGTTTCAGCCATGAGAAGGAAGAAATGGCTTGATTTTTGGTCAAATTTTGGTTTTAGTAAAGTTAAGGTAAGATGGTCAAAAGTCCAATAGTGAATAGGATGGTGACACTTGTCACCTTTTGATTTAAAACTTATCTTTTTGTCTCTCCAATACAAATATCTTAACACTTTGTAAAATAATATCACTTAATACAAAATTCCAACAAGTTGTCAAAAATATAATGCATTTACCGCACTAGCGGGTCCCACGTCCAAAATACGCTCTTAATTTCTCAAAAACTAATCGATACTAGAAAAATCATTTTTAAAACTATCTTTGCTCATAAATTTTATCTGGGGAATTTTTCTAATAAAGAAAATGTAGAAAAGACGGACGATTAAATAAAATAAACACTAGAAAATTAGAAAATTTCCGGGTTCTCAAACTCATTTTTTTTTTCGGGGCGTCACAAACTCCCCTCCTTAAAAGAATGTCGTCCTCGACATTTCCTCTTGTACCAATCAAGTCAAGACATCCCGCAAAAATCTCTCAAGAGTCAAATCAAACCCACAGTCCGGCATCCTAAACTTCAAGCCTAGGATACACTACAGAGATCTGAAGCCTAAGCTCTGATACCACCTGTAACAGCCCCACCTTACCCTAAGGCGAACCAAAGGGTTCGGCGGACCGCCTGCCCAGCTCTCGCCAGGACTACGGAGTCGAATCACACAAATCCGATATTACACGAGATAGGACCCAAAAGAATTGAATGATTGAAAACCGCCAAGCTTAACAGTAACTTACCAAAATCACATGGAAAAAAAAACATTTTCATATATACATGTCGCTAGGTTTACAATTCAGATGGAACCAGTGAAACGAAGTACATTTAGAGTTTGCTTCCCCTCGAGGAGCTATACAAAAGAACAAAAGATTATCTAACTAGCTCAACTCGCTTTTCAAAATCATGATTTCCAAAAGAGGTTCCTGTAAGGAAAACAAAAGGAACAGAAAGGGGTGAGCTTGCACTCAATGAGGTACCAGACATATAGCAGAAAAATCATGGCATTTCACATTTAACAAATCAGATACACATGTCAGATGTAAAGCAAAGGAACCAATGATTCAAATCAGAAGGATACGGGTGGCTCTCAGGAGCCAAATTTCCAGCGCAATACTTGATCCGAACCGGTTGACTCTCCGTCAACGTATATAGAACCAATGCGTCCGTAGACCCCTCTTTACACCGAATTCCGTCCACCAAACACCCCTTTACCGGGCCCGCTCACCTCAAACGAACAAAAATGGTAATACTCGAGTATACCCGGAATCAAGGGTCTCAATACCCAAAATCCCCGAATAGACTACCGTGGTTCGTTATCTAATCGTCCAGGCCCTTGCCGGCCCGACTCGAATAACTTAGCCACAGGATTGAGCTCATAGGTCATAGAAATCCGAACAGAAATCCGAACAGATGCAGACACAGATAACAGATTCAAATTTTTGCATAGTAAATTGGCATATGAGCAGACTAGAGAACGAGTGTGATAAAGTACACCCTCGTCTCGAACAAATAAACAGATTGCAGAGCAAAAATCAAGTTAAATAGCAATGGAGGGGAGTGGTACACTCACCGGCTCAACTTCAAAAGTTTTCACTTCAGATTGGCCTTAATCGCCAAGAAACCCTAAAATAATCAAAATAAACCAATTGAAGGTTTCATATCCAAATCGAGCAAACGGAATGCACAAGTGAGGCTCAACTACACGTCGTATGCCTTGCCAAATAAATACTAATGCAAGGGTGCAAAAACATGATTTTCTTGGAAACAAAAAGGTAACATGAAGACTTAGGCGCAAACAACCCAAAAGCCTTTCATTTCTACCAAAAGGCAAATCCAACTTAGAGGAACCAAACGGCCTAGAAAATCGGGCAGCACTTCCCCTAAATTTCATACTTTTCCAGCCCTTAAGGCTTCACTATTACCTCAAATCAGTCCCAACATCTCACACAAAAGTCATCTCATTTCCCAAAAGCCGTTCACTAGGCTCAAAGTAGTACAAGTACAAAAGTTAGCTAGGAAATGATCGGAATGAAAACAAGCCTTAAAACTATTCAAATAAACACAATAAGATTCGTTTACAAAGTCATAAACCAAGGCCAAGTATTACCAAAATAAGGTTCCATAAGAATATATAAGCATTAAAGGAAACCAGAAAAATCCGGAAATGGAAATAAGCTTTAACCCAAGAAAACAGTTTTTGACGTCATTTTGAGATTTTGGCACCAAAGACACTACGATTGTCGGATGAGGGTGCAAGACCCCACCATTTCGAAGCTAAAAGACAGGGATACAACATCACAGAAGGTCACTCAGCCCAGTTTTGAGTGCAAACAGGTCAAAAAGACAAGATACTTCATCAACAACGTAAAACAGATTCACCAAAACGCATTCAAGCGGAAACATCATAACACAGGCTCTACAAGTCCAAATCCAGAAATTTCAAAACCAGTTGAAATATAAGAAACAGGGATAAATTTCATCAGAAGGCCTCAACAACCAATTCGGAAGCAATTCCAGCCAAAACAACCAATTACAGTCGCAAATCCCAATTTCGGGTAAAACCAGAACAGCAATAGTAATTTCGACTTATCTCACTCTACACTACTCCGATTGACCTGAAATTTTGTAGGCACCTCTAAAATGTCATTCCCTACAATTTTTCATGTTTTGAGTAAAGGCCAATTCGGCCTCTATCTATGACCTAAAAATTCGGACAGAATGAAGAACCAAGAACCCTAATTTTCCAGATTTCTTCCAAAACAGAATTTACTTGCAATCTTCCACTTTTTCCACCTTCTAGAATCATTAAACATCATTTCCAATCATCATATATAGCCACACAACCATGTTCATATTAAAACAGAAAAATCCCCAAAAATTATAAAAGTTCATCAATTCAACCACAAATCAAGAAATAATCCATAAAACCATCTCTTTAGCCATCACAAGTCTCTAATTCACCATTATTGGAAACAAACAATGAATCTTTACACACCATACCTTGATACCTCACAAAAGATAGTAGCTTAGTGGTTCCTTCTCAAAAATAACTCCACCAAGACCTTGGAATCTCCTTAGTAACCAACTTTTATGGAGTGATTTGCAATTCCATCGGTTAAAACTCAAGATTGAAGTAAGAAATTGGAGTGAAAGATGAAGGTTTTTCTCTCTCTCTTGCTCTCCAAGTTTCAGCCATGAGAAGGAAGAAATGGCTTGATTTTTGGTCAAATTTTGGTTTTAGTAAAGTTAAGGTAAGATGGTCAAAAGTCCAATAGTGAATAGGATGGTGACACTTGTCACCTTTTGATTTAAAACTTATCTTTTTGTCTCTCCAATACAAATATCTTAACACTTTGTAAAATAATATCACTTAATACAAAATTCCAACAAGTTGTCAAAAATATAATGCATTTACCGCACTAGCGGGTCCCACGTCCAGAATACGCTCTTAATTTCTCAAAAACTAATCGATACTAGAAAAATCATTTTTAAAACTATCTTTGCTCATAAATTTTATCTGGGGAATTTTTCTAATAAAGAAAATGTAGAAAAGACGGACGATTAAATAAAATAAACACCAGAAAATTAGAAAATTTCCGGGTTCTCAAACTCATTTTTTTTTTCGGGGCGTCACATATCAAAATAAGCTTAAAGCCAAAAGCAACAATCCGTAAGTCAAACAGTCCGATAACACCCAGGCTAATTCAAACCTAGGCTCTGATACCACCTGTGACAGCCCCACCTTCCCCTAAGGCGAACCAAAGGGGTTAGCGGACTGCCTGCCCAGCTCTCGCCAGGACTACGGTACAGTTAACGTCGTTCTATAACGTTCCGGAACACACCAATGCACGCAAACAAGTCAGAAAACACAAAATAAAAAAAAAGAAAATTTGCGCCGAAGATGAATAGTGCAGGCCACGTCAAAATCCGGCCGGAATCTGGCCGGATTAGCGGCCGGATTCTTGGCCGGATACTGTCCAGTGAGCATCTCGAATTTTTTCAAAAGTTCCACTCAATCCGGCCGGCAATCCGGCCAAGATTCCGGCCGGATTGTCTGGCCGGATACCGGCCAGTGAGCAACTGGCCGGATTTTCAAATTTTCACAGGCAATCCGGCCTTCAATCCGGCCAGTTTCTGGCCGGATTCCTGGCCGGATTCAGGCCAGTGACCTTCGGTCAAATTTTTTTCCCTTTTCCGTTTGAAAGCCGTGGTGATCCGAAATCCATCCAAACATTTACCAAACATATATATACAATGGAAACCAACATTTACAAGCCCAACGGCCTACCAAAGTATCCATTTCGTTCATACATATACAATAGCCATTTACCCCAAACATTGGTGCAATCAAAGCACTTAGGGTTTTCACCCTCAAGGAGCTAATCAAAATACATATACATGAGCTCAACTTGTCACAACCTTTTCCAAAAGAATTCATTTGCCTATAAGGAAAACAAATAACACGGAATGAGCCAAAGCCCAGTGGTATGCCACCCAATAAGCAACCAAAGTCATATAAGAATGAACCTTCACTTAAAGTGTACAAATAAGCAATGAAGCAAAATGGTAAAAGGATACGGTCGGCTCTCAAGAGCCCATTTCCACGCTTGCAATCTTGAACCAATCTCATTGACTCTCCGTCAATGTTAAAATACCAAACCGTAGACAACTCTTTACTTCCATTCCTTCCACCCAACATACCCCAACCGGGCCCGCACTCCAATTCAGTAGTTTTTGGTAATACTCGAGTTTACCGGAACCAAGGGTCTCATTACCACAAGGTTCCCCAGTACAGTCCCCGTGGCAATTCAATCTTCACGACCAAGCCCTCGCCGGCTCGATCCAATTGACTACCAAACGGGGTTGAGCTCAGTAATACAATAAGGTCGTTGGACATCGTCCAAACAACACCAAATCAGTTTCCATAAAATGGAATTCACCAACCAGTATATCCAGTTCAGTAATGCAATAAAACGGTAGCCATTCAGTGACAATATCAAAAGAGGTGAGGGCGGTCAAGTACACCCTCACCTTAATCAATTCCAATATGCAAGTAAGCCTTCAAGGCATCACATAAACATTTAGCAAAGCCACATAGTAACCATTTAGTGAGTAGTATACTCACCAAGTGAGAAAATGGTGTTTCATACACCGTGATCACCAAGACGCCGTGAGCTACCGTCACGCCCTAGAATCACACAACAAATGCAATGAAACTCGAGAACGAGTCATCAAACAATGCTAAACACAACCCCCAATAGGGTTTCACATGCATAAGTAGGCATGATAGCAAACCAGAAATTTATATATGGCCTTAACTTAAGCCTCGATAGAAAAACCGTGTTTGAGCTTAGAATGCGGTAATGGCGTCAATTTCACTACGGTTATCGGTTGGGGGTGTAAGACCCACCGTTTCGAAGCTATGAAACAGGGCTACAACAATGTAGAAGGCACTCAATCCAGTTCGTAACACAACTAGGTCAAATATGCCAAATACTAGCCCAGAATTCCTAAAACAGGTTCGCAAAACACAAAAAACTGTAATCGGTATATCTCAGTCCTTACAAGTCCAAATGCCGAAATTCCAAAGGCATATGTTAGCTAAGACACTCAGCTACATTTCATCAGAAGACACCAACTCCAAAATCCAAACCAATTCCAGTCAAAATGGCCAATTACTATCGCAGTTTTCGCATTCTGCTCAAAGCAGAACAGCTACAGTAATTTCGTCATAACTCATTCTACATTAATCCAAATGACCTGAAATTTTACAGGCATCTCCATCACATCAATACCTACAACTTTCATGTTTTGAGAAAAGTCTAATTCGGCCTCTAACCTAGTGATCTAAAACCGGACAGAATTGGGGATTTTCAAACCCTAACTTTCCAATTTTCCATCCAAATCCAAAATTAGTTGCATTTGTCCACATTTCACATCCACTAGAGCCATTATAGTCCATTGCCAATCATCCAAGATGGCCACAACATTCATTTCATATGAAACCAGAAAAATTCCCAAGAAAATAGAAAACTTCACCAAATCACTTCAAACCAAGATAAAACCAGAAATTTCAGCACTTCACTCACTAATAAGCATAATTTAAGCTTCATAAGGTGTAAGAGGGTGTTCAAGCTTCACTTACCAAGAAACAAGAGAGAGGAGGTTGTTGAACACCTTTGCTCTTCAAACAAAGTTCACCAACACACTTACTATCACTAGAAGCAAAGTTTTTATGGATTAGAATCTAGTCTAAGCCTTTGGTGATGGAAGATTGAAGCTTATGGAAGCTTGGAAGTTGGAAAATCTTCTTCTTCTTTGAGAGAGAGAGGGCCGGCCAACACAAGGAAGAAAAATGGTGATTTTTGGTGAATTTTGGGATATTTAATCCTTTGGTCAAAAAAAGTCAAAATTGTGAATAGTGCTCTTAAAGTTCATCCAATGAGGAGGTGACACTTGTCACCTCCATAAATGCATTCTTATCTTTCCTTTCTCTCTCACATCAATCACATCACCCATTCTACTTATCACTTAACACCCGATAAAATTTTCACAGTATCCGAAACTTAACCTTATTGGCCGAATTTTTTTCCGAACTTTTCGCACTAGTGGGTCCCACGTCCACTATTTACTCTTAATTTTCTAAAAATTCACCAATGCTAGAAAAATCATCTTAAAACTATAATCGCTCATAAAATCCACTAAGAAAATATTTCTAAGCCAGAAAATGCGGAAAACATGCAATTAAGGGAAAATAAACCCTAGGAAAAATATTAGGGTTTTACGGGTTCTCACAGTGCTGTTCAATTATGGCTTAGTGTGAGGTTATGTATGTGCATCTAGATTAGTTGTAAATATGGAAAGTAGAGGACAACGAAAGGGACGTCAACCTAAACAACCCCGAATTCAACGAGTAGATAATAGGTTTGATATTGATCAAAACGCTGAGCCAAGAGCTTGGGGAGGAGACGACCAAATGGGATTAGATCTAACTCGTATGACTGATGTATTTGAGCTCTTAGTAGTTCAACAGGGTCAGGGGCTTGGACAAGGAAACTAACGTGGAAACCGAGAGATAGGGGAGGATCGATCTTTGGAGCGGTTTCAGAAATTCTTCCCGCCCAAATTTTCTGGAGGACCTGACCCACAAGTTGCTGAAATTTGGTTAGAGAATATAAGGTATATATTCGATGCCTTGGACTACACAGAAGAAAGACAAGTCACTTTTGTTGTATTTCAACTTGAAGGAGCAGCTCGAGCCTGGTGGAATGTTATAAGAAACAAGTGGGAAAGGGATCAAACTCCAACAACTTGGATAAACTTTGTACGAGAGTTTAATGAGAAATTTCATCATCCACTAGTCCAAGAAAAGTGAGAAGACGATTTTATAAAGCTGCGTCGAGAAACTTTGAGTGTGGCTGAGTACGAAACACGATTCACGAAATTATCTACATATACTCCAGAATTGGTGGCTATGGAACGGAAGATAATAAGACGGTTTATCCAAGGATTAAATTTAGAAATCCAAGATGCCCTTGCCGCAGCAGAGATTGAAACATTTAATGACGCTCTCGAGAAAGCGCAAAGGGTGGAAAGCTTAAAATTTCAGCTTAGAGCCTTTCAAGCAAGGAAAAGAGATGCATCCGATAGTAGACTAGGAGAAATTGGACCACCACCCAAAGTTAGAAAGGAGTGGATAGAGTAAGACTATCACTTCCTTCACCACTCAGAAGGCCCTGCCCTTGGTTACTAACCTACTCGATCCAGGAGTGGGTTCGGTCGGGTAGGCTGCAACCCTGGGACACCGTTTCGGTATACTCGAGTACTACCACAGGAGGAATATGGTGATGGCCAGACAAACCGAGGGGACAAGGAGTTATAAGGTGAAGTTGACCGAATTGGTTCCACTGGAACACCGTATCCTTCAGTATGTGTTTATTTCTGTATCGTGAAAACTGTCTTATTCTAAATGTTCCAATGTGAAACGTTAAACCGTGCTTATGTTACGCTCAAATTACTCGTACAACGATAACTATCTCAAGTTAAGGTGCCAAATATGCAACCTTGAACCATACACGTGGTATGCTCGAATTACATGATTTATTAGAACTGCTAGAGTTTCATAGAACCTCACTGGGCTGTGTAGCTCATTTCACGTTTTTGTTTTCCTTAACAGGGTTCGAGACCAAGAGTGCTCGTGAATGGTATTAGATTATTTTCTTTTGAAGACCTTAAGTCGTATTATAGCGGATGGTTGTAGTACATTTCTATTGGATTGTATTAAGCTTGAAAACTAACCAGTTGTAAGCATGTAATATTTTGGAGTACTTTAATTATATATTGAAGTTATTTGATGTATTTCGAGCTTTTGAATTATGGACTGTAGTAAGTCCTGGCGAGAGTTGGGCAGGCGTTCCGCGGATACCCTTTGGTTTGCCTTAGGGAGAAGTGGGGGCGTCACAGTTGGCATCAGAGAGCTTAGATTTCAGATCTTTGTAGTGTATCCTAGATTTATAAGTTTAGGATGCCGGACTGTGGGACAGGTTTGAAAGTTAAGTGACTGTTTGTAGGGATAAAAATCAGAGCCGCTTCGCGTGGTCTCTGCGCGATGTGAGATTGGGCCAAGTAGTGTTATGGTTCTTACTATGTGGATGAGTGAAGACTTAAGTGCTCTGGTCTCTGCGCGAGGTGAGATTGGGCCAAATAGTGTTATGGTTCTTACTATGTGGATGAGTAAAGACTTAAGTGCTCTTCTAGAGTAAAACTATGAATCATGAATGTGATAGATATAAACCCTTTATCTTGTTATTTGAGAAAAAATTGGATATGTATGTTGGGTAGGAATCTCAAATGTGGTGATTTACTCTTGGAACCGGCCGGCTTGTGTTGTGAATTACCTTGTTTTGGATTCTTGTACCCGAATACTTAAAAGTTGAGGGCGATGCTAAAGATTTGAGATCTCCATTTACGGGGAATAAGAACGAATCGATATTTCACGTGAATAGTTACAGGAAATAAAAAATCGTTTGGCTAAAATGGCGCAATAATTAAGAGCGGGAGATGGAGAAGATCGTAGCCCAGAAGATCCTAGTGTTAGGAATGAAGTTGAACGTGTTAGGGACCGGGAATCATCCAGTTCCAATTTATTTGAGTGAAGCACTACTTGTGGTCTTTTGTAGTGGAACGATGGGAGTAGAACTTAAGAGTTTGTGCCTTGGAGAGTTTGTGCCTTGAAGATGATTTTTTCTAGTATCGGTTAGTTTTTGAGAAATTAAGAGCATATACCGGACGTGGGACCCGCTAGTGCGGAAAGTTCGGAAAAATTCGGCCATTTAGGTTAAGTTTGGGATACTCTGATTATTTTACAAGGTGCTAAGAGATAATTAGATGTTACTTAGATGGATTATTATTGGAGAGACAAGAAGATAAGATTAAAGCTTAGAGGTGCCAAGTGTCACAAACCCATTGGATGTTGAATTTGACCAAGACTTTTCTAACTTTACTAAAACCAATTTGGACCCAATTTCTCTCCATTTTAGCTTGTCTTGGACGAAATTTTGAGAGAAAAAGAGAGAGAAAATCCATCATCTTGCACTTCAATTCTTGTCCAAATCTTGAGTTTCAACCGATTAAATTGCAACCCACTCCATAAAACTTGCTAGCTAAGGAAGATTGAAGCTCTTGGTGGAGTTGTTTTGGAAGAAAAATCCCTAAGTCATCACCTTTCTTGATATTTGAAGGTATCATGTCTAGCCATCCTTCCTTTGTTCTTGATTATGTTAAATTAATGACTTGTGATAGCTAAAGAGATGTTTTAGTGGAAAATTTCTGGCTTGGATGCAAAAATTTCCAGTTAGGGTTTCATTTCCCCAATTCTGCTCGGTACTGTAGCACCTAGTTAGAGGCCGAATTGGCCTTAGCACAAAACATAAAAGTTGTACATAATGATGTTTTCTAGTTTCCTGTAAAGTTTCAGCCCAATCCGAGCTGGGTAACCTGAGATAAGACGGAAATACCCAGACTGGTCTAGGTAGGAGTTCAGTGAACAGGGTTGTCTTTTCACCCAATCTGATCGTGACGTTTCACCATGATCCTTACCGAATTATATTTTGACCAAAACATGAAAGTTGTAGCCAAGGGTATAAACGAGTCACCGACAAACTTTCAGATTGATCCGACCACTGTAGCATGTGAAATGACCAAAATACCCTTGACTGTCCATGAAACCTGTTTCGCGCCCAGAATTCTGTTTTCGTGTAGTTTTCCATTTTTGATCCTGAAAATAAATGATTTGGCCTTGGGTTAAAACATTAAAGTTGTAGGTAATGATATTTTAGATATGTCTACAAAGTTTCAGGTCAATCGGAGAAACGTAGCTTGTGAAAAGACTGAATTACCCCTGCTGCCCTGTTTCTACCCGAATTTGATAATTGCGTCTGTAATTGGTTATTTTGGTTGGGAATGCTTCGGAATTGGTTGTTGAGGTCTTCTGATGAAATGTAGCCTTGTATCGTAGCTTTCGTATGGCTTTGGAATCACTTGATTTGGACTTAGGCAGCCTGACTTATGATGTTTGAACCAGAATACGGTTTGTGAACCCGTTTTTTGTGATTCTGGTGTAGTATCTTGCATTTTTGACCTGGTTACACTCGAAACTGGGTTGAGTGACCTTCTGTAATATTGTAGCCCTATCTCTTAGCTTCGAAACGGTGGGTCTTGGACCTTCATCCGACAATCATAGCGCCTTTGGTACCATTACCGCAAAATGACGTCAAAACTGTTTTTCTGGTTTTGAGCTTAACTTTCATTTCCGGACTTTTCCCTAGCTTGACTTGTACTAGTACTACTTGGAGCTTGCTGAATGGCTATTGGATGAACTTGTTGTTGTGTGTGTACCTTTGGGTTGGAATGAGGAAATAATGAAGTCATGATGGCTGGAAAAGTTAGCAAATTCAGGGGAAGTGCTATCCGAACTTTGAAGGGATTTGTTTGCATTGAGTTTATGATCTAAGACTTGGATTTGAGCAAGGCAATGTTATATGATGGATGGTTCCTGAGCCATGGAGGTGAGTGACCCTAAACTATTTCCAAAGTACTTGTGAAATGTTTCTTGCATTATGTACTCGATTGCATATCATGCGTGCTTGCATGGGAGTTCATGACATGATTTGGCTTCAATGAGTTCTGGGAAAGTCTTGTGCTAGACACCAACGTCTCCACTCTGTTTATGGTTCATGTTCATGTTTATCTGGAGCTCAAGAAGGGGCTCCCTCTGAATGTTAATGTTAAATGATCTATTTGAGCGTTGGGTGTTCAAGTGCAATGATTTCCCTGGCTCACGAGAGCACTAAACGAACATTTGATCTCTGAATCATGACATCATCGAAATGATCGAAATGCAACATTATGAAATATATTTGTTTAAGGATTTTACTGGTTACTCGCTGAGCTTCTAGCTCACCCCAAAAATATTTTTTTCCCCTCCACAGGGCTCAAGGCGAAGGAAGGCTTGTAGTACTTATTCCTGTGACCGGATGAATTATCTCATGTGTACTTTGAATTTGGGCTTCCTCTTGTATAATAGTTGGATCATGGATCAGAGTGGCGCAGTGGAAGCATGGACGCTTCGCTTTTGATATGTAATTATTTATTAGAGAATTTGATGTAATATTTGAGTTTTATCTTGTAATCTGTTTGAGAAATGTAGTGAACGACTGAGTCCCGGCGAGAGCTGGGCAGGCGGCCCGCCGAACCCTCTGGTTCGCCTTAGGGGGAGGTGGGGCTGTCACACACCGTATCCTTCAGTATGTGTTTATTTCTGTATCGTGAAAACTGTCTTATTCTAAATGTTCCAATGTGAAAACTTAAACCATGCTTATGTTATGCTCAAATTACTCGTACAATGATAACTATCTCATGTTAAGGTGCCAACTATGCAACCTTGAACCATACACGTGGTATGCTCAAATTATTTAATTTATTAGAACTGCTAGAGTTTCATAGAACCTCACTGGGCTGTGTAGCTCATTTCACGTTTTTATTTTCCTTAACAGGGTTCGAGACCAAGAGTGCTCGTGAATGGTATTAGATTGTTTTCTTTTGAAGACCTTAAGTCGTATTATAGCGGATGGTTGTAGTACATATTCTATTGGATTGTATTAAGCTTGAAAACTAACCAGTTGTAAGCATGTAATATTTTGGAGTACTTTAATTATATATTGAAGTTATTTGATGTATTTCGAGCTTTTGAATTATGGACTGTAGTAAGTCCGGGCGAGAGTTGGGCAGGCGTTCCGCGGATACCCTTTGGTTTGCCTTAGGGAGAAGTGGGGGCGTCACAGTTGGCATCAGAGAGCTTAGATTTTAGATCTTTGTAGTGTATCCTAGATTTATAAGTTTAGGATGCGGGACTGTGGGACAGGTTTGAAAGTTAAGTGACCGTTTGTAGGGATAAAAATCAGAGCCGCTTCGCGTGGTCTCTGCGCGATGTGATATTGGGCCAAGTAGTGTTATGGTTCTTACTATGTGGATGAGTGAAGACTTAAGTGCTCTGGTCTCTGCGTGAGGTGAGATTGGGCCAAATAGTGTTATGGTTCTTATTATGTGGATGAGTAAAGACTTGAGTGCTCTTCTAGAGTAAAACTATGAATCATGAATGTGATAGATATAAACCCTTTATCTTGTTATTTGAGAAAAAATTGGATATGTATGTTGGGTAGGAATCTCAAATGTGATGATTTACTCTTGGAACCGGCCGGCTTGTGTTGTGAATTACCTTGTTTTGGATTCTTGTACCCGAATACTTAAAAATTGAGGGCGATGCTAAAGATTTGAGATCTCCATTTGCGGGGAATAAGAACGAATCGATATTTCACGTGAATAGTTACAGGAAACCAAAAATCGTTTGGCTAAAATGGCGCAATAATTAAGAGCGGGAGATGGAGAAGTTCGTAGCCCAGAAGATCCTAGTGTTAGGAATGAAGTTGAACGTGTTAGGGACCGGGAATCATCTAGTTCCAATTTATTTGAGTGAAGCACTACTTGTGGTCTTTTGTAGTGGAACGATGGGAGCAGAACTTAAGAGTTTGTGCCTTGGAGATGAATGTACTTTTGTTAACCACCTATTTACTTTTGTTTACTGACTTTGACTTTGTTTGAACTTTACTTGACTATAACTTGTGTTATGATTTAATGAACTCTAGTTTGTGTTTACTTGTATGGTGATAATGTTATTTGTGCAAGTAATTTCATTTTTCTTTAAAGTTGTTGCTGGTATGTGTGTGTTTTTCAATTATGGCTTAGTGTGAGGTTATGTATGTGCATCTAGATTACTTGTAAATATGGAAACTAGAGGACAACGAAAGGGACGTCAACCTAAACAACCCCGAATTCAACGAGTAGATAATGGGTTTGATATTGATCAAAACGCTGAGCCAAGAGCTTGGGGAGGAGACGACCAAATGGGATTCGTTCTAACTCGTCTGACTGATGTATTTGAGCTCTTAGTAGTTCAACAGGGTCAGGGGGTTGGACAAGGAAACTAACGTGGAAACCAAGAGATAGGGGAGGAACGAGCTTTGGAGCGGTTTCAGAAATTCTTCCCGCCCAAATTTTCTGGAGGACCTGACCCAGAAGTTGTTGAAATTTGGTTAGAGAATATAAGGAATATATTCGATGCCTTGGACTACACAGAAGAAAGACAAGTCACTTTTGTTGTATTTCAACTTGAAGGAGCAGCTCGAGCCTGGTGGAATGTTATAAGAAACAAGTGGGAAAGGGATCAAACTCCAAGAACTTGGATAAACTTTGTATGAGAGTTTAATGAGAAATTTCATCATCTACTAGTCCAAGAAAAGAGAGAAGACGATTTTATAAAGCTGCGTCGAGAAACTTTGACTGTGGCTGAGTACGAAACACGATTCACGAAATTATCTACATATACTCCAGAATTGGTGGCTATGGAACGGAAGAGAATAAGACGGTTTATCGAAGGATTAAATTTAGAAATCCAAGATGCCCTTCCCGCAGCAGAGATTGAAACATTTAATGACGCTCTCGAGAAAGCGCAAAGGATGGAAAGCTTAAAATCTCAGCTTAGAGCCTTTCAAGCAAGGAAAAGAGAAGCTTCCGATAGTAGACTAAGAGAAATTGGACCACCACCCAAAGTTAGAAAGGAGTGGATGGAGTAAGACTATCACTTCCTTCACCACTCAGAAGGCCCTGCCCTTGGTTACTAACCTACTCGATCCAGGATTGGGTTTGGTCGGGTAGGTTGCAACCCTGGGACACCGTTTCGGTATACTCGAATACTACTACAGGAGGAATAAGGTGATGGCCAGACAAACCGAGGGTACAAGGAGTTATAAGGTGAAGTTGTCCGAAATGGTTCCACTGGAACACCGTATCCTTCAGTATGTGTTTATTTCTGTATCACGAAAACTGTCTTATTGTAAATGTTCCAATGTGAAACCTTAAACCATGCTTATGTTATGCTCAAATTACTCGTACAATGATAACTATATCATTTTAAGGTGCCAAATATGCAACCTTGAACCATACACGTGGTATGCTAAAATTACTTGATTTATTAGAACTGCTAGAGTTTCTTAGAACCTCACTGGATTGTGTAACTCATTCCACGTTTTTATTTTTCTTAACAGGGTTCGAGACCAAGAGTGCTCGTGAATGGTATTAGATTGTTTTCTTTTGAAGACCTTAAGTCGTATTATAGCGGATGGTTGTGGTACATATTCTATTGGATTGTATTAAGTTTGAAAACTAACCAGTTGTAAGCATGTAATATTTTGGAGTACTTTAATTATATATTGAAGTTATTTGATGTATTTCGAGCTTTTGAATTATGGACTGTAGTAAGTCTTGGCGAGAGTTGGGCAGGCGTTCCGCGGATACCCTTTGGTTTGCCTTAGGGAGAAGTGGGGGCGTCACAGTTGGTATCAGAGAGCTTAGATTTCAGATCTTTGTAGTGTATCCAAGATTTATAAGTTAATGATGCCGGACTGTGGGACAGGTTTGAAAGTTAAGTGACCGCTCGTTGGGATGAAAATCAGAGCCGCTTCGCGTGATCTCTGCACGATATGAGATTGGGCCAAGTAGTGTTATGGTTCTTACTATGTGGATGAGTGAAGACTTAAGTGCTCTGGTCTCTGCGCGAGGTGAGATTGGGCCAAGTAGTGTTATGGTTCTGACTATGTGGATGAGTAAAAACTTAAGTGCTCTTCTAGAGTAGAACTATGAATCATGAATGTGATAGATATAAACCCTTTATCTCGTTATTTGAGAAAAAAATGGATATGTATGTTGGGGAGGAATCTCAAATGTGGTGATTTACTCTTGGAACCGGCCGGCTTGTGTTGTGAATTACCTTGTTTTGGATTCTTGTACCCGAATACTTAAAAGTTGAGGGCGATGCTAAAGATTTGAGATCTCCATTTGCGGGGAATAAGAACGAATCGATATTTCACGTGAATAGTTACAGGAAACCAAAAATCGTTTGGCTAAAATGGTACAATAATTAAAAGCGGGAGATGGAGAAGATCGTAGCCCAGAAGATCCTAGTGTTAGGAATGAAGTTGAACGTGTTAGGGACCGGGAATCATCTAGTTCCAATTTATTTGAGTGAAGCACTACTTGTGGTCTTTTGTAGTGGAACGATGGGAGTAGAACTTAAGAGTTTGTGCCTTGGAGATGAATGTACTTTTGTTAACCACCTATTTACTTTTGTTTACTGACTTTGACTTTGTTTGAACTTTACTTGACTATAACTTGTGTTATGATTTAATGAACTCTAGTTTGTGTTTACTTGTATGGTGATAATGTTATTTGTGCAAGTGATTTCATTTTTCTTTAAAGTTGTTGCTGGTTTGTGTGTGTTGTTCAATTATGGCTTAGTGTGAGATTATGTATGTGCATATAGATTAATTGTAAATATGGAAACAAGAGGACAACGAAAGGGACGTCAACCTAAACAACCCCGAATTCAACGAGTAGATAATGGGTTTGATATTGATCAAAACGCTGAGAAAAGAGCTTGGGGAGTAGACGACCAAATGGGATTAGTTCTAACTCGTATGACTGATGTATTTGAGCTCTTAGTAGTTCAACAGGGTCAGGGGGTTGGACAAGGAAACTAACGTGGAAACCGAGAGATAGGGGAGGATCGAGTTTTGGAGCGGTTTCAGAAATTCTTCCCACCCAAATTTTCTGGAGGACCTGACCCAGAAGTTGCTGAAATTTGGTTAGAGAATATAAGGAATATATTCGATGCCTTGGACGACACAGAAGAAAGACAAGTCACTTTTGTTGTATTTCAACTTGAAGGAGCAGCTCGAGCCTGGTGGAATGTTATAAGAAACAAGTGGGAAAGGGATCAAACTCCAAGAACTTGGATAAACTTTGTACGAGAGTTTAATGAGAAATTTCATCCTCCACTAGTCCAAGAAAAGAGAGAAGACGATTTTATAAAGCTGCGTCGAGAAACTTTGAGTGTGGCTGAGTACGAAACACGATTCACAAAATTATCTACATATACTCCAGAATTGGTGGCTATGGAACGGAAGAGAATAAGACGGTTTATCCAAGGATTAAATTTAGAAATCCAAGATGCCCTTGCCGCAGCAGAGATTGAAACATTTAATGACGCTCTCGAGAAAGCGCAAAGGGTGGAAAGCTTAACATTTCAGCTTAGAGCCTTTCAAGCAAGGAAAAGAGATGCATCCGATAGTAGACTAAGAGAAATTGGACCACCACCCAAAGTTAGAAAGGAGTGGATGGAGTAAGACTATCACTTGCTTCACCACTCAGAAGGCCCTGCCCTTGGTTACTAACCTACTCGATCCAGGACTGGGTTCGGTCGGGTAGGTTGCAACCCTGGGACACCGTTTCGGAATACTCGAGTACTACCATAGGAGGAATAAGGTGATGGCCAGACAAATCGAGGGGACAAGGTGTTATAAGGTGAAGTTGACCGAATTGGTTCCATTGGAACACCGTATCCTTCAGTATGTGTTTATTTCTGTATCATGAAAACTGTCTTTTTCTAAATGTTCCAATGTGAAACCTTAAACCATGCTTATGTTATGCTCAAATTACTCGTACAATGATAACTATCTCATGTTAAGGTGCCAAATATGCAACCTTGAACCATACACGTGGTATGCTCGAATTACATGATTTATTAGAACTGCTAGAGTTTCATAGAACCTCACTGGGCTGTGTAGCTCATTTCACGTTTTTGTTTTCCTTAACAGGGTTCGAGACCAAGAGTGCTCGTGAATGGTATTAGATTATTTTCTTTTGAAGACCTTAAGTCGTATTATAGCGGATGGTTGTAGTACATATTCTATTGGATTGTATTAAGCTTGAAAACTAACCAGTTGTAAGCATGTAATATTTTGGAGTACTTTAATTATATATTGAAGTTATTTGATGTATTTCGAGCTTTTGAATTATGGACTGTAGTAAGTCCGGGCGAGAGTTGGGCAGGCGTTCCGCGGATACCCTTTGGTTTGCCTTAGGGAGAAGTGGGGGCGTCACAGTTGGCATCAGAGAGCTTAGATTTTAGATCTTTGTAGTGTATCCTAGATTTATAAGTTTAGGATGCGGGACTGTGGGACAGGTTTGAAAGTTAAGTGACCGTTTGTAGGGATAAAAATCAGAGCCGCTTCGCGTGGTCTCTGCGCGATGTGATATTGGGCCAAGTAGTGTTATGGTTCTTACTATGTGGATGAGTGAAGACTTAAGTGCTCTGGTCTTCCTTGACTGTCCATGAAACCTGTTTCGCGCCCAGAATTCTGTTTTTGTGTAGTTTTCCATTTTTTATCATGAAAATGCATGATTTGGCCATGGAGGTCTTCATAATAAATGTAGGGTTGTGTTTTAGCTTCGAAACACCATAAGATACACTTCAATCGGACTTCGGTAGCCTGAATTATTGCTGTTTAACAATTGTGCGGTTAGCCAACCTGTTTGTGAGTTTCTGGTTTCATATATGTCAATTTTGACCAAGTTTCACTACAAACTGGACTGAGTGGTCTTCTTCAACATTTTAGCCCTATCTGTTAGCTTCGAAACGGTGTGTCTTGCACCTCCATCCGATAATCGTAGCGCCAATGGTGCCAAAACCGCAAAATGATGTCAAAAAACTATTTTTATCCGGAAATGTTTCTAGCTTGATTTTTGTATTTATATGACTTTAAGCCTAGTGAACGGATTTGGAAATGAGATTATTCTATATGAGATGTTGGGACTATTTTAAGGAAAATAATGAAGCCATTAATGGCTGAAAAATAGGTAAACACAAGGGACATACCGTCCGTTTATCTTCTTGTAATGTGAGCAAGTTAAAGTGATTTTGCGAATGTATTTCGTGACGAATTGGACGTATTTACTGAAAATGTTACCGGCTCTTTCAAAAGGTGGCCGAAGGCTAAATTTCTATTTGAACCTGTATATTTCGGCTTGGCAAATAAAATGATCATTTTACCATTCTAAAACCTAATACATCTTTGGATTGAAATTCCAAACGTTTACTTACTGTTTACCAAAATATAGAGGTTGACCTAGGGTTCTCTCGGCCACAAGTGAATAACTTTTAAGTGAAGTTTTAAGAGTGAAAGTGAGATAGTTTTGCCACCTTTTCATGATTTTCATCAAGGCATATAGTCTATTGATTTTGAGCTACATAAACGATTCCGGAAACAATACTTCTTAGCTTACCTTATTGGATTTCGATTTGTCGTTGGTTAAAGTGTTTTCTGCCGGAAATTTCATAACCTTTTGAGTTTGGCTTCACGGTTGGTTTATGAACCCTAGTAATTTCCGTCCACGGATCTATATGCTCTATTGACACTTTAAAAGTCATTTTATACGTTTACTCGCGAGTAGTCGGGTAATCCTTGATTTCATCCAAATCATGCTAGATGGATTGTAATGTGTTCTTTGTTTGCTTTTAGGTTTCATTGGTGATTGAGAAGTGGACGTTATTTTGCGTGTATAGGTGAGTGTTCCTTGTTTGTTATGTTCCATGATTATATGGCTGGTATGAATGATTGATAACATGTTAAATGCTTTCAATGATTGTTAAAACGAGTTTTCTAGGCAAGTGTGTACTTTATCGCACTCGGCCTAAATGATTGTAAAGTTTTCAATGATTGAATGATTGAAATGTTATTTGTGCATGAATGTAAGCCTTTTGGCTGAACTGGCCACTGCCCCTTGTTACCGGTCGTCTCGAGCCAGAAGCGGACTCGGTCGGGCGATTAGGGACCTGGGTTAACGTTTTGGTATACTCGAGTATTACCTTGTAGGTTGATGGAGGTTGGTGGAGCCTGGTGAATGAATGAATGAACGAATGAATGAATGAGGGTTTTATTTATATACAAATGCATTTTCAAATGATTGAAGGTATAAGGGAACGAAAGGAGAATGAATGAACGAATAAATGAACGAATGGCTCCTTGTGAGCACGTATCCTTTTAATGAATGTGTTTATCGCTTTCTTTTGTATTTGTATCTTGAATTATTGGTTTCATGTAATGAATGCAATGCACTTCTTGTTTGCCTACGTGTTCGGAACCTCACTGAGCTTATAGCTCATCCCGTTAGTTTTATTTTCCTTAACAGGGGAAGGCGAGCAAGGACGAGAGCCGGTTTAGACTAGCTGGGTCTAGCCCTTGGTTTTCTTTTGTAATGGTTCTCGCCCTAGTGCTTGGCACGGGCTGGTTGTATGGTGATTTGAGAACCTCTGTATATTTGACGGTTGTACTTCTTCTTGAGATATTATTGTATATACGTTTGTTTTAAGTTGGATCGTGGTTAGATATTCTTATGGTTGCTTGAAGTGATCGACTGAGTCCCGACGAGAGCTGGGCAGGCAGTCCGCCGAACCCTTTGGTTCGCCTTAGGGAAAAGTGGGGCTGTCACAGTTGGTATCAGAGCCTGCTTCGCGTGGTCTCTGCGCGGAGTAAGCCTGGACTGAGTGGTGAATGGGTATGAAATATTAAGTGCTCGTTCGAGCATAAGCTATGAGTTGTGAACGTTATAGGCCTTAAATTTTCTTGTGGAATCTGTGGACCATAGATAGGTACGTCTGGGTGGAATTCCGACTGTAGATGGTTTACTCTTTGGACTGGCCAGCTCGAGAGGTGAATTATCTTATTTCGGATTCTCGTACCCGAGTACTCCAGAGTTGAGATAGTGCTAAGTATTTGAGACTTGTATTGTGGGAACATGAACATGCTTTGTTCGACTAGAATGTGTACAAGAGGTTAAGGGATATCTGGAGTGAATAGTAAGTGACGTGAGGGACCGGACGGGGTTACCTTAGCTAAGACTGGGACGACACATCATCTCCTCGTTTGATTCGCCCATATATTCTTATTACATGACGTTAATTGGTGTATTTGAGCATATGAATATTTGCCTGACTTGATACGTACTTGTGTAATTGATCATCTATTTTCTTGATATGTGGAGTGCTATGTGCATATATGTTTACTTGTGTACTTGGTGCCTCAATTTTGGTTACTTTTGAGCCACCTTATTGCATTTATTCATTAAACTACTTTTGAAAAAAAAAAAGAGAGGGAAGGAAAAATATGGACGGGAGACGTAGTCAGGGATGTGGTCGAGGCCGTGGAACTAAAGGGACCCCAGAACCTAGAGCAGAAAGAGAAACGTCTGCCGAACAAGAACAAGGACCGAGAGTTGCAACCGGAGACCAAATGGCGACAACAATGCAACAAATGACGGATATCTTGGCAAGATTAGTAGATCAACAAGGTCAAATACCCGTAAATCAACCCCGGAACCCTGAGACGGGTGAGGATAAGGCTCTGGAGCGGTTTCAGAAGTTTGCACCTCCAAAATTCGCTGGAGGGCCTGATCCGGACATCGCTGAACAATGGCTAGAGGCCATGGTGAATATATTCACAGCCCTAAACAACACTGAGCAAAGGCAAGTGAACTTTGCAGTATTTCAATTTGAGGGACCGGCCCGATCATGGTGGAACGTAATTAGAGCAAAGTGGGAACGAGAACAGACTGTCTGGACATGGGCGAATTTTGTAAGAGAATTTAACGAGAAATACCTCCCACCCTTAGTTCAAGAAAGGAGGGAGGACGAATTTATTGGACTACGCCAGGGGACCTTAAGTGTGGCTGAATACAAAACGAAATTCACTAAACTATCCAAGTTTGCTTCAGAATTAGTAGCCACGGAACCGAGAAGAGTGAGACGGTTTATACAGGGACTAAATTTGGACATTCAAGAGGCGTTGGCAGCAGCGCAAGTGAATACATTTACGGAGGCCCTTGAGAAGACTCAACGAATCGAGAATGCAAAGGCACAAGTAAAAGCCTCCCAAACACGGAAAAGAGGTGTAGCTGGTAGTATGAGTGAGGAACCAAGTGAATCGATAGTCCCTTCCAAAACGCAGAAAACAAATTTTTTGTCCTACCCACCATGGACAATAGGGGCAGTAGATAAAAGGTCTACTAAAGGGAGCCAAATCGGACCTGAGGAAATTTCTCAAGAAAGCCAAAAGATGGCTTCTCACCTGACTTGTGGCTATTGCGGAAAGGCCAATCATACCGAGAACGATTGTTGGCGGAAAGGACGGAAGTGCTTGATTTGTGGGAGTGGTGAGCACCAAGTTAGGCAACTGTCCGAGGAGACAGTCACGCGGAGGTAGTATTCCACAACTGGAGGGAGCTAAAACAAAACAAGCAAATGAAAGAGGGAACCGAACTAGTGGGCCAGCAAAATTCTTATGCGTTAGCACCCAAAACAGTTCCGGGACTCGTCTGAGAGGCAAAATGAACGGTAAAAAATTTCGAGGACGAAATTTCTTTCAAGGCGGGAGAGAGTGTGAGGACCCGTACTTTTCTTTAATTGCACGTTTTCTGCATTTTCTTTATTAGAAAAATTTGTCTAGATCAATTTTTATGGGAGCTAAATATAGTTTTTCACATTGATTTTTCTCAGTATCGGTTAGTTTTTGAGAAATTAAGAGCGGTATATCGAAACGTGGGGCACCCGCTTAGTGCCGAAAAATTCGGAAAAATTTCGGCCAGTTAGGTTAATTTTTTGGATACTGGGCTTTAATTTACCGGGTGCTTATGAGATATTTAGAGGTTACAAAGTGGATAGGTGTGAGAAAACAAAAAAAGTTAGGCATGACATATAATGAGAGGGGACAAGTGTCATGAAACCATTGGATGGGAACTTTGACAACATTTTCTTAACTTTACTTAAACATCCATTTTGACCAAATGCTTTCTTCATTTTTCCCCTGGTTGGCTGAAATTTTTTGAGGAGAGAAAAGAGAGGAAATCCCTTCATCTTGTACTTCAATCCCTTGCTCCAATCTTGATTTCCAACCATTAAAAGTGGAAGATTCTCCCATCAAAGTTACTTATTAAGGAGCGATTTAAAGCTTCTAGTGGAGGGATTTGCTGAAAAGCAAAAATTCTTAAGTCATCGCCTTTCTTGATATTTGAAGGTATCATGTCTAGCCATCCTTCCTTTGTTCTTGATTATGTTAAATTAATGACTTGTGATAGCTAAAGAGATGTTTTAGTGGAAAATTTCTGACTTGAATGCAAAAATTTCCAGTTAAGGTTTCATTTCCTCAATTCTGTCCGTTTCTGTTTGACCAGGTTAGAGGCCTAATTGGCCTTAGTACAAAACATAAAAGTTGTAGAGAATGATGTTTTCTAGTTACCTGTAAATTACCGAGCTCAATCTGAGCTCGGTAACCTGTGAAAAGACCGAAATACCCCTGCTACCCTGTTTCTATCCGAGAATAATAATCAGCTTTAGTAATTGGGTAGTTTGACTGGGAATACTACCGATTTGGTTGTTGATGTCTTCTTAAGAATCATATCCTTGTATCTTATCTTTCAAATGGCTTTGGAATCACTGGAATTGGAGTTGTATATGCTGAGATAATTCGGAAATACCCAGACTGGTCTAGGTAGGAGTTCAGCGAACAGGGTTGTCTTTTCACCCAATCTGACCGTGACTTTTCACCATGATCCTTACCGAATTAGATTTTAGCCAAAACATGAAAATTTTATCCAATGGTATAAACTAGTATCCTGTAAAATTTCAGCTTGATCCGACCACTGTATCATGTGCAATGACCGAAATACCATTGACTGTCCATGAAACCTGTTTCGCGCCCAGAATTCTGTTTTTGTGTAGTTTTCCATTTTGGATCATGAAAATGCAGGATTTGGCCATGGAGGTCTTCATAATAAATGTAGGGTTGTGTCTTATCTTCGAAACACCATAAGATACACTTCAATCGGACTTCGGTAGCCTGAATTATTGCTGTTTAACAATTGTGCGGTTAGCCAACCTGTTTGTGAGTTTCTGGTTTCATATATGTCAATTTTGACCTAGTTTCACTACAAACTGGACTGAGTGGCCTTCTTCAAAATTTTAGCCCTATTTGTTAGCTTCGAAACGGTATGGGTTGCACCTTCATCCGATAATCGTAGCGCCAATGGTGCCAAAACCGCAAAATGGTGTCAAAAACTATTTTTATCCAGAAATGTTTCTAGCTTGATTTTTGTATTTATTTTTGTATTTACATGACTTTAAGCCTAGTGAATGGCTTTTGGACATGAGATTATTCTATATGAGATGTTGGGACTGTTTTGAGGAAAATAATGAAGCCATTAATGGCTGGAAAATAGGTAAACACAAAGGACATGCCGTCCGTTTATCTTCTTGTAATGTGAGCAAGTTAAAGTAATTTGGCGAATGTATTTTGTGACGAATTGGACGTATTTACTGAAAATGTTACCGGCTCTTTCAAAAGGTGGCCGAGGGCTAAATTTCTATTTGAACCTGTATATTTCCGCTTGGCAAATAAAATGATCATTTTACTATTCGAAAACCTAATACCTCTTTGGGTTGAAATTCCAAACGTTTACTTACTGTTTACCAAAATATAGAGGTTGACCTAGGGTTCTCTCGGCCACAAGTGAATAACTTTTAAGTGAAGCTTTAAGAGTGAAAGGGAGATAGTTTTGCCACTTTTCATGATTTTCATCAAGGCATAGAGTCTATTGATTTTGAGCTACATAAATGATTCCGGAAACAATACTTCTTAGCTTACCTTATTGGATTTTGATTTGTCGTTGGTTAAAGTGTTTTCTGCCGAAAATTTCATAACCTTTTTGAGTTTGGTTTCGCGGTTGGTTTATGAACCCTAGTAATTTCCGTCCACGGATCCATATGCTCTTTTGACACTTTAAAAGTCATTTTATACGTTTACTCGCGAGTAGTCGGGTAATCCTTGATTTCATCTAAACCATGCTAGATGGATTGTAATGTGTTCTTTGTTTACTTTTAGGTTTCATTGGTGATTGAGAAGCGGACGTTATTTTACGTGTATAGGTGAGTGTTCCCTGTTTGTTATGTTTCATGACTATATGGCTGGTATGAATGTTTGATAATATGTTAAATGCTTTCAATGATTGTTAAAACGAGTCTTC